>NW_023458557.1:84385999-84535258 GCF_013731165.1 Rhagoletis pomonella
AAAAAAAGTTATCGAATAGAAGCCAAATGACTCTTTTAATTAGTTAATCCTGTTCGAAATTTCCTAAAATATTTTACCTAAGCCAATCCCAAACTATTCCCACCGCCACATTCCTACACACTTTCATATTTAGTGTTTCCATGATGAGTAGATAAGCCCTGTGGGGAAAATCTCTAGTTCTGAACTGGGGCGCTTCTAGTACGTTTAGACCCAGTACTGGTTCGCGATAAATCTCTTTTGCATGCAAGCAACTGGCGAATTTAACATGGCGATGTCCTAGGAAGTGTCAATTGCCCCCCGCTGCATCCCTTTTTCGATAGTTCCGAACTAGTCCTAAATTCTATAGTTCCGAACCAGTTCTAAAATCGACAGACGAAAGAAAAAATTATCATGATTTTTCAATCTTTTCGGTTCTTCCGTGTGTGATTTTACATTATTTTCAAAGAAACATTTTTTCAAATTTAAAATTAAATTTGTTTGAATGATTGTAAGAAATGTACGTTTACATATCTTTGGCTGTAGCTGACTTTGCAGAGGTGCTCGCTGTTATTGGTTAGATTCCAGTAGGCCCCAAGATGTTAATATGTTAACACAAAGCTTTGTTTTGTATTACCTGTTGAAAATACTTATGTATTTAAATATGTATTTGTATTTGTATATGTGCATATAAAATGCACTCATAAGCTTATTATACTTTATTTACCAGCTTCGCATAATTGTAATACTTATAAGCATATTCTTGATACATTAAACAGTCAGTCCACTCATAAACCTCAAACCGTCGTGTTCCTTATTCTCTCTCTACATGGTAGCAGAGCAAGGTTGCTGCTGTAGTGTCGGGTGTCGGAATTAAATAAATAAAATAAAAATCAAAAGTGCAAAATCTGCTGTAATAATAAAAATAAAATAACGCTTCAAGCAAGACTTTGAATTAATATACATATACATATATATAAAATTTATAAGTGAAATTATAAGTTAAAATGGAAAAGGGTTTTGAAGTAGAGAAACTCAAAGGCCAGGAAAATTTCCACAACTGGTGTTTCGCAATAAAAAATATATTAGCATTCAAAGGTCTGCATAAGTGTATAACCGATCCTGTCACAGAAACAAACGCTGAGAAATTAACTAATTGCAAAGCCCTGTTAGCTCTAAGCGTAGCGCCATCGCTGTACGTTCACATATCCAGATGTGAAACAGCGCTAGAAATATGGCAGAAACTAAAAAATCTGTATGAGGACAAAGGCTTAACAAGAAAAATTGGGTTATTAAGAGGCCTGATCTCTTGCAGATTAGAAGACTGCGAGAACATGCAATCATACATTGATAGAATTAAAGATAATTCTAATAAATTAAATGAAATTGGTTTTGAGATAAATGAGGATTGGCTGACGGCGATAGTATTGGCTGGTTTAACATATGCATATAAACCATTTATAATGGGAATTGAAGCATCAGACTCACAAATAAAATCAGAAACAATAATCGCTAAACTGTTGGACTCTGATACCAACACAACCACAAAAAGTGATGCATTTCTTAGTAAAAAAAGGTACGAAAATAAGCAAAAATACTTACAAAAGAAAAAATGCACAACTTGTGGAAAGAAACATGCAGGGGAATGTCACTACAAGAAAAATAATGCACAAAATGGCACAGCAAAAAATGCATTCACAGCGTTATTAACGAAAAGAAATAACGACGACTGGTATCTAGACAGTGGTGCATCGTCTCATATGACACCAAACGATAATTTGCTCACTAGCAAAAAAAAATTCACTCGTTGACAAAATAATGTCAGCAAATGGAACAGCTATGACAGTAAGTTGCGTTGGCAAAACATCACTGAATATCAACGGGCAAGAAATTGTAGTTAACGAAATTCTACACGTGCCCGATTTATCAGTAAACCTTCTGTCAGCTGCAAAAATAGTGAGTCAGGGGAATGTAATAAAATTCGATGCAACAGGCTGTACAATACTTAACAAAAACAAAGAAGTAATTGTACAGTGCAAAGCGGAAAATGGTGTTTACAAACTGAAGGGAATCCGAGCAAAATGCTTGTTATCAAAACAAACAAATAACAACGCAATGCTATGGCACAGGCGACTTGGACACATAAATTTTCAAAGTTTAAAGAAAATGCGTGACGGCGCTGTTTCTGGTATTGATTTCAATGACGACGATCATGAAATAAAAAATTGTCAGATATGTCCCAAAGGCAAACAAACAAGAATTCCGTTTAAACAAAGTAACTCAAAAACAACAAAGCTACTCGAACTAATACATTCTGATCTATGTGGACCTATGGAAACGCAATCTATAGGACACGCCAAATATGTATTAACATTCATAGATGATTTCTCCCGAAAATTATTCGTTTACTTTCTCAAGTCAAAATCAGAAGTTTTCAATAACTTTAAAAATTTCAAAACATACATTGAACGCCAAACTGGATCTAAAATCAAAACAATACGGACGGACAATGGTGGTGAATATTGTTCAACTGAATTCGACAAATACTGTAAAGAGAATGGTATCAAGCATCAATTAAGTAATGCATATACTCCTCAGCAGAATGGAATTGCCGAAAGAATGAACCGAAGCTTAATTGAAAAAGCTAAATGTCTCCTGTTTGATGCAAATCTTCAAAAATGTTATTGGGCAGAAGCAACAAATATGGCAGCCTACTTAATCAACAAAAGTATTTGTTCGTCGCATGGAAAAATTCCTGATGAAATATTCTATAAAAAAAAAATAGACATATCTAACCTAAAATTGTTTGGTTGTGAAGCAATGGTTCACATAAACAAAGAAAAACGTAAAAAATGGGATCCTAAATCCAAGAAAATGTTTTTCGTGGGCTATGATGACGACATTAAAGGTTTTCGCTGTATTGATCCAATAACAAAGAAACTGGTTATAAGTCGAGATGTAATATTCTACGAAAAACCTCAACCAAAGTCGACCTTAAAAATCTATAACGACGAAGTGAGGGAAATAAAGAGAAGCGATGAAGACACATTTGAAGAAGTTAGCATAAAACCTGATGAATCGAACGAAGACGTACAAAGTGTTGCGGAAGATGACACCATGATAGAATCACCGAATCAAACCCAAAATGATCCAGATTATGTTCCTGAACAAAGTATTGATGAATCTGAAGAAGAAAGAAGAGTCACACGATCTAAAGCTAAGGTATCTGTACCATCTTTTCAATTTAATGCTTTTGCATTTCTTTCACAGCCATTAACAGTATCAGAAGCTATAAACGGTGAAAAAGCGAAAGAATGGGAAGATGCAATGAATGAAGAAATGGAATCACATAGATCAAATAACACCTGGTCGTTGATGAAACTACCAGATGGAAGAAAGCCTATAAAAGCAAAATGGGTCTTTAAAGTAAAACAAGATGAGGTCGGTAAAGCTGTAAAATATATAGCACGACTTGTTGCAAAAGGCTGTGCACAAAAATACGGCATCGATTATGATGAAACATTCTCGCCGGTGGTTAGATACACATCAATAAGGTTTTTAGTGGCTTTAGCAGTAAAAAACGGCTATAAAATCCATCAAATGGATGTAGTGACTGCGTTTCTTCAAGGTGATCTTAAAGAAACAATATACATGGAACAACCAGAAGGTTACAATGATGGCACTAACAAGGTATGTAAGCTAAACAAAGCTGTTTACGGACTGAAACAAGCCGGAAGACAGTGGAACTTAAAGCTCGATTCAGCATTAAAAGAATTCGGGTTACAAAGGTGTAAAACTGATCCATGCATTTACTATGATAAAGAATTGAATCTGATAATTGCAATATACGTCGATGATTTCCTTATACTCTACAAAGGTAGTAATAACCTAGAAAAACTAATGCAGTACCTTAACAAAAAATTCAAAATGAAAGATTTGGGATCTGCTCAAAGTTGTCTTGGAATACGTATCACGCAGAGCAAAAATTGCGACGAAATTACACTAGATCAATCGTCATATATAAATGAAATTCTTGAACGTTTTGGTATGCAGGATTGTAAGCCAGTGGGCACACCATGTGAAGTAAGTCAAAAATTGACTGAAAAATGCATCACTGAGAAAAATGATCTGACGGGGAAAATACCATACCAAGAAGCTGTGGGCAGCCTTTTATATTTAACACAAGGAACTAGACCGGATATAGCATTTGCAGTAAATAATGTAAGCCGGTTTAACTTAAAACACTCAAATGAGCATTGGCAAGCTGTGAAAAGAATATTTCGATATTTAAAAGGCACAATTGATTTCAAACTAAGCTATCGAAAAACTGATGATGTCAACTTGGCAGCATTTAGTGACGCTGATTGGGCAGCAGAAATCGACGGCAGAAGATCGTGTTCCGGCTATGTATTAAAAATGTCCAATGCTGCTATAAGTTGGTGCAGCAAACGGCAACCAATAGTTGCTTTATCAAGCACAGAAGCAGAATACATCGCATTGTCTTCAACAGTACGAGAAATAATATGGATGAAAATGTTAGCCAAAGAAGTTGATAAAAACTTGGTTGAAACTACTAAAGTTTTTTGTGACAACCAAAGTACTATCAAATTAGGCTCGAGCGAAGCATACAGACCAAGGACGAAACACATTGATATCAGATATCACCATATACGTGAAAAAATCGATGAAGGTTCAATCAAATTGGAGTTTCTTGGCACTCAACAAATGGCAGCTGATTCGTTAACAAAAGCAGTCAGCAGAGAAAAAACAAAATTTTGCGCTGAACAAATGGGCTTAAGCTCATAATAAAATAAGACAATAATTAACATTTATAATAATTATTGTTTTACTCACAGTTATCCAATATTATACAACATGGGAGGCTGGTTTTCATCGGAGCAGCAGAAATCCAACAACAATGGAGAAGTACAGAACAATATCAATATTAGTGAACCTGTTCCAATACACAACCAAGAAATCTTGATTATGTTAGGGATTATTTGCATTCTAAAAATAATAGAATTTCTATACTTTTTATATCGATTACATTATCGTAAAGTTAAAAGACAGTATCAAACTCAAAAAGTATAATACACTGTAAAACAAAATCTTGCTAAAACCCAAAAAAAAAAAACTGTAGTATAAAATTAACTTCAAATTACATTAAAAAAAAAAACATCAAAAATATTGTAAAAAAATTTTTATTTTAAATATGAATAATAATTTTGTAAACAATAAGTGAGGGTGTTGAAAATACTTATGTATTTAAATATGTATTTGTATTTGTATATGTGCATATAAAATGCACTCATAAGCTTATTATACTTTATTTACCAGCTTCGCATAATTGTAATACTTATAAGCATATTCTTGATACATTAAACAGTCAGTCCACTCATAAACCTCAAACCGTCGTGTTCCTTATTCTCTCTCTACATTACCAAACTATGAAATAGCATCTGCGAAGCACAGAATAGAAGCGTATTTGAACGAAAAAAGCCGCCGAGCACATATCTATGTAGAGTAAACAAGCCCACCGCTGCATCCCTTATTCGATAGTTCCGAAATAGTTCTAAATTCGACAAATAGGATCTAGTTCGTTCTGCATCCCTTTTTCTATAGTTCCGAACCATTTCTAAATTCGTCACTTTAGATACAGATTTCTAGTGAAAAAAACTGAAAAAATTAGTTTCTTAAAAGTACCACTTTTCGCCGATTTTGGACTGGTGGCGATCTAGTTCCTATCGGACTAGTTCCTTTTTGGCGATAAAGACCTAGTACAGAACTAGAAATTTGATTCACTAGTCCGCGGTTTCCCTGCAGGGAGTCGATTGTTACACACACACACACACCAAACAAGCGCAAAAACAAAAGCAAAACCTCAAACTGACAAAAAACGCGCGTGTACCAAATTCCAACATGTCAACAAGGAATCACGTTGTGCGCCATTATTTTCGATATCGGCAGGATGGCGGGCGGATCAGTTGAGGGCCACAAAGGCACCAACCATCACACCACTGAATTCCACATGCCAACAAACGTGTCCAAGCAATGTCCACATGTATTTGTGTCCACCAAGCAATGAACATAAATAAAGGCACCTACAGTTGAGGCTGAAGCTCAAGCTGCAGCTGAAATTAAAGCCAGCACAAGGGTCTTAAGAGAGGCGCAAAGAACAGTGAAAAAAAAAAAGAAAAAAAACAAAAACATAAATCGGTGCAAGCTATGAAAATCCACGAAAAAATACCAAAGGCCATCAATAAAATGCAGCTACATGCTCGGTTATGTATGGATGGATGTACATATGTATGTATGCTTGCACAACTCGTCGCTGGCATAACAACAACAGCAAAATGTCAACAATCGAATATCGGCAAAGGCAACAACACTGGCGGTGGTGGCGGTGGTGGCGACGCTGACGACGAAGACGGTGGCGGTGTCGGTGGTGATGGCGGCGTTGAAACAATGGCATGTCCAAGCGCGTTGGGTGCGCTCATACAACTCCCCGCCGCATTCAGCTGACCAACTTGGGGCTGCGTTTAAATACGAGCTGGTGCTGCTGATGCGATTGCTGCTGGACGACGCGCCAAATAGGAGTGACTATATCAATGCCAATATCGGAAAGTCTATCTGCGTCTGCGTTACTGTGTGTGTGTGCACACTGCATAAACGACAACAGCAACAGCAACAATAATAACAAAAAAAAAGTTGTTACAGAAGCAAATGAATTGCGCGCGGCTGGTGGAAAAATTGAAAAGCAGTTAAGCAGCAGTCAACAAAAGTGTCGTCGCTTATTTACGAAATTCACATCCAAGGTAGCCAAGGATGCCACGTTGCTATGCTAGTTGTTGAGTGGATGAGCTACACAATCCAACCATATAAACTGTATCGAATCGAGGAGCTGGGCTGGCAAACTGTGAAGTCGCATGCGCCAACTGCCAACTGCCACTGCCACCGCCACCGTCAATGCCAATGCCAATAAGAGCAACAATAATAACAACAGCAACAACAACAACAACAACAAAAACAACAACAAAAAGTTAAGCAAACGCAGTTGCATCATTCCGCGAAGGTGGCTCAATGGTTGCTTCGTTATTGTTGCAACTGATATTGTGCTCCTAAATTGTTGTTGCTTTTGCTTTTACTTTTGCCATTGCAGCTGTTGCTTACTCGAATTGGTGGCATGTTTGCCTGTGCTATGTTGTGTTGTGTTGTGTTATGTATTTAGCTGTCGTTGCATTGATGTGGATGCTTGCTCATTGCGCGTACGATTGTTGTGTAGCACAGCTTCTCAACTGCATACAAAACAGCTCCCCCTCCGCACTCCGCTGCTCGGCTTAAACCCGGCAACTGTCTAAGAAAACACATACATACATACATACGATGTGTTCTTGCCAATTGAAGGCCGGCACAAGCCAGCAGTCAAGCGCAGAAGTTGTGAGCTGCCAGCGCAACCAACTGACAGAATGCGACCAACGAGATGATCTTTTGGTCGCCAGCAAGCAGCACGGACAAGCGATACGGTATACGGTTAGCTAAACATGGTGGTTGTGGAAGGGTCCTAGTGATTGTCTTATTGTTGTTGTTGTTGTTGTTGTTGTTATTGTATGCAGTTTTTATTGCTGCCGCTGCTGTTTTGCCTACTGTTGCAATCATCGCTTATACCGCCACATAAGCTTACGCAGTCGCACAGCTAAAGGTTAAAGATAAAATTGCATTTTCATTCGATGAGGGACACCAACATATTGTCCATGAGAGTGCGCAGCAGCAAAATAAAAACTTAGATGCCAACAAAACAACAATGTTTGTACATCTTTTGAGGTTTGGCATAAAACATTACACCAGCGTGTCCGATGGCGATCGATTGCCTATGATGTACACTGTACTAAGCGCCCGCCAAGCCTTGAATTTATCGGCGCAAAGACATAAGCACAGACACTCGAAAAAAATGTATGTTTATGTAATCCGCGCTGCCGCTGCTGGTGTTGAAAGTTGGGTAGAGATCGTCTCTCACCCGAAGCAACAAAATACCGGCAATCCTTTTGTTAAAGTTGTTGAGCTGGACATGAAAAAAATCAAAGGTCTTCAAGCAAAATAGTTGAAAGTATTTCGAGGTATTGTGCCGATCACCAATGGCCTCCCATTCCGGGCAAATACGACCTCATAACTCTGTGAATTCTATGTAGTTGTTGTTGATTCCCCGACCATCGGTAGGCCCAAGAAACAGGCAGTTTCGACGGGGTCGAACCAAAGGGAGAAGGGGGTTAGTTGAGTGGGCTTGAGCGGGCAAGTGAAGAGGTGATTAGTGCCGTGTGGGGAGTTTTCCCATGCCGGACACTCATTGGTGGTAGTAGGATGGAGTCTGGACAGGTAGTTATTGAGACTTTTGAAATATCCAGACCATAACTGGGCCAGAGTAAAATGGTTCTCTCTTGGCAGATGATGATTGTGCTCCGATCATGGCATTCACATTGGCCAGGAGTCGTGGTAGGTGATGACCGACTCCCTATGATCACGTTGATCACTGGCCGGTACCTCGTCGGGTTCAGTGGTTGGTCGATGTATGTCTGGACCGCGTCCATGTAAACGAATAGGTGCCTGGTCGGTGGCTCCTTCTCGAGCAAGGGTCTTTTTGGGTGCCCACGGCTGTGATATCCCACCAGAAACTGCTGCCTGAGTATCTTGTTATGCTGGTGCTCAGGCGATATCAGAAGGCATCAAGTCGCTGCCAAGAGTGCAGCGTTCTGAAAAGTCTGCAGATTTGTGCACTGCGTCCAACCCGGCGGAGCCCCTCAAATTTTGGGTTGTTCATCGTAGGAATTTGTTTGCCATGGCGTTAATGCCTAGTTGGAGCATGACTTCCTTCGTCGATTTCGTTTGTAAGAGTGTTAGGTTCTCCACTGGCTGAGGGAGCTTTGAAATGTAAAAAATAAACAGTAGGGCGCAGAGAGTACCAGCCTGTTGAACTGATTGTTTAATTCTTCTAGGTTTAGAGGTTTTATCTCGAAATATTACTAACGACTGTTGACCAGTCATATAATTCGCCGACCACCGTTTGAGTCCCTGTGGAAAAGAAGAAGCCTCAATCTTTTCTAGTAGCATGGAATGAAAAACGGTGTGAAAGGTCTGTGACAAGTCCAACGCTGCTAGGACTGTTTTCTTACTGGGCGGTTATGGTTTGAGCTACGAGTTATCTGGGTGCTTATAGTATTAAGTGCTGTTGTTGTGCCGTGAACGAATGAGAGTGGCCATTGACAAGTTGAGGACCTTGATGAGATATGCTACCCCCACGGGCCCCAAATTTTTCAGCATCATAAATTTTAGAAGAACAAATTGGAACCTCAATAGCAAAAAACTGCGCTAACTACTCTCAGAGGCCCACCAGGTGGGCTTAAGCACTTAAGGGCGACTGGCAATGTGGGGGAGAAGTGTACATCAGCTTGTAACAGCGCTATCGAAAGTTCATGACCGCATGTCCGCTTAAATGGATGACGATGGTACTCTCGGAATTCATGGTGTCGAGCACGCGAGTTTTCAATTACGCCAGGAAGAGTGAACAGCACTCCAACTGAGAACTCTACAAGGTCGGACTGGGTATCTATAAGTCCAGACAAGAAAGGCCAAAGGTGAATCACGGAGAAATTTCTGCGAAACCGTAGCAGGCTGTGATGAATCGTCTCGATTAAGGCGAATCCTTGCGAGGAGTCCCGTGTCCTTGGGATACTGGAGGGGCAAAGAGGGTGACTGGGGGACGAGTGGAGAGGAATCGCTTAAGCTACTCCTTCACACTCCTTGCCCAAGAGCTCTGACTAAGCTCGGAGTCGAGAACTACTTATTAAGGCTGATCTCCCGTATGCTGCACGACAGAAATGTGACAGTGGAATGGTGCCTATGACCAGCGTAAAGTGTATAATGAAACCAATATCAAGCCAATCATTTTATATGGGATCACTGTCTGGTGTAATTCACTGTAAAATACTACTCTACTTAGGAAGCTAGAGCGCGAGCAAAGGGCGGACTTCGTTGGAATCAGCTGAGCATTCCGGACCACTCCTACTCTGTTGACATTGCGGTCAAAGTAGCAGCGTTTCGCACAGCCATTAGGCTCAAAAGCCCTGCGTTCTCTATGAATCCAGCGTACGGGCACACAGTAATTCTTAAAGGCTTCGTTTTCATACCGGCAGAAATGGATCGGAGTGCTCTGGAGCTGATCGCGAGTGGATCCATTTCCACGCACATCCCTCTAATGGCAGTCTCTGAAGTAGAGGTCCAATAGACATCTTAACGGACGGACCGAAGCTGGACGGGAGAGTCGAAAAAGGTGTCTACTGTCAAAAACTCTATGTAGATCTGAAACTCTGCAGCGTCTTTAAAGTGGCCGCTATAAAAGGGAGAGCCAATTGAATTGGCACCAATGTGTACGGCAATCAGAACGCTGGGATCACTAAAGGTATGATCGAAAATGGTCAGGGAATGTCTTATCCCTCTCGACCGCCTCGGAATTTTTCCAAAGTAAGCTGATTTTGATCCCTGGGCACTGTGATATCACTAGAAGTTGTAGGGCTGATGAACTGCCTAGGCAGGGTACCTCGATATCATCACCTCGGACTGGGGGAGTTCGGTTGGATGCCGCCGGCCAGGTAGGCTCACAGTCGGCTCAGCGAACGCTTGAAGAAAACTCCGACATGCAAAGCTGCAAGGTCCTTCTGGCCGGTTGTTGATCGCGAGCGGTCAAGGGAACTTGTACAGCAGGCTAAGCAGCAGCTCCCGATTCTTATACTTCTGTACTTACCGGATATTGTGCTTTAGGAACCCATACGGTTCACGGTTCGACTCAATATCGTCACGGATCCTTACTGCCGCAGCTGTCCGGATGACGGAGTGGAATCATTTCAGCACTTCATTCTCAGCTGCGTGGCATTCGCTAGATTAAGGTTTAAGTACTTTGGCGCAGATTTCGTCAACACTCTGGAAAAGCTCTCCGGAGGCGGCATTAGCTGCGTGCGGAAGCTTGTTTTGAGCACCCGGCGCTTCTCTTAGTTTAAGACAGTTACCGTTCAAAGAATTTGTGTAAAATGGTAGCACAATGGACAATTAAATAAATGTCCAAGTCAGTCCCCCATGTGGGGTCTGCCACAATAACCCAATAACCAGAAAAGTATTCGGTAAAATTATTACAAAAATGGCAGAAAAGATTTCATTCTTTTGTTCCGTTTTTAGTCATATAAAAACTACAATTTTGATCTTAATCTTATTTACACAGGCGCACACATACACACATAAACTTACATAACTATAGCCTATACCGAATTGGTGATGAGATTTCTCTGCTTTTCAAGCGATTTATGACTTGTTTTTAATAACATAACAAAAACAACATAACCAGAAATAAAAAAAAAACAACACTAACAACAACTTTCCTCAAGATGACGATCAACAGTGAAATATTTTCAAATTTATTTTTGGCGATTATTTATGGCCCATCAGCAATCAAGAACATTAAAATGCTTATTTCGCTGTAGCTCTCTGGCTAATGCGCGCGATCAGATATAAAGGCATTGGGGTGGTTAAAAAGTTTGTTTTTGAAATTCGTAAACGATACCTCAAATTATTGTTATTTGTGATAAAAAAAAAAAAGAGAAAAGCATTTTTTTATTCGAAAAAGAAATTTTAGAGGTCGCGCTGGTCAGTTCTGTTATAAAAACGCATATGTTCTAAATTTTTTTTATGGGCTGGAACTTGTTCCTAGGGGGTTTCTGGGGTTGCTAATTAGGAATCTGGAGTCGATTTTTCAAAATTCAAAATGGTGATCAATTTTTCAACAAATGATTGTATTGGTTCGGCACTCGGGAGGCCTTGGATCGCTAATTTTTTCATTTTTTTAAAAGCTGATTGCCACATTGGATCCGCCATTTTGAATTTCGAAAATCTGCCCCTGGTAAAAAACTTTTTTTTTCAAAAAAAAATACGTCTCTCCTTTTGTTACCACAAATAACGATATTTTGTTGTAGCGTTTATGAATTTCCAAAAGGAGTGTTTTTTTTTCTACCACTCTAATGTACATACATACATCCATATAATGGTGCTGACTGTCGCCGCATTGCTCTGATTGTTATTGTTTTGATTGCTGCGCCGCCGCGTATTTCTGCCGCCTTTGTTAGTCGCGTCGCATCGCTCCAACGCCTAAGCGCTCTTCTTCTTTTTTTTTCTGCCGCCCGACATACGAACGTCATCATAGTTGTACTGTAATCACTCATTTCGCCTTCGATTGTGGCCTAAATTCGCTCACAGGCGTATGTACATACTACGTATCTGTGTGTGCTTGTGCGTGGTCCGCTTTGCCCGCCAGTGTGCGTCCAATAGCTTGTCAAATCCGCCCGAATTGCCATCATATTTACTAGTATACTCGTCCGTACAAATAAATGCTTTTGCAAATACAATGCGAGAATCTATTGTTCTTCAACACTCGGGAACATCTGTACAAATGTATGTTTTGCGGGTTGTCACAAGTTATTGTCAATAAATTTTAATATTTGTATCTCGTGCCTTCATCTTTAGATCTTCAATGGCTAATATCGTTGTGGCACTTTATTATACTACATAAGAATATTCAATTTTTTTATTGTTGTTGCGTTATTTTCTAATTAGTATACAAAATCCAGTCATATGTACATATATTGGCAAATATCATAAAGCATTCTTATTTTTGCTTCCATCAGCATTTACTGAAATATGTATGTACATATCTTCGCATATGAATATGTTGTTTGTATGTTTGTGTGTGTATTCGCGCCCATCATCTCGACGCCTAATTTATGAATGACACAACTGACAATTTTGAGTAAAACGCCCCGCTTTTTTGTTTGTGCTATTTGCCTTGCTTTGCTTCGCATCGCTAGATATGTATTTGCCAATCGGGTGGGAGGCTGTTTTGTTTAATTGTGATTTATTGTAGCGAATCTGGGTTCGATCTGAATTTTAAATCTGCTTATAATTTCTATTTTGAAATAACGGCACTTAATCATACATATTAATGGAGTGCACATGGCCGCCAAGTGGTCGACTAGTGAAATTTTTGGAACAGGAAAAAATTCTTCCACTTCATATGTATCTACATATGTATGATGTTGGTGCTTAGCAGTTTAGGTTAGTTATTACGCTGAGAAGTACTAAAATTTGAGTTATCATCGTGATGTGGCTTCTGACGTAGGAGAAAAATTTCCATCGATAAATCAATATGTATTGCGGGATTCCATACACTGGATGAGAAGTACTTAATTTTTTTTTGTTTAAGTGAAACTTCTTTAGCGGCGGTTGGTTGGTTGGGAGTAAAATGGCAAATTCAACGAAAATTGCACACGGAAATAGTGCAACGGAAATGGTTGCGGTTGAAACAAGTGCTTCCAGAGTGTATGCGCATGGTATTAATTTAAATTAAAACCTGCTAATAAAAGGTTGAAGAATAACACTTAGAAAAAGACCAATAGTAAAATGAAAGTGAAAGGTGAGTACGTACATAGATAAAGAAAAGGATAACGGCAAAGGTAAAAATAAAAACCAAAACAAAGATGCGTAAAGATAAAGGCAAAAATGAAGACCAAGTTAAATTTAAACACTTTACTTATATAAGGGCAAAGGTGAAGGCAAATATGTACAAGTAGATGAAGAAAATCATAAACATAAAAGTAAAAACAAAGATAAATATAAAAAAAGAGATGAGGATGAGTAAAGCGATAAAAGTAAAGAGGAGGAAGACTAAAATAAAGGTAATTATGGAGGAAGGGATATAGATAAAGACATAGAGACTCAGTCTGGGAACTGTTTTGGGATTTTAGATATTTTCGTTTTTGTTATCGATATCTTTTATCGATATTGTTATAGATTTTGTTGTCGATATTTTAATCGAATTTGTGATTGATATTTTTATCGATGTCTTTATCGCTATTGTTATGGATTTTTTTATCGATAACTTATCAATTCTGTTATTGATTCTGTTCTCGATTATTTATCGATTTTATTACCTGTTTTGTTATAGATTTTGTTATCGATTATTTACCGATTTAGTTATCTGCTACGCTATCGATTTTGTTATCGATATTTTTACCGATTTTGTTATCGATATTTTTATCAATTTTATTATCAGTATTTTTATTGGTTTTGTGATCGATATTTTTATCGATTTTGCTATCGACATTGGTATGGAACTTTTTATCGAATATGTCATCGATTTTGTTATCGATAGAATATTAAGATAAAAATGAAGAAAAGGGAAACAGAATAACATATGTATCTATATGTAATTAGGACGAACGGGGGTAGAGGTAGGTATCTAGATAGAAAAAAGACAAATGTGTAACTTTAAACATAACCAGATGTATGTGTATACATTAGACTGCATCACTGCCCATACAAAAAAAAATCGGTACTATTTTTCCATTGGAATTATAAAATCTATTATATTTTAAGACGTCCACCAAAATATTTCGGGTAAACATTAAGATTTAACTGAGCTGGACCGATTTGAAAATACCTCCAAAAATGGAGTTTTTTATGAATAAAAATAGTTTCTTAAAAATAAATAATAAATTTTGTAATCCCGGCGGAAAAACCGCAACTTTTTTTGGTGATGCATTCTAGTATACATATGTGCATTAAAGTGGTCCAAAAATGTATGTTAAAAAAAATAAGGTCGGATTTTTAATGCCGCCACCCCCTAGGATTGTTATACACCGAAAAAATATACCCATATTTTTTTATTTTGAAATAAAAAATAATTTAGGTAGTGCTCAAAGTTTTCCATATATTTTAAATGGAGAAAAAGCAACTTTTCGTAGAAATGGTGTAGAAATCTTGAAAATCAATATTTTTCGATCGGAAAACTTTACTCATCTTCAGAAGATTCCCAGTAATAATACTCAATTGTTTCTTTAACAATTTTTTCATGGTAACTATATTTTATAGGTCCTCCAAAGTCCTTAGAAAAGGCAATGGGGCGACCAATAAAAAATCTTTGATCATAAAAAATGGTTTAATAAACAATTGGATATTAATACTGGAAGTCTCCTGAAGAGAACCACAGTTTTCCGGTCAAGAGTTTTATACCATTTCTACGAAAAATTGTTTTTTCTCCATATAAAATACATGTAAAACTTTGAGCGCTTTGAGCACTCCCTAAATATTTTTGGATTTCAAAATAAAAAAATAGGGGTATATTTTTTTCGATATAGATCAATCCTAGGGTGTGCCGGCATTAAAACTCCGACTTTATTTTTTTGGACCACTCTAATGTACATATGTATGTATATTGGTTATGAGACAAAATAGATATGTAACTTAAGTTTCACTTCTACAGTGTGACCCAGGCCACATTGTGCGCTGGCAATATCTTTTCTCTAAAGGAGCTTTTTATTTCATATGAGTTCTGGATATTTCATTTCGAAAGGGGCAATGAATAAGACCCTATTAAAGTCTATAACTTTTTCTGGCATCGCTTTTCAACTGTTGCAAGAGACTATGGCCGATTTGGATGGGTAAATATTAAGTTCAACTTTGACTTAGCGTCATTTAAGTTAAGTCTCTTCGGATAATATAAGTTAAGCTCTTCGGATAATAAATATAATAAATAATATCCGGTACTCGAACTTAGGGTTCTTCGGAGGTACAGTACTTCTTTTTTAGCTCGTACTTCGAAGTACACTCAACTGTATTTCTTTGCGTTATTTTTTACTTCAGGTTCTGTACTTATCCGATCTTCTGGACGATCATCACATGGCCTGGGCGATAAATTCGTTCAAATCATTAAAGTCACCCAAGAGTTCTCGGCGAGGACCTATGGCGTCATACCTGCGCAGCTGCAAAGGGCTCTGAAGAAGTTGTGCAATTGGTTGGCCTCTATTTATGAGAACTGCGTGTAGCGTTTATCTTGAAGGCTGGAAAAGCTCTCATGTTTTCTCATAAAAAAGGCGATTCCTCGTGACTGCCTTTCAAGAGCTCAATATGCTTATTGCAAAGAAGGATCGGTGGATACCGCCCTGCGCATATTGGTGGAGTGGTCAGAGGAAGTATTCACGCAATAAATATAATGCAGTAGGGGCCTTCTTCGATATCAAGGGAGCCTTCAGCAATGTTACGTCAGATGCAATAGTTAGTCAGTTATAAACGACCTTCTGGAGGAACTGGAAAAAGTGGGCTGTCGGGTGATTGCCTATATAGACTATATAGATGTTGTGGAACTTTTGGTTAAGGGACACTTTCTGTACTCCCTTTTTGATCTGGTTCAAGGTTAACTGAACCAGGTAACTAGTAGGGCGATCAACGTCGGCCTCGCAGTAAATTCCAGCAAGACAGCACTGGTGTTGTTTACCACGAAGTACAAGATATCCGTTGTGAACCTTCCCTCGTGTGGGGTTGTTTGTCGGCGGCTCTCAGACAGGGTCAAGTAATTAGTCCTAACATTGAGGAAAGGGTAAGAAAGGCGTCGGTTGCCTTATACTGCTGTAGCGGAGTTATCGGTAAAAGGCGAAGTCTCTCGCCCAAAGAAATTCATTAGCTCTATGACCCCAGATTTAAGCCTTTCTTATTTCACGGAGCCATTGTCTGGCGGAACTCAGTAGAGTGGATGTTGAAAACGGCGCCTGCGGATATTGCAGACAGAATTCTCGCAGCACGGACTGCTATTAGGCTAAGGGAAGCCGGGTGGCAACACTCTGGATTTCTGGCGGGCTGCGACTTCGCCCTGAACACGTAGATTATAGTGCCTCCGAAATGGTTCCCATATGCTCCTTCTCTAACTATATTCCCTCAAGATAGGACTGCGTATGGCGGAGTTACTCCAAGAAGGGAGCGGAAATCTTCTTCACGGACGGATCAAAACTAAGAGACAGGGTTGGTGGAGGTGTCTTTTGTCGGAAACCACCAAAACTATTCAGGCTTCCGGACTTCTGCAGTGTATTTCAGGTGGAAATAGCTGACATCAAGGAAGCGGTAAATGAATACCTGACTTCTGTATCCATCGCGTAGCTACTTCTTTTAGTTTAGGTGCCGGGTCACAGTGACATCGCAGGAAATTGCATGCCTGATGATCCGATATTGGAAAAGCACCTTTAAAACGTTATTCCCAGGCAAGAGACGCCTCTGTTCTCCTGCGATACACTATTGGATGGTTGGGCCTAGTGTTAGTTCAGCGAATGCTAGACTAACACGCAAACTTCGTAGTCGCGATAATGAATTTTCGTGCTCCTCTAATAAAATGGACAAAAGAAAGCGATGTTCCTATTGTGACAAAAAAAAAGGAATATAAGACGTTTCTCTGCTGCCGAAAATGTTTTTATAGGGCACTTTAAATACTTTTTGCAGCAAAAGACACAAGTGACCCATCGTTACCTCTTAAAGGTGCCGTATACCACGTTACCTCTCAAGGGCTAGTGATGGGGTTCGGACAGGCCATTGTGCGATTTATGTTCACGCGGTAAGAAGAATTTTCAACTGATCCTTTTTGTATCTACTGTCAAGAGCAAGATGAAATGGGATCATCTCCACACTTTCTGTTAGGCTGCCAACCTTCGCGAGGCTAAGATGAAAGCATTTTAGCTCGCACTTCTAAACTAACACTGAGATCGCAGGGATCGAAATTAGCCGCATGCGGAATTTGGTAATCGGCTCGCGGCGTTAACCGTATCCAACCTAACCTGTACTTCTTTGGGCTATAAAATAGTTGGTCACATTAGCCATAAATCATGGCCCATGACCAGCACATATCCAGCAAGAGAAGCTTTTTAAAGCTTTTTGTACATTTTTTTTTTGGAAGCGGATAGAGTAAATACCTACATACAACCTCTCTCTAGTCGATGCTAGTCTATACAGATATTACAGCGATTTCCAGAGAAATTTTTTACCTTGTCTGCACTTATAAGAAAATTATTGAAAGCTTTGCCATTAGTGTAAATTCGATTATAAAATATTTATAAAGCTTCAAAAAGCTTCTCCCGCGGGATATGTTTTGGACATGACTAATATCGGTTTGACCGCCTTGTACTCGTGCTGCTTCTGATAAATTAGTACGCGCTTCAAAGTGCTTGACTTAATAGCACTATTTATGATTGGTATTATCCTCCGGCGTGAAAACATAGAAGGTTAAACTAATCTGTTCAAAAAATTTCACTAATGGGGGTATGAAACTTACATTACTTCTCGGTAAGAAGCTGCTCGCCTTTTTGTAGGTGAAGGTAATTCCCCCGCAAAATCTTTTAATGGTATCCAACTTTTGATTTCCTGATCTATTTGCTACATATAGTAAAGCTGGCTGAGTACTTCTCCAAGCAGCCAATTCGTTTTGATTTATTAAACAACCTTCCCAAGTTCTTCGGAAATCCCCGAGTTCAAGAACTTTTGAACAACCCTGTTGGTATTGTCTTTAAATAAACAACAAGCAGTTAAAGCTGCTGTTGCGAATATACATTAGGCTGGGTCACGAAAAAAAGTTCATTAGTTACCCCTACTAGTTTAAAAGCTTACTTGGCAAGATGTTTGGGATTAAAATGCACGTACTTACAGGATCCTCAAACCAGCCGAAACCGAGTTTGGTTCATAACTTTTTTTATTAGTAACCCAATTTTACAGTGTTACACATATCTCGTAAAAAAAAAGATTATTTTAAGTGCTATATTCCTCTTTACTATATTTTTGACCTAAATAACCTCCTTCAACAAGTGAAATCAGTTATGCGGATTTCCACCAATCTGAACTCAAATTTAGTGTCCATAAAATTAAAAAATTTTGTATTTGAGGATTCTTTCTTGATATGACGTTAAAGAATCCTGCATACATATTTTTCTCAAAAATTTCTTTTAATCATCTTATTCTTGATTGGCGCTTACCATCTTTAAACCACTTAAAACAACTTGAAATCGGGTCATAAATAAATAAGTGTTATGAAGGCGAAATCTACTCGAAGTAAATAAGCTCTAAAATTAGTGGTTGGAATAACATAGTTTTTTCGTTCATATGGGACAGATCTGATATAATATAAAAATATTCACACATATGTATAAACGTACTACGCGCCAACTTTGTCTCCCAATTATATATATATTTTCCAACACCTTCGTCACGCTTTTCTAAAAATTGTGATTCGCTCAAATTGGTCTATTTGACAGCCTGCCATAATGTGCCGACCAATCAACAAACAAGCACTACTAGTAGGCGCATACTAAATAAAGTCAGAAAAATGCACTGTTAGCGAAATATTTCTAAATAGCTTTTGTCACAAATTTTAGACAGATATTTTTATTTCGGAAAAAAATATTCAAATTTTCGCATATTTACACTCAATGTTGGTGGTGACAATTGCCAGGACGACAACAACAACGACATCTTCGCTGTGATGTGGCGATGTTGATGGCCCCTGAGCACACCATCAAGCCATGACAGCACAGTTGGGCGCAACAGCAGCCTCACACCAATACCAACGGCAGCATCACCACCGCCAACAACATCGCCTATGCAACATGACAATGCCGAAATAGTGTCACACAAACATGCATGATTTTACATATGCATATGTATGTATGTATGTAAAAGTTCACACAAAATCAACCGCATGAGCCGCCGCCACGTCCACCGCAATTACGACGCCGCACAGTGGGATAGATCGAGAATCTAAGTTGACAAAATTATTCTCTTACGTTTTATTTATAAAACAACTCCTGCTGACTTATTTTTGGCTGCTGATATCTTATTGTTACTAGGCTAATAAAATTTCGTGCTATTTTATTATTTTATATTTCAACAATAAAGGGGTGCGTATAAGAAATGGTTCGACAAAAATTTGACTTAGTTAAAAGTATTAAGATATGGAAATATGGAATTGGAAATAGTTAATAGAAAACTGAACTTCGTTATAATATAACATTTATTTTATTATTATTATTGGCGTACGGTGATATCAATAGCACCCCCCTTTCAAAGTGATATTGTGTGCCACTAATGTTTATTTATTTACTTTTAAAAAATTTTAATTAAAATAGAGTTTATTTTCTTACGAAACCCGTATAAAACTAAGTTCAAACCTATGTAAAAAATTTTAAAAAACTTAACAAATTTCCATCCAAATTTCAAATTTTTTTCTCAGAAGTGTCCGATTTTTTTTTAGTTTTATGGGCTGTCCAACCCCATTTCGAAGTGAAATTGTTTTCCACTTATGTTTATTTGTCTATTTTTAAGAATTTTCTATTAAAATACAGTTAAAAAAAAATCAACAAATTTTCGTTCAAAATTTCAAACTTGTTTCTCAGAAGTGTCAGATTTATTTTGAGTAAACAGTTTTATGTGTCATTCAATTTCAGAGGTGTTAAAAAATGCAATCATTTTTAACTAAATTATTCATTTGATTGAAGTCTCAACTGATTGCAGTCATTTTTTGTTAGTCCTGACTAAGACTAAAAAAAATAGTATTTATTCTTTTTTTCCATTTATGATTAATAAATCATTTCTTTTTATTAATTTCTTGTTAGTCACTTGATTTCAGCCATTGGATTGCATTCTTTTAGTCACTTTTTGTTAGTCATTTGACTTCAGCCATTGGAGTGAATTCTTTTGCAGTACTTTGAATTTTTTCGAGGTATCGAGAACGCGTTCCGGTTTTGGTTCAGTTCTGCATGAGAACAAAAGGTAATGTCGAAAAATGTCTGGGAGTAGCTGTAAGTAAGGAAAAAATTTTTAGTTTTTATGATATGTAAATATGTACAAATTTATTTCACTGGAAGTTACTGGAATTCATTGACATTTTCTAAATATTTTACATCTATACTACTGGAGTTTTAATTAAGCTTTTTGTGTACTCATTTATTTTCTAAACAAATTTGTATTATAATTCTATGAAGAAGTGTACGCAAAGATTGCTTTAGAGTTTCATTATTCATCTCAGACTGCAAAAATGACTGATTAGTCATGAATAACATGAATAACTTGGCAGTCTTTAGTCAAATATGTGACTGCTGTTAAAAAGTGTTACTCAGTAAATGTAACTGCAACGATTCAAAGTTACGATGACTGCATTCTTTAACACCTCTTTTCAATTTTAGTGCAATCACGTGCCAGCTCCAAGTGGGTAAAAATATTTCGGTATATAGAATAAGAGAATAGGAGTTGTCCAGTTTTTTTAATAAAGAAGAGGATTTAGTATACTGCCATCACATTGAAGGACTTTTGAATGAATTCAATGAAGGTTTATATAATGAAAATGTTTGGCGCCCTTTTATAGATTCTTCAAAAGATAGTCTTAAATCAGTTTCACTACATAATGGAAATAAATATGCAGCAGTTCCTATTGGTCACTCTACTGTAATTATAAAATCTTATGAAAGTCGTCTACTTCTTTTAGAAAAAATAAATAAATTACTATAAGATACACACAAATGACTTATTTGAAGGACTTCAAAGTAATCAATTTATTGCTCGGAAAATTGAATCTTGCAGTGTTGTATATGAAAAACTTGTTGACCCTGAGCGTATTCTAATACCAGCTCTACACCTAAATTGGGATTGATGAAACAATTTGTGAAAGCCGGCAGAAGTTATTTTTGTAGGCCGTGATATTAGAAAGCTCATAAAGGATAAAAAGTTGCGTTTTAGGAAAGTCGTCGAAAATTTTTTTGGGAAACCATAGAGATGAAAAATATTTATGTAGCTATTGTTGCAACAATGTTAAAGAATTTTCAAAAACTCGGGTGCTTAATGATTTTGAAAGTACATTGCCTATTTGCTTATTTGGCTAACTTCGCGGAAAATGTAGGTGCATTTAGTGAAGAAATTGGTGAGCTCACTCACCAAAATTTTAGGAACAGAGTAATAATTGCCTCAATATAAAAGTAAGTAAAATAAAACACAAAAGAAAAATATTTCCAAAGAAACAACAACAAAAGAAATAAAATAAAAAATATTCCGAAAAAAAACAAAAATAATAATAGGGGGAAAAAATTAGTCTACACCACCACGTCCTCATATCGTTCCTCTCGTTTCGGCGGAGAGTAAGTAAATGTAAACTAATAATTGCCTTATTACAGAAGAAAGTTAAATAAAACATAAATAGAAAAAATTTTCTAGAAAAAAAAAACCAAAAAAAAAAAACAAAGCGGTATCATTCGTCATTTTGAATCCGCCATCTTGTATTGTAGAAAACAAAATTCTGACGGCACATTTGTACTTAGCTACCCCAAAAACCCCCGAGTAAGGAATTTCAAGTCCAACTACTGAATAGAAAAATGTTTGCTTCATAGAGGTTAAGGTATGGATGATGTTATCCAAACACGCACAGTTCGAAATACGATATCTCAGTGAAAAAATAATAATTTAGTAAACTCAACGACATTTGAGAGGGTAAAACTGAAATTAAGATTTTTCTTTGCTTTACAAATGTAAACCTCTGTATCAAATTTTAACTCTCTGCAACAACGTTTTCTATTTTTGGCCACCGTTTATATGAACCCGCTGCACTGTGCGCCGTCTGCCACTAAGCCCCCCACCCCCATCGTTCACTGCACGGTCGTTGGTCGTTAGTCGTCGAGTCGTCGACGGCATAAATTTATATGAACATGTGACACTTGCAAAATTTGACAGTTGATATTTTAAAATTTGAATGCAAGCATTTTTCGATTTATTTGTAATTAGAAAGTTTCGAGTCGAATGCACGCCGATTCGAGTGCATATATATGTATGTGTATGTGCGTGTGTGTGGTGCGTTGCAGAGTGTGGGTGAGCGGGCGCTGGCCAACTGAGTACAGCATTTGTTTTGTGCTATTAGTGTTGGTGGATGTGTGCCAGCAACAACAACAACAACAACAACAACAAAAACAAAGAATGTGGCACTTTTGCTACTCTACAACTCATATGCGACAGCGCAGAACAATTTGTAAAATATTTTTGACAGTAGTCACAATGACAGTTGGAACAATTCCATCGAGTCGGCCAAAAGTGACTTTTATGGTTTGTGAGCTTTTGTATATGTGTGTTTGCTTTTGTTGTTTTCTACAAGTAAAATATTGTAACAACCAAAAAAAAAAAAAGAAAGAACAGCTAAATATACATAAAAATCGAGGACAATGGCAATGGTTTAGTTTGGCGCGCTGTTTTGAGAATTGTCGTTTAGTTACTCCTTCTAATGATAGCTGACAAATGTGGCATCCGCAATGATGGCTACAATAGCAGCGGCAAAAGCAACACCAAAAACAATATGGATATCATCAACTGCATATAAATAATAACAATTTGGCAGCAGTTGTGACACACAAGAGAAGCAAAAAAAAAAAAAACAGCAGCAAAGCAAATGTGGTTAAAACCCTCATAAATAGTACGCTCGAAGCGCTGCTCTTACTCGCACATAAAAAATACATATTGACAAACATACCCAATGAATATTATCCATATATCCATCCGTCTGCATTTTTTGCTTAATTAGTAAAAAAGTTGTCTCATTCAGCAATCAACACACATACCGCCTCCCCCACCATGCTCAGCCTACTCATATCCTTACCCCCCCCCCCCCCCCCCCCCCCCCCCCCCCCCCCCCCCCCCCCCCCCATTCCCCCCCCCCCCCCCCCCCCCCCCGCAATTACTCACTCGTCATTCGTACATACACACATATGTTTATGCACACTCAGCATTTCCATTATGAATAGCACTTGACTGCTCTCATCTTTTGACGCAGTAATTAAACACCTCAATAAAATATCAAAATTTTCGGCCATCATAATAAAATATCCGTTGGCGGAACGAGAAAACAGAAAAACGTTTTAACTGAAAATTGTGCACGCCGATTGTGAGTGAACACGAATCAGCTTAATTGCTAACATTAAATCATATTAAAAAATGGTAATTGCATTTTTGCACTCGTGCACCGTAAACATCTTTGAATGGCTTGTAAGATTTGATTTAATTGACAGCGGCAATTAACATAATTCCTGGCCGATGTGTCGCCTGTCCATTTGACAAGTTAATGGATGGATGTGTTGACATAAAAAATCCATTTAGCGTGAATAAGGAGATTTTTTTTTTTTGAATTCGTAGAATACGTTAACATTTCTTCGGCATTTTGGTAGAATATTCTTCTTAGCTTTTTAATATATTTATTTTCCCTAGAGTTCGTTGTAAAGAAACCACAATCGTAAACGATTTTTACGTAGTGAAACTTTCACGGAAATAAAGCTTTAAAAATACCCCATTTAAAACATATTCCATACCAAAAGGAACGGGGTTCACACTGCATGTGCTTGATTTGTTTCAAATTTTTAGGGTTGATGGACAAACATAAATAGTAAACAAAAATATGAAATTTGAGCTTGAAAACAAATCGAACATACACACATCAAAATTCTCCATGAAAAGAAAATTTTTTTATATTTTTTAACTCAAAAAAGTTAAGCTTTAAAAAATTTATTATAAAATAGGTTCCCAAGAGTTAAATGAAGTCAGAAAAAATTAGTTCTTTTTTTGAAACAATTTTATTTAAGAATTAAAAGAACAAAATTAGAAAATATATATATATATAAGTTACTAAAAATTAAATAAAAAATAGTTCTCTTCTTAAAACAATAAAATCTATAAAGTAAAAGGAAATTAAATAAAAAAAATAGAGACAAAAATACATAAAATATGATTTTAAAATTTGAATTAAGTTAAAAACGATATGCATATCGAAATATTTTTGATGTATTGTAGAACGATAATCCGTCATGCCTTGTTAAATTTTTCGTGACACTGAATATGGCACAACGTCAAAACCGTTTCGTCTTCAAACCAAAGTTGACAAGGGATGACGCAAGCACAAACAAACAACCAGAATGAAAATACATGTTTTTTTTCTTTTTAATACAAATCTAAAAATTAAAAGAAACTTTAATTAAAAAAAAAATATAAAAATTTAAAAAAATTCCGCTGCCCGATGATTCGACCTCAGATCTGTCCGATGACACGCCACTGCATTGCTGACTCGGCCATCGTGAATGATATACAAGTGCTTTCTGTCAAAAGAGCTTTTCACCATGTTAGAGCTTTGTATTATAATACTTCCGTAGCAGAATAAACAAAATCTTTCAAACTATTTGTATCTTGCCTAGCGATGAAACGATACCATGCCTAGTATCGATACATATACATATAGAAAGTATCGATACCCGAAAAATATCGGATCTTTTGTACACACCTTACTACTTAAACTGGTATCATTTCAAATGCAATTGAAAGCTTAAAGATTAAAGAAATAAAATGATACGCACGAATTTTTACGAAAAAAAAAAATCGCAAAAGTTATTTAGTAGATGCCGGTAACTAGAATAATTTTTCTATTTGATATATACTTTTTTCCAAACTAGAGGCGAAGAACTTTCTTGGCTGGGTTAAGTTAAATATTTTATTTTTTCTGGATTTTAGTTTTATTTTTTTTTTTTAATCAACTCTTTGCACCCCACTCTTTTTTCCCATACTTTAAGTATTGTTCTCGTATGCCTTTAGCGCGAAGAAAGGGAAAGTTACTCTATACATCTGCACTGAAAATTCATTCACTTCACCCTGTACTTTGCATTATATCGACTTTGGCGCCTGCTCGTGTCTTTTTTCTGGCATTTTAGTAGCCATAAAACACAGAGCGAGAGCGATTCAGTAGCGAGGAGTAACAAAGGACGAAAAATCCGAAGCCAAAGTTACGAACGAAAAGTATGTATGTATTATGTACTTGTATTTACTCGCATTGTTTCCTTCCTAATCTTGCCTATTTACTATCTTTCAATTGTCTTACAAATGACTTTAACCAGAATTGCCCTGTAACGCAAATTTAGAAATCACTCCATCGCATAGTTCAAAGCTCAATTCAAAATTCAACAGACTCGTGTGCTGTGGTTATTTATGCTTTTCTCTTCTCCACACATTTGTTTGTTTTCATCTTAGCTACTTATCCGCTACCCACTTAAGTAATTTATTGGAATTCCAAATAGATTTTTATTTTATTTTGTTTTTTCTGTTTCTAAGTGTTGATTTTTTATTGCTCCATTGACCTTTTCGAAATTGATTTGCTGACGTTTGTGTCACACAGTCACAAATACACACGCCAACACATACATATGTACATACGTACATGCACTTAAACATATAAATAAAATCTCGTATTTTTTATTGAATTTATGCTTTCAAAATTCACAAATTAGGCAGCTTTAGATTTCATCTAATGAACCACTGACAGTTAGCTCTCTACTCGGGCTCGCTTGCTCGCCTTACGCAACTAAATAAATGAATTCCAAGTGTGATTTATAACTATGTTGTGCAATAAATTATCATGTCTATAATTTAAATGAAAATCAAAATTTAAGCAAAGCAAAAAGCAACAAAAACTTCAAAGTCATTATTTTAAACGCGCTTAATTTTTAAGCGTGTGTTATAAGTAGGTAGTATATGTTTTGCCATTGACAGTTGATCAGTTCGTAATTTCATAGTTGATTACAAAAACAGCAATAACAAAGCCAACTAGCCTTAAATCACTGCCATTTCGTTGGCTTAGTTCGCAAACGTGCTAAGTCCATTTTTTTTTTTTAATTTTTCAGGAGATACAAAAAACCGTCTAACCGTTTTTGTTGTTAATATTTTCCTAATCTGTAAATGCAGTTTTTTTCCTTATTTCGTCTTGTTCCAGTACCAGTAATGGGCCAATTTCAAAATAAAGCTGATAGGCTATTTTGGGACTTGCCACATTTTTTCGTTATGGTTTTTTTTTTCTTTTAGTGTGGACTTGGCAAATTTTTTATCAACCGGTGTTTTATTATTTTTTATCGTTATTAATTTAAATATATTTTATTGTTTGGAATATGTAGATGAAGAAAATGATAAACATAAAAGTAAAAACAAAGACAAATATAAAGAAAAATATGAGGATGAGGATACCGATAAAAGTAAAGAGTAAAGAGAATTATTTAGATAGAGACGCAGAGACTCAATCTGGGAACTATTTTGGGATTTTTGATATTTTCGGGATTCTCGTGACTTATAGATATAAAATTCGATATTTTTATTGGTGTTGTTATCGATATTTTTTGTCGATTTTGTTATCGATATTGATTCTGATATCGATTTTGCTATCGATATTTTCGGAACTTATCGACGTCAATAGTCAATATTTTTATCAATTTTGTAATCGATATTTCTAACGATTTTGTGGTTTTGTTATCGATTTTGTTATTGATTTTTTTATCGATTTTGTTATCTTTATTCTTATCGATTTTTCTATCCATTATTTATCGATTTTTCTATCGATTATTCCTCGATTTTGTTATCGATATTTTTATCGATTTTCTAATCGCTTTTGCTACCAATATTATTATTGATTTTGCGATCGGAATTTTCATCGAGTTTGTCATCGATTTTGTTATCGATTATTTATCGCGTTTTGTTTTCGATTCTTTATCGATTTTATTATGGACTTTGTTATCGATTTTACTGTCGCTTATTTAAGGTTTTTAACGATAGTTTTATCGATATCTTTATCGATTTTCTAATCGCCTTTGCTACCAACATTATTATCAATTTTGCTATCGAAATTTTTATCGTATTTGTCATCGATTTTGTTAACGATATTTTGTCGATTGTTTATCTATTTTGTTATCGATTATTTATCTCGTTTTGTTCTCCATTATTTATCGATTTTGTTATCGATTTTGTTATCGATTATTTATCGATTTTGGTTTCGTTTATTTATCGATATTTCTATCGATTTTGTTATCGATTTTGCTTCCAATATAATTATCTATTTATCTATGGAAATTTTTATCGAATTTGTCATCGACTTTGTTATCGATATTTTTATCGGTTTTGTTATCGATATTTTGTCGGGTGTTACTATCGATTTTGTTATCGATAGAGTCAAAAGAAAATGATGATAAAGGAAAACAGAATAACACAGATGTAATTAGAAGGAACAGGGGTAGAGGTAGTGATCTAGATAGAAAAACGACAAAAAATATGACCTTAAGAAAAGGCAGATATATGTACATACATATGTATGTATGTATATTGGCTATGAGACAAAATAGATATACATATAACGTATGTTTCACTTCTCCAGTGTGGCCCAGGCGCACTGACTCTATTTTGTAATGCTGTATTTTGAGTTGTGCTATTTTACTGATTTAAAATCTAAGTTTTCATAAAAAGTGGACCTAGCACGTTTGCGAACTAAGCAAACGATTTGTGTTTAGTGATGGAAGCAAAATCTGCTTACGACCCTAAAAATATTCAAAATCACGCTACATACATACAAATGTCGAACAATAGGGCACTTTCACTTTATGTATTTGTTTACATGCAAACTCTTTTTACCTGCCCTCTTCTCTCGCTCTTTTCTGCGTCACGTAACGGAACTAATTTGCCAAAAATACAAATAAACAAACAAACACGCACTTACATACACTTGGCCATTAGTTATATCCTGTTAGGCAGTCAAATTTAGAGACTAATCCTTTGTTATGCGCTTGCGTACCTTTACTTTCCCTTTTCACAAATTTTCCAAAGATTTTATTTACACACCCGCCGCGTTACATTTCAGCCTTGACTAAATGATTCAATGTTAGTTAGTTAGTTGCATTCAATGGCCTTTGCTCTTTCTTTGTTTAGCCTTTGAATGTCAAAATATTTCGCCTTTCACCATTGTTCGACAACTTTGTGCATTATTCGAAAACGGGTCACTCTAATTTGCATAGCTCATTTTTAAACACACAGCAGGCGCTAAAAGTGTGCGGGGTAACTGCAATTTGAAATATGTTTGCATTTGACAGCATTGTGTCATCGTAAATAAACAAAAGAAAAACGAAAGTGATTGACAGCAGACGAGTAGACGGATTTAAGCTAATCCTATTTCACAGTGACGACGAATTAGAATTGTAAATTCGATGTGAAAACATTCCCGCGCCCTGGGTGGCACTTAAACTGAACTTCGATGAGAAAAGTAGCTGAGATTGCACAATTTCTGTTTAAATAACTTTTGTATACTCATATTGCAAACCTTAAAACACCAACACTATTAGCCTCTAGTATTAGTTTAATGCGAAGCCCCTGGTTTGGTAGGTTTGTTCTCGTTGGTAGGATGGTAGCAGGCTTAAAATTTTGATAGGTTTCTTTGCTCACAAAAAAGAATACTTCTCTGGTTTGTTGTAGACAGTGGCGGATCCAGAGTGAAATTTTGGTGGGGGAACTTCTATAATGGCAATAAGTAAACATAAACTTGATTTTTGATGCATATAGATATGTTCACTGTTGATCATAAATGAGTGCACGGTGTTTTTTCAATTGAAAAATTTTTCTTTATTCAGAATTTAGAAAAACTCAACAAATTTTCATACAAATTTTTCACTTTTTTTTTTTTAAATTCTAGTAAAACAAGTGTAAGTTTTAAGGAGCTAAAAACCCTGTTGAATTTTAAATTATTTTTTTTTTTATTTGTTTGCTGGCGGCTTTTGGCACTTTTTACCATATAAACGTAAATTTTTTGTAAAATAAATGCGCAAGAGAGTTTGCGAAAAAAAAGAATAAGAAATAAGCACTAGTTTTTATAAATTGCACCAGTAATATGAAGAAAAATCAGCCAAATTTTTTTTGGAAATTCAGATTCGAAAGTTCAAAATTTTGGTGAAAATTTGTTGAATTTTTTCTAAACTCTGTTTATTGGGAAATCTTTCCATCACTTCTTCTGGCGCTACTTCCATGTCGTAATTCATATTCAGGAGGGCCAACCCAAGCCAAGTTTTGATTTCAGCATTAGAATTCGTGGCTGAAACTGTCCAAAGTATACGAAGTAGAGTATTAATAGTCGGATATATATCTCCTCCACAATGTGTGGGTGTTTCGATGGCAGATGCCATTTGAGTACCGGATTAAATTTTGAGCTTCCACTGCCGCTGCCAAAACGCTAATTTTGCTCCTAGCCTCAATTTTTTGAAGAGCGCTCTTTCATTTTTCACTCACAAAAGAAGGTAATCAGAATTGATTGCCCTTGAATTGAGTTGTGAAGTGAGGAGTGAAGTGTGTTGTAAGGGAGATTAAAAAAAAAGGAATTTAAAGCTAAATAAAGCTAATAAACCCAATCTGATCCATAGCCCGGCCTAACTGAAAAAAAAAAAAATTTCTCAAATCCGTGGACCAGAAAAACAAAACAAAAAAGTTCCATAAATTATTTTTTCGCGCTATCTGTTAGGATGATCGCATTAAAACTTATTAGAACTTTAGCCTAGAAATTTGAACGTAAGAGGCTTAATTTTCAAGTCTCAATTCAGCCGAAATACAGCAAAAATTTCCAAAAAATTTTAAAGTTTTTTTGCTGCCTTAATTTTTCTAAGTGGTGAATTATCTGCCTACATTGATAGAAAACACTGTTGTTCTTTACTGTCGAAACCAGTTAAATTTTCGTGGACCACCGTCATTTCGTTTTCACGCCAACATAGACTGCCATCGAGTTTCCCGTGGATTCCTGGCGGTCCAGGTGGACAACTTTGGCGACCCACGGGGGGTGTTTTAATACATAGACGCCATATTATACATACATATGCGCCATATTAAAACACACCCGTGCGTCCGCCACTGACTGATACGTAGTTTAACACCCAACCCCACCCTCCCCCATTTTTTAATAAAAAAAAAAGATTTTTAATTGGTCCCCCATTGCATTTTCTGGTGTTTTTGGCGGACCTATAAGATATAGATACTGTGTCATTGAATAACCCTGCAAAACACGAAGGATTAAGGCATTTTAATTTCAATGACTTGAGGTTGTAAAATCATTAGTAGCTATTTTGGCATTTGTTTTGATCATGAAGAACTGGTAATATAAAAAAAAAAACACCAAATAAGTAATCAGTAAGGGAATGAGAGTATCCCACCATTATGGAGTAATCGGTAGATGAAGTGGACAGAAAATTGTGGAAGGCACACAGGAGAGCATCGCACAGGTGGAGGATACCGGATCTTATCACTTTGAGGTAACTGAGCTTGCAAAAGACGATGTTCGAAGCAAGTATTTACCCCCTTCTGGATACATTAAAGTCCCCATTCCTTGAGCACCTTGCCTTCATAACTTTCTCAGTGGTTTTTTTTTGCTCCAGATACCACCGCACAGTGGTTCAAAATTGGAATTTTGTGTTGAAATTTTTGAGATGTAAGCTAATAAAATTTGAAAGAGATCGGTACACAGTGGTTCAAAATTTGCATTTTGTGGTCACAATTCACTGGAGCCTTCTTTTTCACTCTATTTTATTATTATTTTTATTTTATTTTTTAATGAAAGCTAATAAAATTTGAAAGAGACCAGTTGAGCCCGATTTTTGAATTTTTGTTTGTTTGCAGGAAATTTTTTAGTGCAAAGTGCAGAAAAAGTAGCAATTTTGAAGAAAATCGACGCTCCTGTTCCAGTTAAAAACTGTTGCACAATAAACACTTATTGAGAACAATTCTAGGATTCTCCCAAAAAGAAAAAAAATTAAAAAAATATTAAATGTTATAAAAAAATGATCATAAAAATATCTTTTTTTTAGTAATAAAAATGTTGGAATGCAAGTTGCAGGTGGCTAAGAGTTCACGTTGATTTTTAATAATATAACAAACGCTTTTATATCACATTTAGGGAGATGTGCTCGAAGTTTTAGCGAAAAAATTATTAAAAATTTATTATACCAAAACTTATTGATCTATAAAACTGCATACCGAACATTTTTCTACGAACTCAATTTTTTTTTTTAATTTGGTAAACATTTTTTCTTTTAAACTTATAAAATTTTCCTTGTGAAACTTTTTTTCGTTTTGGGGAAATCCCACAACTATTTTCAACTAGTTTTTGTTATGTAACAGTTGTTAACATTATCTTCTTCAAAATTGCTACTTTTTCTGCAATTTGCACTAAAAAATTTTTGTTAGCTTTCATTAAAAAAAATAATAATAATAATAATCAAATTGAGTGAAAAATTAAGGCTCCTGTGGCGTAAATAAATGGAAATTTATAATTTCTGCACGTTTCACCCTAATGTGGGAATTAAATACATAGTTCTTATGACAAAAAAACGCAATTGATGATCAAATTTCATTTTCGATGAAAAGTTTCTTACAAATACAATCACGAGCATACAGGTTTTGTGCGGCGAGCAATAAACATGCCTATCTTTGCTATCTCATCAAATTATGCCATTCCTCTACATACATATCGTACGCTTAAACTGTTTTTGTTTTTTAATCAAGTTTTTTTTTTTTTTTGTTTCCAGACGAACTGACATCGAAATTAAATTGGATTAGTAGGCTCCCTTGTCAATCTACCAGCTTCGCTGGCCCTGCGCGCAGCTAAGACAACGGATCGTGGCGACGCGGCACATTTGCGTACATAATAATTTATTTGCTGTTGTATCACATCGAGCGCAAATGCGAGTTAAAATTGCAAAAAATGCGATCAGACAAATCTCATCACTAATGACAGTGACAGTGACATATTTCTGACAGCTGATGGAATATTGTTGCGCGGCCGCTGCAAACATTCACTCAGCATCAGAATTATTGGCCGTCTTAGTTGCCGCTTGTTTGCATTGCTGCTCCTCTGACGAATTTGCGCACTCATTTGCACTGATCCATCATAGTCGTCGCCGTCGTCATCGTCATCGTCATCGTCGCCGGTCGGACGACGCAACGGCACCGTGTGAAGATGAAGCGGTGCATGTGGTAGATACATGAACGCTTAAGCGGTCGCGGTCGTTGTCGTCATCGCCACCGCGTTCAATGCCATGGCAGCAACAACAGTGTGGCAGTGGCAGCGCGCAGCAGCATTGTCAACCCGTGAATATGTATATGCTACAGTTGGTTGAGCGGCCCAATCGGTGGGGCTGCTATTGCTATTTGCGCTCTGGTGTTTCGCTTTGCATTGCGGCTTCATTTGATCGCCACTTGGCTAATCCTTTTTGCAACAACTTGACAGCTGTCTGGCATCCTTCTTAAATTTCGCGATGCCATCAATCAGCCGGCCCCGGCAAGCGCGCAAAGTTGCCAGTCTGCCACTGATGGCGCGCGGTTGGCGGTGGTCGGCATGCGGGAAGGCTTCATAGGCCGCTTTTCGTTTCAGTGCTGGTTGTGACATGACCGGATTTGCTGTTCATCTCTTTTTTTTTTGTTTTGTTTTTAATTGTACTTATCGCTAACGCGGTCATTACTTTGGTCGACAAATTACTCACTCGCTTGCGGGGCAGCGGTAGCGGTCGTTCGATGCGTCCACACAGTTGGTGCCACATATTTGCCACTGCGCATGAATATCGAAAGCGACATTGACTGCTGCCGCTTTTGGTGGCTACTGCTCCAACTGATTGCTCTTCATCATCATACATGACTGCGCTAAGCGAACGTTGGCGCGCTGTGCTTCCTCCTGGCTCTCTGGTTTTGGCTCATCGCGATCAATCAACTGCGTCTAAGGCAAAGTGAAGGTCAAAGGCAGTGAGCGACGACTCTTCTTTGATTCGCCTACTGATTGGCATTATCGTATGCACGTCTTTTTTCTGACACCTGCCAGCAACTGGATGAGTACAGAAGAGTGGCGCAAAATAAGCGTGAAGTATTTAAGAACAGTCGGAGTTGGAAATTAAGTGTAAAGAAGGGCTGCCGGTAAAATTAGTTCCAGGTATGAAAGTTTTAAAAATTTAAAGTGTTAAATGCTAAATTAATGCGAATTTGATGCCTTTGCAATGTTGCTTTAATATAAAAATCGTTATTAATATGAATATTATAATCACTATCGAATTGCTCGCCAGTACACTTATTATTTTTCTTGACGCGTTAGGTACGATAATCGACCTCTTTCTTGCTATCGCTATAATTCATATTTTTTTTATCAATAATTATACCATGTTATATGGATTTACAGGGTAATTCTGACAAAGACAGTAAAAACTCTTTGGTAAAACAAGTGAAAGACAGATGGCTAGACAATTTGAAAGACTTTTGTTTTTCTAGTACAAAACTCTTAAAAAGCTCACTCATTCACCACTCGTGGTAGAAAGCTATTTTGAGAGAAAGCGCTTGTATTTCATTTAACTCACGTCGCTCCAGCGGTCGAAATTGCCGAGCAAGCTAACCACAGGCGTGCCAATCGAGAGATCCAAGTTCGCGTCTACAGCTAGCGGTTTTTTTTATGCAAATTTTTTTTGAAAAAATTTGCTTCATTTAAATATTTTTTTTTTTGTAATTCAACAATTTTATTGAGATTGGGGCCGTCTTTAATGAAAGTGATAGCAATTTCGGAGATCACCACATTTCCTCATTAGACTTCTTCAGTGGGATTCGATTTTTTTTTATTTAAATTTGTTTTGAAAAGAAAAACATATATTTTTCACTTCATTTAACATTTAGAAATTTTATTTTATCTGTTTTTTTTTTTATTTAAAATTTTCTAGTTTTTAGTTAAATTTTCTTTTCATTTTTAGATTTTATATTTTAAAAAAGAAAAATATTTTTTTTAATTTCATTGCAATTTTTGGAACCCATTTTATTCATTTTTTCTCTTTTTAATTTAATTAGTTTTTCTTTTGTTAATTTCGTTTTCTTTTAAAATTTCGATTTTTTAATTCATTTAATTTCTATGATTTTTTTCATGTTATTTTTGTTTTAATTTTAATTTCATTTAAGTTTTAAGTTTTGTATTTTATTTTTGCATTATTTTCATTATTATTTTTTATTTAATTTTTCTTTATTTATTAGTTTTTATTGTTTTATTGTTTTTATTTTGCTATCGGTATTATAACAGTTATCGATAATGTTATCGAAGTACTCACAATTCTCTTGACAGCTTATTATCGCTTCAGGTTCGGTTATTGACTTTTTTGCTATCGCAATCGTTATTAATTTCGTTATCGATAAAGTGATTTGATCGATTTTAATTTTAGTATCGCGTCTTTTATGGTTAATCATAATGATAAAATTTTGTATGTGTACATATAGCTTAAGTGCAGTAATCAACATCTTATTTCTATTGAAATGGCTCTTTTTATCGTTATCGAAAACGCTAAAGTGTTTCTTATGTTTATTCGTGTAATTAAACAGGCCAACAGGGGTCAAGAAGCAGAAGCACTAACATATATTTCCAAAGGATTTTGGTGCGTTGAATGCGAGTTCGTCAGGTTTTTGAGATATCCTAACCTAAAAGTGCCAAAAACAATGTTTTTCTTCTTTATATTTGAAGTTATGCAGCATCGCAAATAAAGTTGTCATAGAAAACTATTCAAAATATTAAAAAAAAAAAACAAGTATTTTCCTTTCAAGTGTGGGTAGGTGGTTGAAATACGTTTTTTTCTGTTGAGATATGTATGTTCGAAAATCCATTAACCTTTTGAACCACACATTTTTGATGGATTCAGCGTGCCAAAATCCTTCGGGAACTTATACTAGCGACTCTGCTTCAAAAAAAAGTTAAATGTAGTTAGCCTTTGTTATCCATTATAATATCATGTTTAGTAACTTACCCATAACTTTCATAAATTGTGTAATATTGTTATCGGTATTTGACTGTTATCGTTATCGACACGCTATTTGAATATATTGTTGATGGTTGTTAGTCAAAATATTATCGTTAAAAATTTCTCATTTAAAACTGGTCCATTATTGTTATCAACATTGTAATCGCTATCGATATTGTTGTGGAAATTATCTTTCATTGCATGTATGTTTATATATTACCTATTATTGTGTCCGATAAAGCTATCGAAATCTATCGATATTTGTGTGTGCTTTGTTATCGTTTCTCGCTTAGTTGCTCTTGTTTTTATCTGCATTACTGGATTCATTACTAAATTGGTAGTGATAGTGTTTTTTTTTTCGTTTTCGATAACTTTCGGCATAAATTAATTTAGACATAAACATAGGCATCGATCGTGGATCATATACCGTAGACTATAAAATCGTGACCATAGAGCGTCGACTTATATATTAATAAAATAGAATATAGACCATACCTAGAGGACTATAGACCAGCAGAACGTAGTAGATTTAAGAAAAAAGAACGATATAACGATCGAAAATATACTATAGATTACGGACCATGTGCCATAGATCATAACCCATAGCCCAAATCAAAAGACAAAATAGTAGCTCATATACCCTGGATCACAGACGATAGCAATAGCTAAAGACCGAAAAAGATAGCTATGTAGATCAGCAGACCACAAACGATCGATCACAGACCATAGACTCTAAACTATGGAACATCTACGAAAGCAAAGATAAAAGAATATAAAGAAGTCAGAGACCATAGTTCAGAGAACAAAATGAACAGGCAGTATACTATAGGTCACAGAACTTACACTTAACGTAAAGATCATAGACCTGTAGATCAGAAGACCTTGGCTATAAACTCAGAGCACAAAATCGTAAACCATTGAGAGTAGACCAAAGTCAAAGACCTGAGATCACAAACAGCTGATCTAACCTAACCCGAGTGGAATAAAAATCGCTTCTGCTTACTGCTATTACACTCCATCTCTCGTCCAACTGTCGGTCCGCGAAAATTTCAACATTCCCTAAGTTCCTGAGGCTCTGAGACAGCATATCTACATACCTATGTACATCCATACATCGACATTGCGTGAAATAATTTCTAACATAACGCCACGCTCCATTAAATTCGCTGCCACAATGCAAACAAAAACAAAGCAGATAGGCATTTGCCCACAGAGTCATCATGCTGCTGTTTGACATTTTTAGCTTTCAGGCGAAAAACAAATTTTGCATTTCTCATTGTTTTGCTGCTATTTTCACTCAAATGTGGCAGCAATTAATTATTAAATATGACGATTCCGCCCATTTTTATTATCTGAGCAGCGCAGTGCATAGCGGCAGAGCGCGCAACTCGACGCAACGCGGCACGATATAGCGCACAATCAGCCAAACCATCGAACGCCATGCAAAATACCGCTCAAAGTATGCGCGCGCGATTTCCTTTCCACCGCAGCGGCACCTTTATGCAAGCGTTCATACATATGTATGTACATCGCGCCACAGCGTGCGCATTGTTGCCAATGCGGGGCCAAAAGACGCATCCATCCGTCAGTATTTAATATTTTCCATTTGTTTTGCACTCGTTAATTATTTGCTACGTTCACGGCGCGTTGATGCGCCTGCCGACCGCCCGCCACCACAGCGCGCGCACACCACGCTCGCTTTCGGTAAGCGCTTGACGCGGCCACTACCACATCGCCTGGTGGCGTTGAACGCATTGCATCTTTCAGCAGCACATTTTAGCGGGTAAATTGTCATCTTGGTAGATTGCTTGCGAACTCTTACTGCGTGTTCTACTCCCCAGCAGACGCAGCCGCCACAGCCGCCGGAGCGCTCGCTTAGCGCCGCGCGTTTACTGCGAAAAAAAGGGAATTTGCTGCGGCCGCCTTGGCGTTTTGCAGATATGCATATGTTTTGCATATATGTATGCGTGCGTTTGTATATGTATGCATGTGCGCCTGCAGGCAAGTTGACATCTTCTTGTCATTAAGTGTTGTTCTTGGTCGCGCATCGTTTCTCTGCTCTGCTTGCGCTTGTCGAAATTCTCGCCAAACGAAATATTGAAAGCGGCAGCAAAAAGTCGAATGCGTTGCTTCGTTGCAATTAATAAACATTTTTGTTGGTTTCTGTTTTTTTGTGGTTTTTGTTGTAATATCACAAATTAATGTTCGATTGAGGAATGCGGACGTGCTGTGTTGTTGATGTTGCAACTTGAAGAAGTGGTAGTCGAGTTGTTAGGTGCCGATATGGTGGTGAATATGTTGCATGCTGCCGCGACTGGTAGGCATTTTATTTTATTAAGTTTTTTTTAATGGTGCGGCAAGATTACAATTTTGCGAATGCTGCTCATTCTGAAAAAAAACGCACTTGGCAGAGCGTGTATGTATATGTAACTAATTGTCGCTGGCATATTTTTAGTGCTGCCAGCCGATTTGTCGCGCCTTTATTGAAGTATAACATCGAATATGACGTTTTTACTTGAGCGGCACGAATGTTATGACATCTGCTCAGCAGTGATTTTTAATTTCTCAAAATGAATTAAGAGAAGCAAATGAAAAAAGGAAGAAAGAGGGGCAAGCTCGGAGCATTTAACAGAAAATGAAGCAGGTTCCATTAGAGGGCAGCCCTATAATCTCTGCGCGTTTTCCCTGTAGATCAACAGAACTTGGCTATAGAATCGAATATCAAAAATCATAGACCATTGACAGTAAGCCAAAGCAACGAACTGAGATCACAAGCCATCGATCAAACCAATTGCAAAGGCTCTATATTACAGACCACTGAACAAATCCAACCCCAAAACCAAAAACTATAGGCCATAGTGCTCAGACCATAGACACACAAGCTCCATAGACCAAAATCTAAGGCCATAGGCCACAGTTCGAGCAGCCCACACGACAGACTCTACAACAAGGCAGAAGTAAAATATAAAAGTAGAAAAAGAAATAAAGAGTCTTAATGCTCCAGTTGTAAGCCTGGAGCATTTTCTCAAAAAATTAAGCAGTGTCTCTAATAGGGCAGCCTAGTTCAACTAAAGTTTTCTGTCTATATATCTGACCACTTGCTTATGGCTAGTTCCAGAATGTTCAGCCTAATTTCTGTCTGCATCGGATTTCAGGAAGAAATCGCAGCACCACCGCTTGCCATTCTTCCAAGCAGACTTCTGCTTTCACCAATTCATCTGCTCTCATAGACATTAAAGAAAGACGGTCATTGACTAAGGAATTTGACGCAATTTTACATCGTAATTCTGACCAGCTAAAGCCGTCTGACCATCAACCTATTGTGTGTAGCAATTTAAATAGTCGACTGATGGCTATTTGCCCCTTTTTCGCATGAAAGACGGCATCAATAACAAAACAGTGCAATAAGCAGCAGATCTAGATGACGAAAAATTAAACGGCAAAGGGACTAACTTCTTCTACTGTCTATTGGAATTCAGCATTTGTTTTTATAGGATGCGAAAAAAAAAATCTATTTTCGCCTGCAGCCCGAAGATGAATAAAAGGGATCCAGTTGGTTTCCAAAAGTACGAGTGGAGAGTTGCTAAAAACCAAACTCCCTGAATCTGATACAGAAGAACCGATCTAGCCATCAAGGTGCCTAAGCTCTCACTAAAATTCCGTGAATCTTAATTGAAAGTGCAAATTCGAAAAGACGTCTACATGCTTGAGCAAATTTCCAGCTATAAAATTGCCGAGGTCTCTCACGAGCTGAGGAGTAATATTGAACCAAGCCCCAATAGAGCGAGATAAAGTTTGCAGCACTGGGTGGAAGTGGAGATTAGTTCATTGACCTATGCGAAGGTCTACGGACACCCTGGGCCCTCAACCTGAGATTTATTGCTCTAAAACTATACACTGGATACAGAGTAGTCCAATTCGTGTACAAGTTTTCGCTGGATACGCTAAGGAAATAAGTGACGAGTTCATCGGCATGTGATTATCTTCACTGGGAAAACCGAGCGAAAGGCTGTTGATTTCGAGAAACTTAACTTAAGCAGAGCAATTCTATCGATAATTCATAGAGATTTTAATGCTCTCGTTCACTTAGAACTCGCACTAACGCGCTGGTTGTAGGGATGATTACTAGTGGGAAAACATGTTGGTAGAATAGGTTTTCCGGCGAATCACTATTATCGGGGAAGAAGTCGTAAGGGTGGACGATTTCCTCTGCCATAGCCAGGCCTTGTTTAGATTGAGACGGTAGTGTGTCAACTGTTGCCGTTAGAAATATTTTTTTTCTAAGGAGGAATGACAAATAAGTTTATACAGTTATAAGCAGGGTTCCACACAAAACAAACTACATAGTTTCGAAAGTCCTTTTCTCAATCAGTCACATCGCTGCTATCCAAAGCAAAGAAAGTAACAACTCATTCGCTTTTGGCCCATCCACTTGGCTTTCAACATTGCTTATGACTTATTTCCACATTTCAAAGTAGACATTCGACGCGACTAGTAGTGTCCCATTAACGAGCTGAATTATATTTTTTCTTCTCTCCGTCATATATTTGTTTTGATTATTACTGAAGGATTCCATAATGGCTAATGGCAAGTCTCAAATATTGCTGCTTCAGCACGATTTCGCCAAGTATTCGATAAAATACGACAACTATAAAGATAATTATTTTCTACGCTCATACATTTATACATGCATAAATACATATGTACATATGTATGTGTGTTTGTAGTAGCCTTCAACTAAGTATGAAGCTCGTTCTACTCACACCCTTACTTCCTTTGTTCGAGCTTTTGGAACTCTCTATCGACTACCCTTGTGTGAAATATTTGCCAACTATGACAGTACTGATGTCTCCATAAACAATATTAATTTATGGTAACTACAACTATTTCGAAACCAATCATTCGCCCATGCTTGGCTTGCCTGTTTTGTTCAACGTCCAATCACCAATCACCCCACCGAGTCTACTTGGCCCACCGTCCGTTCGTCCGGACCGCCCGAACGTCAATAAACAAGGGCAGCGTTCCACCGAGTAATCTACGATTTTGATATGGCATAACTGAAGAAGAACAATGCAACATAAATTAACTATTTTATGTGCGCTTTTTGTTTTTATATCAATTTTAGTTTTGTTGCTCTATTTGTTTTTGTTGCTCACTCAAAAGATATGTAGATACACGTGTTTTTGTTGGTTTGGTTTGTAGGACGGTCTCTTGTGTTGGCACTTGTCATTAAGCGAAATAAAATATGCTGCGTCGTTGTGGACGTGGCCCATTCTGGTCATGTCCTGTGGAATGTCAAACAAACGAATGGAACATCAATGTTAGACAACAATGCAACAACCACAACAACAGGATAAAGAATAAGCAAAAATATGTAGACAATAAGCCTCTGCCAACAAACAAGTTGTGAACAAGTGAGGAAGGCTGAGAAGGCTAGGCGGCGGCGTAGAGAGACATCACGACAAGGATGACAACAATATCGGCAATAACGGCTGAAAAACAAGGACACTTCGTCAAATTGGTCAAAAATAAATAAATAAACAAACGAATGGACAGCGCCATACAAATAATTAAATACCTACATAGATAAACAAAACTAGTGTTACTCGAGCAGAAGGTAGGAGATTTTAGCTATCATTCCGTGGAGTTGCCCATCGCAAGAAGTTTGTGAAGGAATGGCAGTGGTAATTTTGAAAACTATTTTTAAACTATTAAAAATTATGAAAAAAAAAATATTTTGAACCCAAAATCAATGTCAGCTTTAATTGTTTCCATGTATTTTTTTATTAAAAAAATTAATTTTTTACAATTTTTATAAATTATAAAAGAAAGCATAAAAAATATTTTAAAAACAAAACCAATGGAAAAGGTACATAATTAAAAAAAATGACAACTTTACGTTTCTCTATATTGAATTAATTGTTATAATATTAAAATTATGAAAAAAAATAAATTTCCAGCCATAAAAATATTAAAGCCACAAAACCGATGAACACATTACGTTTCTTCATATTTTTTTCTAATAAAAAATTCCAGTTGTTTACAATTTTAAAAATTATGAAAAAAAATTCCAACCATAGTAAAAATATTCAAAATATAAAATCAGTGGCAATGTTTAAATTATTTTTAAACTTAAAAAATTAAAAAGCGAAAATCAAAGACATTTTAGTTTTTCCATATTTTTGTTTATAAAAAAATTAAATATTTTTAAAAACAAAATAAATGGAAACATACAAAGTTTATTTTTGTTTATTTTTATAAAGGAAAGAGGTAAATACAAAACTATGTGTTAAGTTGTTAAAAATATTAACAACAGAATCTTCCAAAAACTAGAAAAAATTATTAAAAAATTAATTTCTGAAAATCAGAATAAAATATTTAAAAATGAAAATCAATGACAACTTTAAGTTTTACGCTCCTTTTTTCAAACAAAAAAAAATTAAAAGAATATTTTGGTTTAAAATAATTTCAAAAGAAATCGGAGAATTAGAATACAAATCAATGACACCTTTAAGTTTTTTTTTAATTTTTTAATAAACAAAGCAAATTAAAAAATATATGTACATATACATATATGACATATACCTGCGGAACACCAAAAAATATTTTAAAAACTGAATCAATTTTCCCTTTTTCTTATTTTTTTAATAAAAAGAAATATAAAAAATCGTAATAAATTTTTGGAATTACTTAAAGCAAAAAATTGTCTAAAATCAGGCAAAAATATATCCGAATCGACATTTTTCCACAAAAAAAATGGAATGTGAATTTTTATTCAATTGACAATAAAAAATTTTAAATAAACAAAATTTAGTAACTGACACTTTTATGTTTTTCTTTAGTTTTTTTAATTAATAATGAAAACTAAAATATATGGGTATTTCTGTATATGTACAAAAAGTATATTCTCAAACACCAAAAAAAAATATTTTAAATACAAAATCCATGCGAACTTCTTCTTTAACTTGATTTTTCTTTTAAATACAAAAAATTTAAAAAAGTTTGTATTCACTTTTTAGAATTCTTTAAAAATAAAAACTTTCTAAAATCAGAAAAAAAATTTGTACATCCAAATCGCCATTTTTTCAACAAACAAAAAAATTTTAAAAGTATATTCTCATTTAATTAACAATACAAAATTTTAAATAAATCAAATTTAGTAACATTTTAATATTCCCTACCTTCTGTCTGCAATGTTTACAAATATTTACAACATAATTTTTTACTAAACACAGAAAATTAACAAATAACAGGTATTTGAAATTTTTTAAAGAAATTAATTTCCAAACACCAATCAAAATTTTTTAAAAGCAAAGCCGATGAGAACGTTTCCTTTTCCTAAAATTTTTTTATTATTATTATTAAAAAAAATGTAGAATTATCTAAGAATAAAGAAAAAAAATCTAAAATCAGTAAAATATGTTTAAAAGCAAAATCAATGACAATTATATTTTCCGAATATAAAAAATATTTACGAAAAAAATTTGAAATACTACTTTTCTATTTAATTAACAATAAAAGAAATTTATGAAATAAATTCGGTAGCTGGCTTTTCATATTCAATGCCCTCTATCTACAATTTTTACAAAAATTGGATTCCATTATTAAAATCTATCCATATATGTTTTTAACCAGAGATTGCGCTCACTTGCACTCACAACTAAATATATGTAAATAACAATAAAAGTTTTCATGTCTTAAAATTTTTCGCAAATCTAGCGATTCCGTTTCATATGGAATACTCCTTTAAAACTAGCCAGCCCCCTGTATCCATTACGCTCCTCAACTATTCGCAAACAAATTCTGTTCAATTCATTCGAATCTCGCCGATTCAATCCAATCCGTTGCGACCAGCAATTTGACACATACCCAAACACACAGCCACACATACTAACATACAGAGAAATGAAAACGAATGCACGACGACATATCGAATAGAAAAGCCAAGTCAAGTTACGCCAAGCCAAGCCAAACCAAAGTCAACAAAAGATAGCGAAGCGAGAAAACAATTCAAACAAAGAATAACAACAACAACAACTGCATACATAAAAAACACAATTTATTGTAGTCGTATTTTTTGGTGGAGAGACAAAATGACAAAAATATAGTTTATGTGACACTCAACCTTTACTGCTATGGCAGCACAAAATTTGCTCCAAAACCGACAACGGTCAGCCGAACACCCAACACCCAACACCCACACACTCACACACTCACACACTCACTCAGCGCGCTATAACTACATTGCACATACATATGTATTTCGCCAAATCCTGGCCAAAAATCGCGCTTCACTCCACACGTACATATGTACACACACAAACACACTGGTACAGAGCAGCCCAGCTGACGGGCGCTAGCTGGTTTTGATGGAAACGCTGACGCTTCATCCCCTGCAAGTGCAGCAGGACATACTAAAGTGCATATATGTATGTATGCATGTAGTATTTACTCTCGACGTTCACGTTCGTTGTTTACTTCAACATTGTTTGTTATTTTATCCTTGTGGCGCATGTTTGTCTTTCATCATTTTTTATGGAATTTATGTACATATACAAGTTTTGCTGCTGCCGCTGCTCCGCGTGCGTTGCGCCTTGTCGCCGTCATGATTTTGCTGGTTGCTGTTGTTGGCGTGAGCTTTAGGGTTGTGGCTCCTTGAGCTGTGCTTTCACTATTGCCACCACCACCCGCAGCCCCAGCACCTCCACCCGCAGCCCCAGCACCTCCACTAACTACAAAGTAGCAGCATTTTCACTGACCACCAGCCGCTTGCCATACATTTGTTTTAGTTATTGTTTTACTTGTCCGCCGCTTATTCGTCGTTAGTATCCATCTACTATTGTTGTTGCTGCTGTTGCTTGTTGTCCTTTGCTATCTTTGGCGGTCGTTTTTTTTTCACATTTCACATTTCGTTTCTGCTTTATTTATTTATTTTTTGATTTTTTTTTTTGCTTTTCTTGATGTGAAACATTTTTCTTATTTGCAATAAATTTGCTTATGAATGTTTGTTATTGCTGCAGTTGTTGTCTCTGTAGTGGCTTTACCCTAGTTACCGTTGCTGTTGCTGGTGGAATATGAAAATGTTTGTATGTATGTATGTGTGCAAGCACATAAGTACATAATTTTTAGCATTTTGATGTTAACTGCAAAATTTACAATGCTTTGGAGTGCCAGCTTCTGATGAGACTTCGCTATTTCTACATTTAATCTACATACAGACATTTGTAGCGAGCTCTGTACAAATGTCCTCCTCCTCTTTCACTTATTTGGCTCTGCAACCGTTTGGTCGGTTTGGGCCGAGACTAAAAAACTACGCCAATTGTCTCTCTCTTTTGCCGCACAGGCAGGTCATTCTGTACTACGTCGTTAAAAAGCTCGTACAGTTCGTCATACTATCTTCTTAGATACGTCCAGCCTTGTGTTCCCTTAATATCTTTCAAGCTTAAGAACCCAGACAAATGCGACCCTAGTTGACTGAGACACTGAGCGCCATTCCAATTTGAATTATTACCCAGATAAGATCTTTCCAAAAGGAGATGCTATTGGCTATCTGTCAGAATATATTATTGCTTTATATTTCTACCCGATTTAATAACCTAAGATTTCACAGGCTTTACGCATACCTAGAGCATCCGCTTGGAAAATACTTGTATACTTGCCCAAAAGCAGAGACAGAGCAACACCGAATTCCTCTTACGCTAACGACTGTACTATAATGATGTCGGATCGTGACACTGAGTAATTGTATTTCAAGGTTTTCTTCGACCTGTAAGACGCTTCCAACCAACCGTAGTATGTATAATCCAAAATTTTGGACGCCAAATTTGACAACTCCCGTTCACGTAACCATGGTCACCAATATATTTTAAAACCGCAACAAGGATTTCAGGAGAATGAGGCAAAGAAACGTTGCAGGCAACAATATTTCTAGGTAAGTAGGACGCTGTGGTCATGACTTTGGACATGCCAGAACTTCGAACCACAGTAAGCCACAGGGTGTCTTCTCATAAAGCCGGAGCACTATCATTTCCTCGGTGAAGAGAAGATGCTATCTAAGAGCAAAGTAGTACTACCACTTTGCTACTTTACATGTAGCCCTAGATAGCCTCGATTAGCCATAGAGACTCTATAAATTTCAGAATAGAACTTGGTGGTATAGAGAGTATGCGCTCCTCTCTTGGCCATAGGTGTCCTATGCTCCTCCCCCTACTACGTGCTATGGCCTCACACACCATAAGAAGCTGTAAAGGAGTCTCCTTGGCAGCGTAATAAAAGCGATACAGGTCACTGGACCAGCCTACAATGGCCTGTCAGTCTACTTGTAATTATTCTTAGTTTCTCCATGGGGAGACCCCTGAGTGGTTTATATCACGCAGATTGTACCGTTCTATTAACATTTTTGCCTTATGTATGTCCATGGTGTTACGCTAGTGGAGTGCCTTTAATTTATGGTGTTGGGATCCACTACAAGGTAGGGCTCAGGTCCTATCGGGGTCGAGGCAGCGGCTGCTCTGGCCAACTGATAAGCATCCTCATTTCCCGCGACTCCAATGTTCCCGGGTATCCATATCAGTTGAATATCATTAACCTCAGCCAGAGTATTAAACATCTCTGCACACTCCAAAACTAAAGACGACTTGTTCTCGAAGGATTAGAGAGTCTTAAGTGCCACCTGACTATTGCTCTCAGTTAGTATCCTCTCGCTTCGATAATTCATTTGAATGTTAATCTCCGCCCACAGGCACACTAAACCAAAAATCCATCACTGGATCAAAGAAAAACTTACCTTACTTTAAGGTGTAAAAACGTACACGAAAATATGGAACAGTGGATGTAATCTACCATTTTGAAGAAATGTTGGGCATGAAAAGAGGATAAAACTTCTTTAGTTCTATTTCGTTCCCATTTTTCTTCATTTTGATTGCTGTTTTTCTTCAATTAAGAGAAGTTTTTTTTTTAGGTGCATAGACCTCCGCTTCGAAGATGCTAGGGAAGGTTCCAGGAGACACCGACAGCTGCAGTCTGGGTCCGTAAATGCCTAATTTCATCCCTCAAGCGTTTCAAAGCCGTCAGTATACCACTGCAGTGAGCTCGCCTGCAATAGAGGTACTCCAGGTCACCTTTCTATAAGTGTGAATCCTGAAGTTTCTTTTAAAAACCACCTCTCCGTTAATCTTCTTCCTGGGGAAAAGAACTAGATGGAGCTGAGAACTCAGGTTGTCCCTGTTCATATATGATAACATCTTGCTTTTGCCGAAATTCTCCCGCGAAAATTAAGAAGAGCTCGCTTTGCAGCCTGTTCTACTGAAAGATGCAGTGGCTCGACCTCCAGCTCTGACAACGGGCATGTTCGCATTGCTCCCATAAATAAAACACACGTCAGCCGTTGAATCGTCGTGAGGGTCTGCCTCATCGTTCCCACAGTCATCAGGGGAGCCCAATTCAAAGCACCATAAGTCATTAGTGCTCGCACTATCATGGTACACATCCATCTCGGAGCGCACCCTCAGTATTTTCCCGCTAGAGGTTTACACACCATCATCGCTCTCTTAGCCTGAGAGGCGGCCGCATTAACATGAGTCCTCCACAGAAGTTTGGAATCCAAGATACATAAGCCCCGGATACTTCCCATCTGTGGCGACGTTGATCGCGACATAGAGGGATTGATGTTTAAACCTTCAACCACACATAACTTTTTTGCCAGCTTAAGTCCTCTTGGGACGATTCCGCAGATATTACTTGGGAACTTTCCTCGAGTGATAATATCTATATCATCTAGGATTTCATCCACAACTAAGCTACATAGCAGAGTAGATAACATCCCCTTTGCGACACCCTTTTGTCGTTGGTATTTGGCCGCCCTATCGCTGACTTCGTTTTGGTTATCCTAGTCTGAAGTAAGCTAGCTATCCATCTGCGAATGTTTGGGTGAACATTATGTTTCTCAAGTTCTATGTCGACTCTCAGATAGTAGGCATTGTCAAAGGGCTACTCGATGTCAAAAAAGGCCCAGAGTGCTGTCTCAACATGCTCAAAGGACCCTTGTATTTCTGTAGTTAGGGCTTACAGCGCGATGTCCGTGGATCTGCCCACTCCGTACGCATGCTGGTTGGAATGCAGAGATGCCTCTTTGAGGGTGTTAGATCTGATATCATACTCGATCATTTTATCCATTGCCTTTGACATAAAGAAGGGTGACGCTAATATGCCTGAATGACTTGGCAAGAGAGTAATCTCTATCACCTATCTTCGGTATAAAGATAAACCGGGCTCTCTGTGATACCACGGGAATATGGGCGAGTGATAGACTTCCCCTAAAAATATCGACAAGATGTGGAAGTAGTAGGGAATATCGACAAATTGTGGAAGTAATAGGTCCTAAAGTGGCTACACTTAGCCTTTCTAATCATCTTATTGTATTTTGCCAGTCTAACTGAGTACTCTTCCCAGTTCTCCGTGGGCTTTTCCATAATGAAAAATCTTTGCATTTCTTTTCTAAGTATTGAGAGTTCTCGTGACCATCATGAAGGCTGAGCCTTTACTCTCGGCCTCGCCACGGTAGAGCTGTAGGTAAAGGCAACCCAATTAGTGTCATTCAGCCTGTTGACCCTGTCTTCTAACTCCATACAATCAACCATTCTATGTTGTGTTTAACCTAGGTACTTCCTCGTATTTAGCCCAGTCCGTTTTCCCGGGGTTTCTCTTGAGGTAATCTGTCCGAACCTCAGCTCACAGTGCAAATCAACCACTGATCGATAAGAGGGCTTGCCAATCTTTTGCTGAGAATGATGTCGAGTACTTCCTTTCTGGCCCTAGTAATGAAAGTTGGTTCATTACCAACATTGTGGATGAACAGGTCATATTCTAGAAGATACTCACCGCTACGGTTTGTGTCCGAGCAAGTAGTTTCTGCTAGGATGCTACTGCACGGGCTACTCGAGCAGATATCTGTTGGAGCCAGAGTCACTGCAGATTTACCCTAAGGGTCATTTTCGTAAGCTCACCGACTAAATCCGGCCATACACCATACAACGATTGGAACGGACTGTTTGCCGAATTGAATTGAACGCCATCCATAAGGAATCTGCCAACACCTTCAGTAGCGTTTGCCCGACCAACGCGGAAATAGGTCTTTTGCCAACAGCATTTGTAGAAGAAGAACTTGACCAAGTTCCACAGGGTTCAACTAACGCGCTATAACAATAACAGAGACATAAATGTATTGAAGGGTATGAAAACTGACAGGTAGAAAGTTTTGCTAAAATTAAAGCTGTAAACAAATATTTCAACTAGAAGACTCTCAGATGTAATATTTGGAATATCAGGAACTCTCTTTGGCCACTAGTTCCGACAAATTGACTACAGTTTTAGTTTCAGTTTAGTAGTAAAAATTACAGGGTTTGGAGACTTGTATCTTTCTAAAGCCATAGGTAACCTTGTTGTCTCTCCATGCTTTAATTCTTATTACATATTTAACTTTTGACAATCAACATTGCCTGCAATATTGTTCGGGGCTTTTGATCAGTCTCTGATTGAGCAAGAGGCATGCCTGGTTTAAACTTTTCGTGCATCTAAAAGATTACCACTGGTTTTCATGGTGTGCTTTATACACAAGCCCTCGTCGCGTAACTTGTTGCTTGGATATCTCAGTCTCAGGCTTAAGGAACTGTAAGATCTGCTATCAATACTTAACGGGGCAATTCCGGCTAAGATAGCTCAAAGCCTTTTGGACGGTAATTGAAACACAGTAGGCAAGAAAATTTCAGAGGTTTTGTTTATTCTGGCACGAAAGTCTCAGCGAAAAAGGTCCTTTGCCAAGTGTTTAACCACTGTGTAATTTAATCTTGCAAATTAATATTTTTAGCAACTTCCCGATGAGCTACAGACTTGAAAGTTCAATCTTGGCGCAGGGCCCGATTACAGTGCAATATGAGAGATGAATTAATCCACTAGATGGCGCAGGTGTCGAGTTATTTGGAAAATCTGTATTTATAATCCGATTGGGCTCATATTTGGAATGTATATTACCTACATGAAAGGGAATAACTGAACAAAAATTGTTTCTCGATAGGTGGAGCAGCAGCTGGATTCTAACATTTGCTGTCTCTAATTTTGATTACCAAAAATCTCCAAAAGAATAGCAGGCGCCCTAACAACACGCAACATCTACTTACATTCCGTCCATATGGCCAGATTTGGCTTATTAAATATTGCATGTTTTACTCTTCCATGTTGTATACTTTTAGGCCCCACTGCATTTCATTTAGAGAATTTTAGCGACAAAAATTTTGCGTAGCGATTGGCAGAATTCTACTGCAGGAGTCGTAACATTTGAAAAATTCGTTTTTATAGACCAATTTGTTTCATATTTAGAACATACATAGATATATGTATATATTTTACTTAAATGGAACGAAGTGATTGCTCAAAAAATTTTGCAATGAGGTAGTGCGGGGGTCGATAAAAGCTTATCTTTAAATTTTTTTTTTTAATTACTTGTTTGATCTAATTTTTTTTTTATTCTTTGATTTGATTATCGTAGAAAGAAATAAAATACATATACACTAGCCAGAATATGTTTCCGTACAGTGTTTTTTTTTTAAATATTTAAAATGATTTTCGTAATAAGTTTTTTCGTTAATTTTTAATTGGAGTATAGTTCATTCTGTATCAAATGGCTTATAAATTAATGATTGAAAGTTTATACAAAATTTGGGAAAATTCGACAAATTTTCACCAAAATTTTCAACTTTTAAATAAAATTTTTTAGATTTTTTTTGAGTATGCACTTTTGTAGTTCACCCAATTTCAGTATAAAAGAGTACAATTTTTAAGTGGCTATAAACTACCGCTGATTTTGGAAAATTTTTATTTTACTGATGATGTTGCTTATTTTCTCTATATAACGGATGCGTGATAGTTTTATCTGGTATGGGAAAAAATACCGAAGAGCGTCAGTAAAAAAAATCTCAAAGTGAACGGTAGATTATAGCCACTTAAAACTATTGTTTAAAAGTTTAAATTTTTTTATTAAAAATATATTTCTATTAAAAATTAACGAAACAAATTTATTACGAAAAACATTGAAAATATTTAAAAAAAAGACAATGTGCGGAAGCATATTCTGGCTAGTGTACATATATTTACATGTATATATTTGATATTTCATTTGATTTTTGGAAACTTATTTTATCCAACAATTTTACTGAGCTTGATACCTTTTTTTAATGAAAAGTTATTGCCGAAAAACAACATTAAAAAACGATCTCAAGCTCAATAAAGAAGAAATATGTATGGTTTTTTAAATTCATTTAATTTTAAAAAATTTATTTCTTTCTTCTTGTAATTATTTTTTCCCCCTTGCTACATTTTTTCTTCTTTTTTTTAATATATTTTTTTTTAATATTTAGATAATATTATTTTAAAAAGAAAAATATATATATTTTTTTTAATTAATTTAATTTAGGAACTCATTTATTTTTTTTATTTTTTCTATTTTTAATTAATTTTAAAATTTTCTTTTGATTTTTGGTTTTTATTGTTTTAAAAAGAATTCAATATATATATTTTTTCTAAATATTTTAAAATATTTTGCTAAAAGACCTCCTCGTTAGCAGATCTCTCAAACAATCCTTCGAAAGACAGTCTTTCAAGATAACTGCCAGAATTGGCAATTGCCGTACGAAAGACTGTGGCGAGTTGAAAGGCAGTCGCCAGAATTGCCCTGTAAGTGTGCATGCATTCAAGTATAATAACCTCTTTGCTACTTTGTACCATAAGCATTAAAGCATAAAGACGACTCACAGAACAATCCAACCAGCCTTTCACAGTAAATCAAATGTCAATGCCCCATCATTAAGCTGCCGCTGATTAAATCTTTTCCAGCTCTCACATTTCACTAGAAGCTCGTAAATCGAGCGATCAATAATGCGAACTCTTATGAATGTGGCTGCAACAAGCTTTACCATTTTCCGCCATCCCAACTACCGACAGCCATACATACATATTTATGTATGGAGTACTCATAAAAACAAACTCGCTATGACGATTTGTAATAAATCTCCAAGTTTAACGTCTACTGTAGCTCACAACTTTGTCATAATTTTGTCAACTATGAATATGCTGGCCGGCCGGCGAAGAACACCAGACAAATCGAGCGATCAAGAGAAACAAAAACACGCAACCATGCAACCAGAGATCTGGCATACGATTTCGGTGTGCGTCATTAGGCAGCGATCGGTGTAGCAGCCAAATGTCGCTTTACGACCACATTAAATCTAATGAATTCTTCTTAATTCAAATTAAACGCTGATCATAAAGCAGCAATAATCGAAAATGTCGCCGACAACAACTTGCCAACGATGCGGTTGATGCGAAATGTTGATGTTGCAACAGCAGCAGCCGTCAATGCAACAGTTGCAATCATAAGCAACAATGTGCACAACATTTATCCTTATGTAAATTTGCATGGATACATTCATGCGTACTTACATACACTTGTATAAGGGGCATTCCATACGAAAATGGACGGGTTTCACACTTCATGTGCTTGATTTGTTTCAAATTTTTAGGGTTTGGATAAACATAAATAATAAGTAAATATGAAATTTGAACTTGATTAATACATTTTTAAACACTTTACAGCACAAAAACAAAAACAAATTGATTTAATAGTTTTCCAAAAATCTCGAGAACGGGGCGAGGAAAACATTTGAAAAAATTCTCGCATACACACATCAAAATTTCCTATGAAAAAAAAAAAAAAATTTATTGAAAAATTTTAATTTGAGTTGTGAATTTTTTTTACACCGATGTTGAGTACAGTACAAATTTACACATTTTTAAAATTTTTTTGGAATTTTTTTGAGTATGCAGTTTAGTAGCCCATTAAATGCTGGTATACAAAGTGCATTTTTTAAACTACTGCAGAATTTCCTTGATTTTTAATGTTTTTTAAGCTGACGGCATTTTGCATTTTTTTATTATGGAAGAAAATGCGCAAAACCGTTTTCAAAGCAAATTAAAAAACAATTACCACCAGTTTTATTACACTAAAATTTAATGGGCTACAAAACAGCATACTTAAAAAATTCTAAAAAAAAGATTTAACAAATTTGTAGAGTGCACCCCGTAATACTATACTTAAATATTGCGCAATACTCAGAGCTACCATAAAGATTTTTTAAACATTTTTTTTTTTAGATGGCATCTTTTTAAAAATTAATTTTTTTATCAAAAAATTTTAATCAGAAAAATGTTTCAAGAAAAACAATTATTTTTTAATTTCTTTTCATAGATGAATTTGATGTGTGTACGTGTCGTATTTTTCAAATTTTTGCTCGCCCCATTCCCGAGATGTTTGGAAAATTATTAAATCAATTTGTTTTTGTTTTTGTGCTGTTAAGTTTTTAAAAAAGTATAAATCGATCACAAATTTCATAAAAAATTTGAAACAAATCAAACACATGAAGTGTGAACCACGTCCATTTTGGTATGGAACGTCCCCCATATGTACGCGCCGTGAAGTGCGTCTGCTCGGGTGCAAATCATGCAACAGCTGTGGTTGTCTTTTCTTGTCTTCTCGCACGACGACGACGACGACGACGACAGCTAGCCCCAACAGCAACGGCAGGCAACAACACCACTAACATTCTCAAGTACAAGCATACAAAGCAATTTAGTCCCTCTGAAAGCCCATTACGCCGCATAAAAGCAGATGAATGCCGCCGCGCTTGGCTTCGCGCTTGTCATAATCCGTTCACATGTTGCACTTGCAAAGGTGCGTTCATATACATACATATGTATCTACAAGTGCATGCACCTCCATATACACATGGCTATGTTGCCACACACATACATACATAGATACATACAATCGTATGTAAGCACTGGGACATACTTTGGCCGCTGACTGTTGCTGCGTCTACTCATCGTACATATGTATGCATGTAAGTATGTTGCGACTTTATGCGTTCCAATCCATCTGGCAGTAAATTTTGTGCTAATTGTTGATTTGCATTGCATAATTGGCTACTAAATACTTGTCGCCGTCGTGCTAACATACTTATATGCGGCGAGAAAAGCGAGCGCTATACATTCATTCTGCATTGTGGGACAACAAAGAAAACGAACTTGTCGACTTGAATACATACTTATGTTACAAATGTATGTATGTAGTTAATAAAACGAGGATAAAAATATGGTAAATAGCATAAGTGCCTAGTTAGATAGATTAGATTTAATTTAAATTACGACTTAAGTATTTCATAAACATGTAAAAGATGATAACGCAAATGATTAATGATTCGTCTATCGGGTGCATCGAATAAGTCGAGAATTCTGTAAAGTTTAAGTAAAGTACAGTCGCGTTAACAGATAACTTCGGATGCCGAGCAACCTCCACAGCTGGTTGGTTGGTTGGTTGAAGAGGCGAGCTTAACAACTCTAATTAGCACTTATGTGTGCCGTTTTAAAATCCCTACTCGCAATTTAACCAGAAAAGAAAGCACTAAAAGAAAGCAGAAGTCGCTTCTTTCTCTCAAATCCAGCATGTGGAATTTAAGAACTTAAGAAGTTGCAGTGGGTTAATATTACTTATGTCTGTCTGTTAGACCGCAGTAGCCGGGGTTGGCTAAAAGCCTGATTATAGTCCTGCTAGTGCTGGGCAATCGCCGCAGAACAGATGCTCCATTGTTTCTCCAACATCTGGTGAATTTCAGCTACGACAAGAAGTGCTGTATTCCAGTCCTGGTCTTCCAGCATGGATTCCCACGGCCCAGTACCCTATGTAAACGGCATTTAGTCGAGAGATCCCTCTTTTTCAGTTTGATATGAAATACAGTGCGTTTTACGCAATAGGTACCGACAGACTTCTGCGGACTATACCGGATTGTAGGTCTTACCACCTACTATTAGCTACTTTCTTTTAATGCTGAGAAATGTGGCCTTGCGATAGCTCACAGACACAAAATCCTCCTCTGCCTCTAAGACATCCAGAGCCGACACGTTGCTTGCTATCTCGTCAGCCATCTCATTGCCATGAATTTTGCTGTACCTCGGCACTCAGATCAGTGCAACGACATGCCCATCAGCAAAAGTCGTAACGTTTTATTATGCAGGAGGTCATGCTTACTATTTATGATTTCCTTCCTCTTACCAATACATATATAGAGCATGACCGAAATGGGACTATAAATACGATTTTTACTAATAAGTCGACCCCAGCGCCACCTATCGGGGTTTTCTCTCCGTAGCATTTTTCCTTGGTCAAAGACAAATTCGTTGTTATATTTCAGTCAGTATATATTTAAGTCCCCAAAATGTTAAGCGGGGGCTTTATTGCCCGGATAGAGTGCTTTCAGCTTTTTAAACCCCTATTTTTTTAAATAAATAACTAAATTTGAACAACGTGAATATTTTTCGCTGCTGGAGCTGACAGCCTGCCAGCTGAGCTATTCTAGTACGGCGGCGAGGAGTTGATAAGGTGCATGCATCAACTCTTGTACAGAATATGGTCAAATGAACGCATGCCTGACGACTGGATTTAAGTGTGCTCTGCCCAATCTACAAGAAAGGCGACCCCGCCATACGCGCCAACTACCGCGGAATCAGCCTTCTAAGCATAGGTTATAAGGTCTTATCGAGTGTATTGTGCGAAAGACTGAAGCCCACCGTCAATGAACTGATTGGGCCTTATCAGTGTGGCTTTAGACTTGGCAAATCCACCATAGACCAGGTATTCACAATATGCCAAATCTTGGAAAAGACCCGCGAGAAAAGGATCAACACTCACCACCTATTTGTCGACTTTAAAGCCGCTTTTGACAGCACTAAAAGGAGTTGCCTATACGCCGCTATGTCTGAATTTGGCATCCCCTCAAAACTCATACGGCTGTGTGAAATGACGTTGAGCAACACCACCAGCTCCGTCAGAATTGGGAAAGACCTCTCCGAGCCGTTCGCCACAAAACGGAGTTTCAGACAGGGCGACTCCATTTCATGCGACTTCTTTAATCTGATGTTGGAGAAGATAATAAGAGCTACAGAACTGAACCGCTCAGGAACAATTTACTTCAAGAGCATGCAATTGCTGTGAAGTCTGTTCTGCCTTATCCAAGTTGGATAAGGAAGCAAAGCGAATGGGTCTGGTGGTAAACGAGAACAAGACGAAGAATCTCCTGTCATCAAACAAACAATCAGCACATTCGCGCCTTGGCATCCACGTTACTGTTGACAGTTATAATTTCGAGAAAGTAGAGAATTTCGTTTACTTGGGAACCAGCATTAACGCCGATAATAATGTCCGCATGGAAGACCAACGCAGAATCACTCTTGCCAACAAGTGCTACTTTGGACTGAGTAGGCAATTCAGGAGTAAAGTCCTCTTTCGACGTACGAAAACTACGCTCTATAAGTCACTCATCATGCCCGTGCTGGTATCCGATGAGACGGCTCTTGGAGTATTCGAGAGAAAGATTTTGCGGAAGATTTACGGGCCTTTACCCGTTGACGATGGCGACTACCGCAGACGATGGAGCGATGAGCTGTATGAGCTTTACAACGACATGGACATAGTGCAGCGAATTAAAATACAGCGGCTCCGCTGGGTTGGTCATGTCGTTCGAACGGACACCGACGCTCCAGCTCTGAAAGTATTCAACTCGGAACCCGCTGGTGGTAGCAGTCGAAGAGGGAGGATGCGATGGAAAGACCAGGTGGAGAAGGACCTGGCTTCACTTGGCATTTCCAATTGGCGCCAGTTGGCACAGAAAAGAAACGACTGGCGTGCTTGGTTGAACTCGGCCAAAATCGCTAAGGCGGTTACAGCGCCAAAAAAGAAAAAGAAGAAGAAGAACAATATTTTTCGCACGTATGCACGTGAGCTTCTTCTCTTCAAATATCAAAGGAGATATCGTCTGGTAACAGAAAAATACTCATTAGAAATAAGTAGGTATATAGATTACGCGCTCACATTTAATCCATCTTAAACATTTTATGTGTAAAACTGTGTAATTATGTGTTTAGAATTTTCAACAAACAAATTTTAGTTTTGCTCTCCGCCATATATATAGTAGGTAAATTTGTACTCATTAAAAAAGGAAACTGGTCACATCTCTTAAAATGGTTAAAATTAAACAAAAACTTTTTAGAGTGTAGCAGGATTGCTTTTGCCTAATTTACCTGCTGAAAACTGTAAATATTATAGAAAAAAAATGAAAATGGTTTGCGTACGTTCGAAAAGCTGTAAATAATCAATCACTTCATGTTGCAACCATTACCACAACGGCAAAAACAAAAATATCAGCATCGATCAAACTATTCACGTATTAACAATGCAAAAAAAAAAAAAACAAGTAACAAACGAAAAATTGCCGAAAAATTTTAAAACTGAACACACACATACATACATACATATGAATTTACTAGCAAGTACAAAACATACAATACAATCAACGCCAAAAAAGGCCCCGCTGGCTTTATAGTGGAAAATTTATTTTGATCCGCTGCCATACTAGCATTGCCAGCAAATGGACTGAATGAAGCTCACATGATATGATGATGGCAATTTAAGTCACTTACTAAGGCAATATTTACAAACATCAAGGCATATTATTGTATACAGACAGACTCTACTCGCTTACCAAATCCACTGCGACCAGCATAACTCAACCATAATTTTTTTCACCATTGAGGCGCAACAACAACCTACTGTTATTTTGGCTGCAAGTATAGCGAGTCATTTTTTCATCAACTGTGGCATCATCATCGTCAGCATCAACAGCCATATCAACATATACAGCCGGAATGACTCGCTGAGTGACTGGCTGGTTGAGCCGCTGGCTGACTGGATAGGGGGTTGGCTGGTTGGGCCAACTGACCGACCATAGTTAGTACCAACCATGCCGCCACTCATAGATTTATGCCACATTGTCACAATGCCTTATTGCTTGTTGCCTCAGGCATTTGGTTGCACAATCAAAACGGAAGTGACAGCAATGCGACGCATTGTGCCCATCAAATGGTTGAATGATCCGCTAGCGGCAAACATGGATGGATGGATAGATAGATAGATAGATAGATAGATGTACCATATATGTACATACATGCATGCATATGAGTGGTTGAGTGCATGCAGATGTGCTCTGTTGTGAGCCTCAATGCGGGTAGGCGTGGTAGGTGGTAGGTTGACTTATGCAAAATCGACTTCCGCGTGAAATCCTCGCCAAACAAAGTTAACAACGTTGCGTGGCTTGGCATTTTTGTTTTATTATTTGGCACTTTTCGCTGTTGGACACATGTTGCAGATGCTGCTGATGTATGTCAGCATGTTGCCAACGGCGCTGCAGTAGTCGCTCCTGCAGCCAATTGAAATTTTTGGACAGTGGTAGTCCAGTGATAAGTTACGTTGTGTGTGTGTGTGTGCGTGTGTGTGTGTGTGTGTTCGCGTGGGTGTGCACACGCGTGAGTATACGGAAGAAGTCGCCGCATGCATGAAGTCATTCACTTAATTTATCACTTGATGAATGTCCTTGCAGTGGCTCGCGTGCATGCGTGTATGGGCGCGCTTGTATGAAGGCCACACTAGTGCCATTCTTTCACAGTACAAATGCATAGCATTGGATCTCATTGTTGTTGCTGGCGCTCTACGTTGACGATGATGGCGTCGTTGAACACATTTAATGGTCATTTGAGCGCATGATAAACGTTCAACAGCCACACCCTCTGTTGGCTCCTCCATACATGCATATTCAGCTCTGTATGCGGGTTCCTCTTCATCGTCGCTCATAGTGATGGAATGTCCATGTTATTGTTTGTTGTATAGCTTTCTTTGCATTTAACCGACTCCTTTTTTTCGCTCGCTCGCATACAATTTCGAAAGCTGTAGGCGTTTGCTTGACAACTGCATGCAGCACTTTCACAGGCAGGGCCAGTCATCGGTGTCGGCCAGCCGGCCAGCCAGTTGGTCAAGCCGAAAAACACATCCATCTCTGGCACTTCATAAATAGTAGTTGTCAGGATTGGACTGTTTGGTTGGTTGATTGTTGTGGCTTCCTTGTTTGCTTTTTCCACTACCAACTATTTAACAGTAGTGGCTGCCGTGGCATGGCAATATGTGAAAAGTCGGAATGGCATACATGGTACGTGGACTTGTTTGTTGTGTGATCTATGTATGTTTTTGGTTGCCTTGGTTTTGGGTTTTATTTCATGTTGATGTTGTTTAGTTAGCAGATTTACCGTATGAAACTTAGATTGTTTTGCTGGTCGTAGCTAGTTGTCTTTATGATTTAGTTATCATGTTAATAGCACCACTTGTTTAGATAAAGATGGATGTGTGAGTGATATTTATAACTGGATGGCAAACAGGCATTTGGTAAAGTTTGGAACATGCATTGTTTTAGGTGTTTTGAAGTGCAACTTCTTTGTGTACGGTTGGGAGTAAATACAAACATCGTTGTAACTTAAAAACAGAGCACTCGTTGGGCTCTAATTCCAAATAAAAAAACTCACAGAAGGAAGTAAGGAATGGCGAGAGTGCTTGGTCATGATTAATATTAAGATTAGGATTAGGATTAAAAGTAAGATTAAGATTGAGATTGCGTTTGAGATTAAGATCAAAATAACTGTTAATTATTATGCAGAAAACTGCGCGTATAATACGCGAAGGTATATTTGGTTAATGTTATCGGATCTCCACCGTTCGTTCGATTTTCAAAATAGGTGCTAAATTAAAAGGCTTGGTTTGTATATCTGCAATGAGGTTTTATTTTTTCAAAAAGAGTTGTCACTTGTTAAAAAATTTTTTTAAAATTAGTTAATAAGTTTAATTTACTATTACAATTTGGATATCAACCGAAATATTTTGAAAAAGGCTTTATTTCTAAGCCACCCATACTAAAATACTATTTTATTTTTGTTCTTAATTAAATTGATTTCTGATATCCAAACTGGTGGCAACTACCTTTGAAAATGTTTTTTTTTTTTTTTTAATTAAGCTTTCTAAAATCCGCTCGTTTTATAACCGTATTAAAATATTTCGTTTAACTCGTTAATTAAAATAATTTAAAATTGTTTAACAGGTGGCAACCCTACTGAAAAATATTTTGGATTGTTAACCCCTTTCTGTTGACGCCCACAGTGTTATGATACTTTAGTTAACTTATTATTTTATCAAATTTAAAGTTTTTAACAGGTGGACACCCCTTAAAATGATTTCCGAAATAAAGCATTTTAAAACCCCTTTACTTTGACATCTGCATTGTTCTATTATTTTATTCTCCCTCATGATTAATTGAATTTAAATTTGAAAAATGTGGCAACTCTCTAAAAGAAATATGTTAATGCAAGCCAAGGCCTCAGAATCAGATTCCATCGCGAAATTGTATTTAAATAAAAACATATACAATTACTTTTTTACTCTTATTTAATTACTCCTTAAATAACAGCTATTTCTGGTTTTTATTTTGTAAATCGAAAATAACGGTTATTGTTGATTTTTATCTAAATAAACTGCAAATAACAGTTATTTTTGATTTGATTATTATATGTCTTAGCTAACAGTTATTTAAACATTTGTTCTCCAACACCTTACGTATGACTTAAAAAATAAAAGTCAGTGACTGATTTATATTGATGAGTCTTAAAAGTAAAAGTCACTGACTGATTTTTATTAATGACTCTTATACATAAAAGTCTTCAGTAACTACTATCTAAAACATACAATATAGTAATCAAAAATAACTGCTATTGGCAGATTATTTAGATAAAAATCCAAAAATTGTTATTTTTTTATTTTGCATAAAAATGCCAAAACAAAATTTATTTTCACATTTGATTCACCGTGAAAAAAAGAAATCGACTAGTTTGTATCACTTAGTTGTAGAATAATTCCTTCATAGTCAATTTTTCAATGACAGTTTTCATCAATAACTGTTATGCTCGGTCCATGCCATTAAGACTTTCATGGCCTCGGAGGAGGTGGTCGCATTCACATGATTCTACCATTTATGCTTTGTATTCAGGACTAGCTCTAAGTACTTCACTCCGCTGGCGTCGCTGACTACGACCCCCTACAAGTTTAGGTCCCGCAGGCCCGCCAGTGCTCTTTTCCTCGTAAATGTCATGATGGCGACTTTGACCATATTAATGCTCAGCCCTAACTTGGCAAACCATTCCTTTAGGGTGCTCTCAACCTTCACTCTGGCAATGATTTCAATGTCGCGCGCATAGCCATGACAGCGAATACCATTGTCATAGAGGAGCTGAAGGAGTTCATCGACTACTACATCATCCACAGAAGGGGAGTTAGAACCCATCTCTGAGGGTAACTCTCTTTTGTTGTAGTATTGGGACTGAATTAATCATTGAATTTAATGGGCGGGATTCTTCAGGATCAGAGGAGTCCTTTACATAATTTCATACGAACAGTATCAGGTGAGCCCTAGGTAATCTATAATAAGATTCTTTTGCTCAGTTTCAAGGTCTCAAATAGGGTTTCGGGGAAATTCGAAGATCAAAGCGTGAAGTATATAAGTAATAAGTTGTAAATGACGGCATAACTAGCGCATTACGTCAGTGAGGTTAGTGGGCCATTGGCCTTCCCTCGTTTCATCAAGCAAAGCCTAATTCCCACACCAATGCCAAGGGTATTGCAAAACTCGTACGGAAACTGCACTCATATAAAAATTCACACGTATGTATATGTGAATATATGTATTAATGTATGAGTACATAACTGCAAAAACATAAATACATACAAAAAGTAAGCGAGTCAGTCGCTAGCACAAAATCCACACCAAACGATTTACAAGCGCATAAAAATGCATTTACACCTCGCCGACAAATTGGGCGACCGGCCGCCTAAGCGACCCCAACGAAATAGACTCGAAGGAATTATAAATACAAAACATGTGAAGGTGCATAAAAAAAAATAATAATAAAAAAAAGTGAATACAAAATAGAACCACTACGCGGCAGAAGCCAACTGTTGCAGGCAACAAAGGAAAGATTACGCCCAAACACGCGGCTGTTAAGAGTTGGTGGTTGCCTGCGTGGCATTGCAGTCGTGCAACAAATTCAAATTTGAAGAAGAAAAAACCAAACCGAATTCAAAACTATGCACAAATACGAAAATAAAAATGCGGCAATAGCTAAACAAAATACCTACATACGTATCCTCGTATATTTAGTAGGTTTATAAGTACGGTAACCATATTTATGAGAGCCGAATACGGGACAAAAAATAATTTTGCAAGTTTTTTCCACATTGTTTTCCCTGAAACAGTATACCTATAGTAACATCACAAATTTGTAGGATAATTTTCTCGAGATTTTTACCCCGTAAAGTTTCTTAAAAAAATCGTTAAATTTTAGTATAATAAAGTGCAATTTTAAGTCGGTAAGGCTTACCACTAATTTTTGGCAATTTTTTTTTTGTTCACGGTGTTAAGCATTTTTTTCGTACAAAGTAAGTATGTTCGACTTTTTTTTGAAAGAGAAGCAGCACTTTCCACTCGCACTTTATTGTACTCAATTTTAATGAGTTACAAAACTGCAAACCGTATTTTTTTCTAAAGATTCTAATTAAAAGTTTTGATTTTTTGGCGAAACAGCGCAGAATTAATTTTTATAGTTTTTTGCACAAAGTTGGAAGTTTGGTATTATGTATGTATATGGGTTTTGTTAGGAAAAGAGCTTTACTTTTATAAAATAAAAATATAAACATTAAATAAACTAAGGAAAAATTGCCAAAACTTACAAAAATGTCGAGTCCTAATTTCTATTTTGGCCACTGTAATTATTCCTCGATTCGAATCACAGGCATTCAGATTAGAAAATAATAACTGTTTATAAAAAAATTACGATCATACTTATAACAAGATCACTTAAAACTCGTTCATAGGCATGCCATTTTAATGAGCTGTTAAGGCGTCAGAGCACCGAATACGGGACAAATACGGGACATTTAAAGAAATACAGAACATTTGGCGTCACGTATAAAATAAATTAATTACCAGGACAATGGGTCAAAAAAGAGGACTGTCCCGTATAATACAGGACGGATGGTCACCGTATTTATAAGTGTACACAATAAATTCGAAAACTCAATGAATAGAAGGCGAGAGCAAAAGAGTCTAAATAACTAGTGCCGTTCGAGAGAAGCGTCGGCGGCGACTGCAGAGTCGACCACACGCCAACTACATATATACATATGTATGTACATACATACAAATCGACGTCAATAATTTGCTTTTATTGAGTGTTTTTCGAGCAATAAAAATCGCTTTTAGGGTTTTATATGAAACATATGTATCTACTACAAAGGCCGAGGATCGCGTAAAAAAATTCAGTGTTGAACTACATATGAATTTATTTTTCGATCAATAGACTGTAAGCAACAACAACAATTTAAAAATATAAAACCATCAAAATAACATAAAGATTACCAAACAAAAAAAAATATATGAAATCAAAATAAAGTGTGATACGGTAAAAAATAAGGGGCAAGGGGCAAAAAATGGGCTGAAACACAGAAAGCGGTGCAAGTAGGGGCTTGGGAGCGGTGCCAGGGGAAAACGGGCAGCAAACTAAGCCGACTAATCGCTCTTTGTTGACAAACACACCACACAAAAAAAAAAACAGTGGGCAGTAAATGTGGTTGATTTTATGGCGAAGGGAACGGTTATACGGATTTATTTAACACTTTCAAATGTGTTTTTCCAGAATTTAAGTGTCGTTGTGAGTAAATTTATACTTCGGTCCGATACGTTGCTTTTCCGAGGCTGATCATTAGTAGAACATTAAATGGTGAACAAACTGGACTTCGCTTTTATTTAAGTCACTTTTTTTTTTTTGAAGAAACGAAGGAGAGTTGTACCCGCTCACAGTGTTTCAACTGTAAGGAGGTGGGGGGAGGGAAGAAAGTGAACATCACTGGTGATACAAAAAACCTATTTAAGAGAATTTCATGCAGCTTCCGAATATATATAATTTGATTTTTTCGCGCGACTTTACAAATTATGTAATTTTCGATTTATTTTTTTTTTTAATTTTTAAATTTTCTGCTTGGTTTTGCGTAATTCTGCGAAAAGATTTTTTCCATCAATGGAAAAATCACCTCAAAATTTGAAAATAGAATATTTACAGCTATGTAATTTTTAAATGTCAACTTTTTGTTTCTAAAAGTAAAAAGCAGAAAACAAAAAATTAACCAAATTGGATCCCTTTTAATGATTGTGTCTATAGCTTTTGCAAGTTGTAGACGTTATAGTTAGCCAACCCCACCATATCTTATCTTTAGATTTTTCTAATAAAAACGGATGGAATTGAACATTTCCGCCCAAAATTTGTGGAGGGCGTGTCAATGAGCCTACTTTTACCAGTTTTGATAATTCTCCATTCCTCAGAAAAATAAGAGCACATTTCAATTTTCCGGGAAATCGGTTCACTTTTATTATTTTTTCCAACCATCTCCCTGTAAGCAACTCACTGCGCGGCGTCAGCGAAGTGCTCATAACTACAAAACCTACAAAAAGATTTAAAACGCTTCTCCCGCGGGATATGTCCTGATCGTGACAGATCTAAGGGCGTAATGGTATTAGAGAGCTTTTTCTATGCGCGCGTCTATTTAAAATCTATCAAAAACTTTAAGAAGCTACCTCACTCTATCCAGCGATGATCAAACAGCGCCCGCCGGCAGAACTCTTCAAAGCTCTCTGTAGATTTTAAATGGGCTCGCATAGAGTAACAGCTCGTCCTGAGCATCACTGATCTATACTAAATGTATACAAAGCTTGAAAGAGCTTTGTCCGCGGGCAGGCCGGTGCCCACCATCGTATTTAATTTCCGCTTTCCACACATAACCGGATGAAGACAGATCGCAGATGGTGTCTACATTGGAAGGGTTATTATGGAGACGATGTCAAACTCTGCCCCACAAAATGGAGACGACACTGAAGAGCAGCAAACCTAAAGCAAAGAACTCGTAGTATAGCAGAAACTCCTTCAAATATTTAAAAATTCTCCCACGAAAATAACGCAAATCACTGAATCGCACTATTTTCGCCTAAAAGTAGCAGGATGCACAAGTAGCCCCTACCTGGCTAATTGGTCGGTCTATATGGCTACCAAAAAGGAGAATCAAACCGTTTAACTGTCTGTAGTAAATGCTCAATATCAAGCCGCGAAGCCCAGAATGATTCAAGGCGGGGTCAAATACCTCTAAGGTCTTCTCTCCGGTTTTGTATAACTTCCACATCTCGAAACCACAGCAGCTACCAGATGGAGTTTCACTGATATTGCGTCCTGGCTTGTGTTTGAAAGTTAAATGCTACCCTCCGATAGTTCTCGCTTATTCACTGCACTGCTTCTTCCACTATTCGCTATACTTGGAATAGAGTCAAAGAAGCGTCGTTGGCAACATACAACACAATTGGTCGTCGGCTGATTCTAAATTATGCTGTACCAGTGTGGTCATCTAGTAGGACGCAGCGGTCTAAAGTTTGAATCGGTGAAAACTCCGCATCTCGGATGCCTTCCGATCACACCTGAATACCACCAGTGCTACCCGACCCGCCTCCTGTATATGTCAGACGCATCTACACGAATTTACCGATGATATCTAGTTCTAGATTGAACAACCACTGAACCCGACATTGTAACAGACACACTGGCACTGCAGCAGGATAAACTCCTGGTTTTCCAGACTAGAATCTGATATACTCTATACATGTCCGGCCGTGAAGGCGCCTTACCCGACATCAACTACATCTTTACTTGGTTCCTCAAATTCACTCAAATAACATCCGTGGGATGGAATAGTGTTTGAGATACCATTTCTAAAGATCTTCTAGTGCCGAATGAAACCAGGCTCAAGTGAACACGAAGGCCGCATCACCATTAAAGTCAATAGAAGATCCGTTCCCGCTGCTGAATGGAGAAACGGAAAACCATAGCCGGATAGGCAACGAAAAAGACAGACCCAAGCGTTTAGAATCCCAGCTCACCGCACAGCTGGGTAATAGGATACACGAAAGGTCTGGTCGGCGTAGTCCTAAACAGCTGCAATATGAACTAATAACAATAGTATGTACAAGTCGACCATAGCACCATACATCATCTCTGAAGCGATCTAATCAGCTTTGGAAATATGCTAAAGGCTTGGCCGTTTTCCAATGTGATCTCTCTTTGTGTGCTTAGATTATAAAGAGATTTTTAACGCGGTCTTTTGGAGAAGTCTTTTAACGAAACGGTGCCTCGAGAAAATAATTTCCCCGAAATCCGGGACACACTTTTCCAGCCACTAATTTAGGGAAGCCGCTGTGGTATAGAGTTTAGAAACGCGCACTACCATTCCGCAAGGGCTGGTATCGAACCCCGTTTGCGATTTACGTCAAAAACAAAGGTTAGGTTGATATGGCAGTCGGTTCAATGACCAACTCACTTAGACCATGCAGGTCCATTGTAATATCACTGTGAAATGTCCTCCTTTGAGAGGCTCAGCAGTTCTTCGGTTGTTATTACCTTCCTTTTATTAGCTCGGGATGTAACTATGTAATATTGATGCGCCTAAAAGATGCAGCGATTTCTATTCTCAAGTTACATACCTGATGACAGTACGAGTGGCAATTATAATAGGGAGGTTTTAATTTTTTTAACTATAATTTTATTTCCTATCAATCCCTGGACAAAAATCGGGACATTTCTAAAGCTTCGAAGCCAAACGTAAAGGTTTGTTTTTAGAATAAAAAGACATAACATCAACAATGTAAATCAAAATTTAAAACTATATGGAAGATTTATACAAATTTTTATCTTTTTAATCAGACTTTTTAGAATTTTTTGAGTATGTATATTTTTAGATAATTAAATTTTGAAGTAGCTTGAATTTGCCGTTAATATTCGGCAATTTTTTGGTCGCGTATTTTCGTTCATTCAAAGTATTTTCAACAATTTTTTTCGTATGAGGAAAATGAGAAACACCTTCAAAAAAAAAAAATTACTAAAAATCAACGGTAAGTTCTAGCTACTTAAAATAAGCACTTACTTAAAATTTGCACTTAAGTTAAAAAGGGCTACAAAACAGCATGCTCAGAATGTTTCTGCGAAGTCTAATTAAAAATACCGAAATTTTAATGAAACTTTTCGAATTTTGCATTTTTTTTTTTTTTTTGAAGTTTGAAGTTTTGGCTTACATGTTTTTTTTTGTTAGATACACTTTTATAAGAAAATAATAGCGATGAAATAATCGAATGGGGAATAGACAAATAATGCTAAAATATCTCTTCCCTATTTGTATTTTCGCCACTGTACCTACAGCTTATATTTTTCATATCCGTGAATTTTTTGAGGGAATCGGTATTATTCTTTATAATTTCACTAAATTCAAGCTTAGTTCAATCATTTCATAAAAAAAGAACAAAACAAAAAATATTTATAAAAACCTTACAAACAAATTTAGACAAGAATGATAGACTGCAACGTAGCGAAAGCACCAGTTTGACAGAATAAAACGTAGCCAAAGATCATAGAAAATAAGAATATTGGCTCCCTTATATTATATTTTCTTTGTGATAACAAAAGTGCTGTCACATTTGTACGAATTGTTTTTTTTTTTGGTCAGAGTACAGGGCTACTCTTGTTAAATGAATAAAGAAAACCCTGAAAATCGGAATTAAAGCGGTTCAAATATAAAAAATCGGGACACTTATACGTCCCGACTTTTAAAGAATATTCAGCGGGACAATTTTCTCAAAAGCGGTACTGTCCTACCAAAATCGATACGAATGGTCACCGTAGCCATAGTAGACAAGTTGTTTTACAAGGGCCCTCGCTTAAACATGATCTATTGGCCTCTTGAACGATGTTATTTCTAATCCTTAATTTGCAGGTTGCAATGGGTATCCCAATATTACCTCTCATTTCACACAGTGGAATATTGGTGACTTTCCTGGCTAGGTCACCGGCTCTGACATTTCCTTCAATATCTTTATATCCCCGAACCCATATGTAGCTGACCTTGAAAAGAATCCTAGTGTCATTTAGACTCGGCAGGCATAGGCATAGATTTCAAAACCAAATTCAAAAAAAAAAAATAGGGGAGGCTTTAAAAAAGCTTTTTAAATCTCCTTTTTTATGATAAGTTCATTAGCTTTTTATATGTGTTTTTTTAGGCCTTTTGATAAACATGAAAATGTAAATCTTGTATTCACTTAAAATATAGTTTAGTGTAAGAAAAAAATATCAGAACAGCAAATATTTTTAGTAGGGAGAGGAAAAGTTTAGTACTCAAAGGCAATCACTTAAATATTTATTAGTAAAGAAAACATTTTTTTTTTTAATATTGAATTTGATACGTGCACTCATTCCTGCACCTTTTTTCACGCAAATATCTGAGCAGTATTTATTTGAAAAGCCTTTCGTTCCTCTTCCAATTGAATCGAATGCGAGGTCAGAGAAAAAGAAACTTGGCCGCAAAGTAGGAAGCAAATAAATCTTAGGTCGATATGAGCATTAGGGCGGGTTGATTTTTTTTTTTTTTAAATCGTATAGCAAAAACGTAACCATGTATCTAAAATTAAATCCTAATCCGCGCCTCTCGACTTGAAAATTTATATGGCCGCCTTTGCCAAAAAAATAAATGTTTTTCCAAAAAGAAATCGAATTTTCTGAATAAAATTGTTTAGTAAGGTAGTTCTTTTGCACTTTATATTTTTCTACACTCAAAATTTTTTTTCATTAAAAAAAGTGTTCACCCAAGTAAAAAAGTCTCAAAACAAAACCTGTATTGCATAAACTATAATATAATATAATAAAACATAATCTATTTCAAAAAAAGAAAATAATTTTAGCGAAAGAAGAGGAAAAAAATTTTAAAGTCGAGAGGCGCGGATTAGGGTTTGATTTTAGACCCATGGTTTCTTCAGAGAATTTTCTTAGAATTTAATGTAGATTACGTTTTTGCTATATGATTTTTAATTTTTTTTTTCATCCATACAAATCAACCCGCTCTAATGAGCATGTTCTTATAAATGCATGCATGTACATATGTAGATATATATATTAAGTGCTGCAATCAACTGTTGCTGCCTGAAGGAGCCTATTAAAAATTTAACGATCCAACAAATTACTGCACATCATAAAAATCAGACAAATAAAAATAGATGCAACAACAAAAACATCACTAAAAACAAGAACAAGCACAATATCAACCACACATAAAATTATATTTTAACAGTCAGCATCAACAAGTTGAAGCAAATAACACGATCAATTTGGGTTGTGTGACACTACTTAATGTAGAGGAAACTAAAAATAACACCGCACTAAAATACACATACAACCACATAAGTAAATACATAGTGATGAGGCCGTCGGCCTGGCGAAAGTGTTGAGGAATTGGGTTGTGCATTGGAGGGAACTTTATGGCATAAAAATGGATGATGAGACAAAGCATATTATTATCAAAATGATTTAAGAGGAGCAGCAGTGGCAACAGCAGTCACCGAATTCATATACTCGTGGACATTAATATATTAACAGAATTGCATATAGTACATTTGTATGTACATTAGGGTAGCCCAAAACTCCATGTGAAAGACGTCAAATCCGAATTTAAATGCTCTCACAGTCTAGTATTGTTCTATATCGAAGAAATATACCCCTGATTTCTTATTTGGAACCAAAAAATATTTATAAGTCGCTCAAAGCGCTCAAAGTTTTCCGTACATTTTATATTATACAGTTTTCAGTAGAAATTTTATAGAATTCTTGAAAATCAATTGTTCATTTTAAAATTGTTTAATAAATACTAACGATTTTTATGGGTACCCATATTGTATTTTTTTGGGGTTTTTGGACGACCTACAACAAATAGTTATTATTTAAAAATGGCTTAATAAACAATTAGGTGATATTATTGGAGATCTCTTAAAGAGAAACAGAGTTAGCGATCGAAAAATATCGATTTTTAAGAATTCTATAAAATGTCTACGAAATTTATTTTTTTTTCACCATACAAAATAGATGGAAAACTTTGATCGCTTTGAGCAACCTCTAAATATTTTTTTGATTTCTATATAAAAAAAAAAAACGTAGTGGATATTCGCCTGGAACTTCCGGTCGAATAATTTTTTTTTGTATTGGTCCGGAAATTCCAGATTATTAGTGCTCAATTATTCGCCCGGAACAAAATAATTTAATTGGCATAATAACACAATCATTGCTCACATTTACGCCCGGTGATGGATCTAGCGACGGCGAGAGAGTTTTTGAGTACGCTATAGCCTATCGGAAATACAATGTTAAAAAATTGTCCAAAATTGTACAACATTACTTTCAAAAACATCTCGGTTTATTTCTTGTAGCAAATTCGATAATAGCGAAAATGACTCAATGAGAAAGTAAAATATTTTTTCTTTTCATCTCAATAATTTTATTTTTCCGGAATTTTAACATATCTTTTTCGACTATCGATATTCACCCGGAAAAGTAAAAAAAAAAGCATTAAAAATCCGACTTTACCTTTTTTTGACCCCGCTAATGTACATACAAACATGCAAGCGTCAACATCACCAGCAGTAACTACAAAAGTACGATATAGCTTTTCGTGATATTTTTTCAAGTAGGTTTTAAAGTTAATCGGCGCTTTAAACACAAATTTTGTTCTGAAATATTTGTTTGCAGGGAAAATAAATTTCGACCGGAAGTCGATTAAATTGATCGGAAGTAGAATTTTTAAAAGGGATACATATATACTCATAGCCACGCAAACCTTACCAAAATTTTTTTCAAAAAAATTGTAGAATTTTGTAATTTAGTAAACAGTTTTTTATTTTTATTTTTTTTAATATAGTTCAAACCGTACAGTTTTTATTGTATGTAGCCACATTGTCAGGTGACTACTTGATGTGTATCCTTTATGTTTGTTGTCATTTTATTTATATTTCAATAAAGACATGCTGCTACTACTACTACTACTACTACTACTACTACTACTACTACTACTACTACTACTACTACTACTACTACTACTACTACTACTACTACCACCACTATAGTTCAAACCGCAGTAAAATTTGTATAAATAAAAGTTTCAAATTTGTACAAAATTAAGAAATATTCATCAAAATTTCAAACTTTTTAATAAACATTTTTAAGAAAATTTTATAGCCTATTCAATTTTAGTATGATAATGTGCAAGTTTAAGGTATGTAGCTCAAAATTCTCAGTGGTTTTTGAAAATTTTTTTGCCGACGGTCTCGTATGGAAAAAACTTTCAAAAACCAACCATAACCTGGTACTTTATTTAAACTTGCACCCCCTTTAGGAAGTTCTAGTCTAGGATACCCTTATACATACATGGTATTAGATAAAGTTGGGCGATTTCCTTCAGCTGAGTGATCGAACGAACTAGCTCATTTATCAAAAGTGAACTAGTTCGTTCACTTCGTTCAGTCGTTTATTTCATTCGAATAGTTCACATATTTCAATTATTCAGTGAACGAGCTTAAATATTTGTATGTATCTTATAACTAAAAAAAAGTAAGTGCGCCTGGGCCACACTGGAGAAGTGAAACTTACGATACGAATCTCTTTTTTTCTCATAACCAATATACATAAATATGTGCATACATACATTCATCTGCTTTTGCTTAAGGTTATATTTTTTGTCTTCTTTCTTCCTAGATCCCTACCTCTACTACTGTTCATTCTAATTACATTTATGTTATTCTGTTTTCCTTTATCTTCATTTTTATCTTTACACTCTATCGGTAACAAAATCGATAGTAACATCCAACAAAATATAGCACAATCGGTTATAATATTGGTTGCAAAATTGATTAGAAAATCGATAAAAATATTGATAACAAAATCTTTAAAAATATCGATAAATAATCGATAACAAAATCGATAAATATCGATAACGAAATCGACAAATATCGATAACAAAATCGATAAATATTGATAACAAAATCGATAAATATCCATAAAAATATATATTCGATAAATATCTATAACGAAATCGACAAATATCGATAATTATCGATAAATATCGATAACAAAGTCAATAAATATCGATAACAAAATCGATTAATATCGATAACAAAATCGATAAATATCGATAAAAAGTCCATAAATATCGATAACAAAATCGATAAATATCGATAACGAAATCTATAAATTTCGATAACAAAATCGATAAATATCGATAACAAAGTCAATAAATATTGATAACAAAACCGATAAATATCGATAAAAAAGTCGATAAATATCGATAACAAAATCGATAAATATCGGTATCAAAATCGATAAGTATGGATAACAAAATCGATAAATAGCGATAACAAAATCGACAAATTTCGACTAAAAAATCGATAATAAAATCGATAAAATACCAATAGCAAAATCGATAAATATCGATTACAAAGTCGGTAACAAAATCGATAACAAAACCGATAAAGATGTCGATTATTTCATCGATAAGTTTCGAGAATCCCGAAAATCACTAAATTTCCAAAATAGTTTTCAGATTGAGTCTCTGTGTCTCTCTCTATATCCTTTCCTCTTTAATTACTTTTATTTTAATCTTTCTTCCCCTATCTTCATGTTTACTTTTATCGGTATCCTCATCCTCCTCTTTGTCTTTACTTTTATGTTTACCATTTTCTTCATCTACATATTCCCCTTCACCTTCGCCCTTATATATATAAGCAAAGTGTTTAAATTTACATTGGTCTTCATTTTTGCCTTTATCTTTACGCATCTTAGTTTTTGTTTTTATTTTTACCTTTTCCTTTATCCTTTTCTTTATCTATGTATATACGTACTCACCTTTACTTTCATTCTTGTATTGGTCTTTTTCTAAGTGTTATTCTTTAACCATAAGCATACACACAAGAAGCACTTGTTTCAGCCCCAACCATTTCCGTTGCACCATTTGCATTGCACCATTTCCGTTGCACCATTTCCGTTGCATCATTTCCATTGCATCATTTCCATTGCTCCATTTCCGTGTGCAATTTTCGTTGAATTTGCTAATTTACTCCCAACCAACCAACCGCCGCTAAAGAAGTTTCACTTCAAAAACATAATTTTCACTTCATTGCGTTTTTTTATTTTAATTTGTAATAACGTACTCTTCGTTAACATATTTTTCCAGTTCCTTAATAGCAGCCGCAGTATTATTGTGTGGTTGTATTGTTTTTGAAAAATCTTCATCGAATTCATTCCATATAAAAAAAAAAAATGCTGCTTGTCTAAGTTCTGATCTACTGTAGTTTCAGTGCGATTTTCTTCGACGTTTGGTAGTGTAATTGAAGATATCCTAGTTCTCAGATTTGCTAGTGCATTTTCGTATGAAGCTTCAGTCTTAAATGTTTTTTTTTTTTTAATCGGTGATCTAGAGTGGCGCAATAGGTATTTTGTTTTGTTTCTGTCCCGAAATCGATTAATAAAAAAACCTTTCAATCATTACGAATCCATGTTTTTTTTTTTTAGTTTCGCATTAACCAAAACTTCTGAAGAGCTGATGGCAAATAAAGAATTTTAGAAAGAGTTATAAACTTTTCACCACACACCTTTTGAGTTATTTGGTAAAACGGCAGGAGGTAGGGCATTGCTTCTTCAATTATTACCCAATACAAAACGTTCAACGACACGTACAGATGCCGAATCGAATCGAAGTGGCTACTAATGAAATCAGTGACTCGTTGAAGCCTTAATTAGCTGCAATTTCACCTAGTAGGCACATATTGCTTGAGTTTTACCTCAGGCAGGCCCATTTGCTTTTGCATTTCCAACAGCTTTTTTAATGCAGACGGATTTTGCCGAAAGTGCTCCACTACTTTTTAACTTTTGAGAGAGTTTCATCAATTGTCTTCATACACATCCAATTGCAATGAAATGAGAGCTCAGCGCTATCATTAAAGAAATGAGCGGTAACGGCTATAAAGCTACTTGTTGTTCTGTATTGCCGTCAATATGTTGTGAGGCAGACGACTGCAGACCCTTTACTTCTAATTTTTATTTTTTCTAACCACTCATTGTTGGCTTCGACCATGAGATTGTTTGACAGAGTTTTCCTGGAGGGGCGCTCATAACCAGGACAATGAGAAACCGTTTCCAAAAGTTTTTTTTGTTTTATACTTCTGGCTTTTCCAATGTCCTTAAAGCGTGGTGACCCTTCGCAATCATCTTAAGTACCTGCTTATCAATTTTTTCACTTTCTTTATTGGTGGTGGCCCTTGACAGAATTATGCTTTTTTGTTTGAGTATTTCGAGGAAATGATGAAATCTCTTCAAAAACTGTTGCTGCTGTTTTATTTGCTTGAGGATTTCGCGGAAAAGATGAAGCTTGGTTGATGAAAAAATCTAAGCATTTTACCACATTTACGTACACTTTCAGCACTAAGCTATTAAATTTAAACAAACGAAATACAGCTTTTTTACCTTAAAAAGCTGTTATTGGCCAGCCTTTCTAAAATATTCGTTTCAGTTCCATATGTTTTCACCACCACTGTACATATTTATTTAAATACATAGATATGTACATTTGTATATTAACGAAAAACATATATGTACATATGCAGATCGGTGTTCAAATAAAGAAACAGATTTCCTGCTTCAGTCGAACACCAATTGAAAAACAGATAATTTAATGTTTATTCGGAACTGGAGGAAGAAAAAAATTATTGGTGAAGGCATGTATATGCATACATTGTATATATATATATATGTACATTAGACCGCATCTCTCCCCATAAAAAAAAAATCTTTACTGTTTTTCCATTAGAAATATAAAATCTATTATATTTTAAGACGTCCAGCAAAATATTTCGGAAAAATATTAAGACTTGCGTGAGCTGGACCGATTTGAAAATAGCTCCAAAAATGGAGGTTTTTATTGATAAAAATAGTTTCTTAAAGATGTTTTTTGAAAATATCCTCTCAAATGACAAAACGGTTTAAACTTAAAAAATTTACATAAAAATATTTTTAAAATATGAAAAAAAAAATTTAACGTAATCGTAATACATAATGTGATTTTAGATGCTATTTTTTTAACTTTTTTCAAAGATTGGTATAAGAAAAACTTGAATAATTGAACCTAAGCTATTCCGATTTAGACTTGTGAGGTATCATTGGAAAGGTATTTTCTAACCCTTTTTATTTCTTTGCTAATAAACTCATTCAAAGCATGAAAGAAAAAGGTAGGATGAACGAACATCATTTAATGTTGAATTAAGATGTGTTGGTGTTTGAAAAAAAAAAAAATGGGACACGAATGACTTTTCTTGCACATAAATAAAAATAGTCGGAAATAAGTCTAAATCAGAATAGTTTTGGCCCAGTTATTTAAGTTCAGCATCGAAAATCTCATTAATACGATTCCGTTGAAAAGATTTTTAAATATTTTTTTATGCCGATTTTTTAAGCCTAATCTGTTTTGTCATCTGAGCGGACTTTTTTTTTGAAAAAGTTCTTTAAGAAACTATTTTTATTCATAAAACACTACATTTTTGGAGGTACTTTCAAATCGCTCCAGCTCGCTTTAATCTTAATATTTTTCCGAAATACCTATTTGTTGTGGACGTCTTACAATATATGTACATATGTAATAAAGTTTGTAATCCCGGCGGAAAACCCGCAAATTTTTTTTTTTTTTTGTGATGCAGTCTGATGTACATGCATAGATGTGTATGTATGTAGGTGCAATTAAATTTAGCTATCAACATTTGCATACATATATGTACATATGTATTTATGTATATGCACTTATAAATATTCGTACATTTACAGGTAGTTAAAAACGAAATGAATTGCACCCCATCTACATACATATGTACATAAATACACACACAATTTTTTGTTTATTCGCCTGCATGATTTATTTATAAGTGTCCATTTATGTATAGTTGTGTGTTTCACATGTGAAAAACTTACCGCCTCAGCCGACTAAACGACAAAGCGAAAAGTAAAAAAAAAAAAATTCACTAAAACACAAAAAAAAACGCAAAATATTTGCAAATTTATTGCAAAACTGACAGCTCCTCAGCACTTTTAACCCAACCCAACAGTCAAAGTCGGCAGCGGGCAGCGACGCACCGGCGGCAATAACAGAGCGCCAACAAATCTCTAATGGCGGGGGACTGAGCGAATGAGCGAGCGAGCGAGCGAGAGAGAGTGAGTGGGGCACATATCGACAAAGAAATAAATAAAAATGAAGGCAACAATAATTACCACTGCAGCAAAATTGATGAAGGCACCAAGCGACGTGCAGTGCAATGCAGAAAAGTAAGAAAACTCAGCTTCAAATCAAACACACACACACACACATGCGAACGCTACGTACCGCCAGAACATGCACCCACCCCTTCGCTTATAACCGACGCATCCTAGTCTAGGTAGCGAAACAAATGATTTATTATGAATGAAACTCAAAATCAGCAAACAAAATGCGTCAATTAATACACGTACAACAACAACAACAACAACAATAATAAAATCAATGGAGGCAAATGCAGCGTTCGTTCGCTCAGAAGTGTTGCAGAAGCGCAGTGTGCAAAATACCAGAGAACATACAAGAACGAGAAGGTACAAACTACTCAGTGGATATCGTGTAGTATGGAATTTAACATTTTTGTAATGTCATAGTATGGAATTTAACAGAGGCATTTGGAACGCAAATAATTCTGTTAAATTCCGAGGTAGAAATAGAAAAAATAATGTTTAGCAACAGAAAATATGTGTTTAGCCAGCAACATCTTGCAACATGTGTGTATTAAGAAGTTGCATGCTTATAAAAACCAAAAACCTGCCAAACCTTCGTTTCAAAATGGCTTTTTTCATGTTTAATTTATTTTTATATGATTATATTAATAAATGACTAAAATTAGAAATAAATGTATTGCCTTGTACAAAGTTGATATTCTGGTGATTTTTTGTTTGTTTTATGTTAGATGTGCGTTATCTTAATTCACAAAGGCCCTAATCAGAAAATTGTATTATTTAAGGGAGAAGTCAAAAACTTTATAGAAAGAAAATCAAAAACTGCAAATACCTATGTAAGTTTTTTTTAAAAAGTGGCATACCTAACTCCGTTGTTTTTGGTGCTAACACGTTCAAATTTTTAGTGCAAGTGTATTTTAATATACATACATACATATCTTACTAAAATCTGTGAAAAACACAGTTTCGAAAAAATTGTTGGTTAGGGCCTTTGTGAATTAAGGTATCGACCGTGCAAACTAAAGTTCCCGAAATATTTAGGAGTGTCTCATTTCTGTAACGATTTTTTTACGAATCTTCAAGAAAATTATATAAAGTGGTTGACACGAACTCGTAAAGAAATTTCTGTACGAAAAATAGAAAATTCTGCAAGAAATTATTCATATACCTAGCAGCATTATTTTCATTCTTTCACCGATTTTTTTCCGAAATTTCATAAAAGAATCGAAGTGTGAACATACTTTTCATTTCATTTCATTTCAGAAAATTCGGCAAAAAATCGGATGAGATCTTTACGAATTTTTTAAAATTTCTCTACAATTCAAAATACGCTGAAAAAATTGTTTGCACGGGATATGCATATGTACGCACATACTTCTATTAAATTTTCTTAAATTCTCGGTTCATGCTCTATGAGAAAACAGTCTTTTATTTTTATATCAAATATGTGTAAAATCTTTGTACATACAAATTAAAATAAATTGCATCAAAAGCTTTTCATTTTTTAGCAACGATTTCTGACTATATACATATATTACGTCGTTTAAAGTGCAAAACCGCGTATGTGAATTTGTAGAAATTATTTTCTGGAGCGTAAAAACACTCATATTTCAAAATGGTTCATTTTTGTATAAAGCAATCGCATTTCTGGCTAGTATATTTCCGGACGAATGGATAAGGATTGAGCGAAGAGCTTGTGTGAGCAAATCCAGTTTTTGGCAGCCAATGTCAGTTACGCGGTTTTGCAGAATCACGATACGCGGTTTTGTACTTTAAACGCGAATATGTATGTATGTACTTAATGGAAATTGATTAGGTATTTTTAAAAGCAAATGGTACAATAAAAATTTTAATATAAAATAAAAATAAAAAAATTGTGCTCCAACTGGGATTTGATCGCTATCAAAAATAACCACCGCATGCGAAAAGTAATCGCGTCACCTCAAGCATTCACGCCACGGGACACATTCGAAATCGTCCTCTTAATCGGCGCTTTGTGCAAGCGTTCTACAAACATCAAAACGAAATACCTCTGTACATACATACAAATACTACAATGAAAAACATACAGACGCCACGTTTACTTTTCCCCGAACTCCCGCTTCTAACGAACAAGAAATTCATTCATAAAGCAAAAACTTGCATTCGTAAACTCACGCGCACCCTGCACACTTGCCCCGCTACAAGCATCCGCTGCCCACAAGTTGGTTTTCGGCGCGGCGATGACAAAATCTAAAAATCTAAAATTCTATCAACCACCGCGCCGATTGGAAAAGTGGCAACAGTGTTCAAAATCCCCCTTCCCCTTGAACACTTCTGTGATCAAGAAAAAATATTTTTTCCGTTGGTTACAGAAATCATGCATCTGTGCCGACAAGTGCGCAAAATTACTTCGCTTTCGTTTGCCCCGTCTTGTCCACGAATCTTCTTCTTCTTCAATAACTTCGCAAGCCACAGAAAAGCAAAAATCGAATTTGGTTCAGTTCAACCACCAAATTATTCATTTCATTTTTATATGTAAATACATAAAAAACCACAGCATCGGTTCGGCGTTGAACTGTGACCGTATCGGCAAAGCATCATCATAATTGCTTCGCCTATACCAACCATGCCACGGCACATCTTGAATGTTTCGCATCTTACAAGCTAGATGTATGATTCCAATTGCCAATATGAATTCAAAAATTTTTACTTTTTCGTTGACATATCTACATCTATGTACAAAAGAATATATGTGCGTACTTGTGGTTTTTGCTTGTACGAATAAGCAAAAATGACCTGAAAAACCTACCAAAACCTATCAAAATTTTTATCCAAATTAAATAACTAATTTTTATTAATATGTTTTATTGATATGTAGGTATCCTTTTATTCATTCTTATATGACATATGTACATATAAGGAATACGTTTCTTGTAAATGATATTAAGGCGGTTTAAATATTTAAAAAATAAATCTTATAAAAATATGCTTGAGACGATAAAAAGAAACAAAATGATTTTTAAAAATTGATATCGTTGTTAACGCAATCAAATCTTCTTTCTTCTGATATGCATATTTGTATAGTTCGTATATAAAAATTTAAGAAAAAACACTTAAAAAAAAATACCTTTTTTTATAAAGAAAAATATTTTAAACAAAAAAAAAATACTAACCGATTTTTAAGAAATTGGTATCGTTGTAAAGGCTACCAGAAAACTTAGACTTTCTTAACACAAAAAAAAATATATAATTAAAATCATTTTTTGCCCCTCTATACAAACTCCTGCCCCCTAGGTGGAAGGCTGGCTACGCCATTGTATACAAAACAACTAAAGTATTTAAACCGTAGGTGCATCATCAGTTTATGCGGTTAGTTTGTTCTTTTAGAGCGCATACATGGTTCCATAAAAATGCTTCCAGTATCTTCATTTATATACATATATTGTAACTATCAATATCTTATAAAGAGAAGTGTAATTTTTTTTATCTAAAACTAATAAAGTTAGAAGGTCGAAATTCGAGGATGTGGTAGTTAACATATTAGTCCTTGACATATATTTTTTTGAAAAATAAATATTGAAAATTTCCAATAATATTCAAGGATAAAGTTTTAAAAGGACATTTTCAATAATTATTCGTCCTGGTGCACCCAAAAATTATTTTTTTTCTATTCTACAGAATTTTCCCTTTTAATTGATACCCATATTGTTATTCTACAATGCACCTTTTAAATAATTTTTTTATTCAAGCATATGCTTGTTTTTAGGCTTTATGTTTTTTTAAAATTTTTTTTTATATTAACAATACTAATTACAAATGATAACTAAAATCATTTGCTAACATTATAGTAATTAACAATACTAACTACAGCAAGGCACGGCATGCGTTTATTCTGGTTTTATATTTATTTTATGTTCTTACATCTAAAAATTACATCTAAAATGGACTATAGCTTGCAATTTGCAAAGTATATATTTAATTGAAGATGCATGGAGCTCCGATGTCTGGCCATTACGAGTGCTCGGAGTAATAAAAAGAAATAAAAAATTGTGCTCGGAGCAATAAAAAAAAAATGTGCTCGAGCAACCAAAAAAAGGGGGCTCGGAACAATCGGAAAAAAAATTAAAAAAATAAATAAGCATATACACACATGTTTAACCAGCAACAATTCGCACAAAACCTAACCCAAAAGCCCCATTTGAAATGCCGACGGCAAATCAACCACGAGTTTGGCAATTGCATTTTTGCATAATTTTCACATATTTATTAACATATCTACGTTTTGCAGTCAGTTTTTGCAGTTTTTCATATAATTAAAAAATTTAAGCAAATTTCATCATTATTTTAAATAAATCAATGCTGCAAAAAGAGAATCGTGCATATACACATTTGTTTCATGCATACGCGATCATTCGCAACATCTTACACACCACACGCAACATATTTAACAGAGAACATACACAAAAAATGTTAAAAACGTCTGTGGACATGTTAAAAGCGTGTGTTGAAATTCCATAGTGGATCCATTTCAGACGACAATTTATCTCTCCGAAAAATATGCACCTTCTCGTTGTTAAATGTTCTCTGAAAATACGCCGCAAGCAGCGACAGCGGAAACAGAAAAACAGGGGAAATGAGAGCGCAACTCTGCAAGAGCAACAAAATATTGTGGATGCAGGGGATGAGCATAAAAACGTTAGGTTCCTTGCTCTTCTAAATATTTACGCATTACCGCAAGTGTGAGCGAGAGAGATGTAACGTAAAATTGAGAGGCAAAGATGGCGCATTTAAAGAGTAACGAATAAGAGTTTTAAACCACTCTTATGTGAAGAGAGCAGAAAGCTTCGAAGAGTGTTTTGAAAATGCAATTCTAATAAGAAGAGAATTGCGGCAGGCTACAGGTGGATTTTTAAAGTAGTCTCATTAACTAAAGAAAAGAAAAGTAATTTCTGCTTGGTAGATAATCCAATAAGAGCATCCGCAGAGAGCTCTACGGCGGAGATTGTATAAAATAAATGAGAATTAAAAATGTGCGTTTTGGTACTTACATATGTATGTAGTTTTTTTTTGTATGGATGTGTGTATGTATGTAATAAAAATCCCACTGGGAAAATAGGTAAGCACCTTGCGAGGTAAGCCATGTTTTCTTTCAGTTTTTAGTACCAAAATTGTCATCATGGCCAATGTCATCTACTAGTAAAGGGCAAAATGAACACCTCCGAAGACACATTACGTTGTCAGTTGCAAAATAACGTGCAGCCGAAGTTATTTCCAAGCACCGAACTACTCCGAGCGACTGCTCTGCATTACACGTAACTTACTTTGTAAAGCGGCTCAGAAGTATGTCTGATACCAAATGTACATTCTAAATTCCTACTTACATAAGGCGGCCATGCCTTTGTAAAAGTAAGGGACGTTCGGCAGGGAAATGGTAATGACTGCCAGGTGAAGAGTAAGTTGCTAATAAGGTATTATTACGTGCTCCTAATTCCCACTGGGATAATAAATCTACATGACGACCAGGCGACAGTCCGATTGTATTGGTGCATTAACCCTTATGTGGCTGATTTCTAATGGAAGGCTGCAGGTAATTAGTGTGTCATTAGGACAGTTTGCTGGATAATTTTGCTAAAATATCAAGGATCTCGTCGAATTGTCTTTATGTCAATAGAAAATAAATATCAATCCGATACCTACTTTTACAAAAGTTTGTCTGGCGAAAAAAAATAATTGTACCTGGAAATGTACAAAAATTTTATTTATATTATGGGGAACAGGCCTAATTAATGTTGTTATTGATTTAAAGATATGATTTAAAGTTCAATTTTGCTATTGAAATTTTTGTAATTTCAATGTTCAATGGAAATCCGGCTGGCGAGGCACAGGTTCAGGTTCAGCCTGAATAGCAGTGCACTGAGCGTCTACCCTGCAAAAATCGCGACTACTCCATGCGTGCATGTAAAGAGTACTCCCTTAGGCTCAAGGTGTACTCCAAAATTAACCACAATTTATATAAAAAATGTGGTCCAATTAACATTGCGATGTCCTAGGGCAGGACCATATACTCCATCTCTGTATTACATCAGAGTAGCACAAAACTACTCCAACATATTAACAATGACATCGTTGATATGCTTCTTCATTTGTACACGCTTTTGTTCTTCATTTCACAGATGCTTTTTCGCAATTAATAAAAACCAAAAACAAAAATAAAAAATTACATGCCTCTTTTGGTATTTGAACCCGAACATGCTGGGAGCCAACAACTAACAGCGAACATCTCTACACGTTCAGCTACAGCTAGACATGCAAATGTGCTTTCAAATGCTCAACATCAATCACATTTCGTTAAAACACGAGCAGTGATCGGGGTAACAATAAAATGGTGCAGAGACACGAGTTGGTCCGCTACAGCATGACAGAGTAGCATTTTTGTAAGTACTCCAATATACCACAATTAGACGACATGGTCCAATGATTTTTGCAGGGATAACATCCAATTTCACGAAAGGAATTTAAGTGAAAAATGATTTTAACTTTTAACCGACTTCCAAAAAAGGAGGAGGTTACCAGTTCGTCGGAATATTTTTTTCTTTTTTTTTCTTTTATGTTACCGCATAACTTTGGACCATGTCAACCGAATTCGACAATTCTTTTTGCATCGGAAAGGTTGTGTCTCAGAAGTGGTCGCATACCGATCGGGCTTAGATCCGATGATTGGATCATGAAATATATATATATATATATAATTTTTTTTTAAGTCAGTTTTTTTTGCTAAAAATTACTTGTTGTTTAAAAGCAGCAAATATCTGAAAATAACTTTACAAACCATCTGAATTTTTTTTAGGACACAAAATTCGTTACCTTTTACCAACCAAAACAAATTGAAATTTTATTCGAACATGCTGTAGCTTAGTTAATCCCTCACATTATTTAGGTGTACCCTGAAATAAATAAATGATATTTTTGATGCAGAAATGCATCTAGCTAGGAACATTTCTGCATCAAAAAGAAAATTCAGAAATATGTATGCACATATTTATGTATGTATGTACATATGTATTTCTAATTGCTTCTAGTAACATTTATAATTTTTAAAAAAACTTCGCTTAAAACTTTTTGGCGGTTAGGCTCGGAAAAATTTCGCTGTACCAATACTTTTTTCCGGCAGTGTAAATGTCGCTTAGTCTTTTTGGCGGTTAGGGATCGATATGCCGGGAAATGTAAGCTAAGAAAAAATAAAAAAAAAATTCCGTCACGCAAATTTACGGAGAAAATTACTTTTGTTAATGTGTCTTTGTGCTACCGCGCAACTTCGAATTTCAGTTTAATTAGTCTCTTTAGGGGTATTTTTTACAAACACCAAATGCTAAGCCCAGAGAAGGTCTCCAAAACCCGAGTATCTCGAAAATCCTAAAATTTGGCTTAATTGCCAAAACTGCTTAGAATTGATTATCAGGAAGCTACTGAAAACCTTGAATACAGTTGTTTTTGTAATTATTTTATTTATTACAAATTTTCAGCGAAAATGCTATAAATGTAGACTACCGAGCACATGAAGGTTAATGAAGCCAAATTTTCTAAGTACTTTTGTACGCTGTGTTTCGTTAGGGGATGTCTTGGATGACATTCTCCTGTACTAGTGTAGAGACAAAAATATCCAATCAGCTGTTCAATCAACACCACCTTGCATTGATGCACCTTGCTTCTACACTTAGCGTATATTTATTTAGTTCTGTGAAAATTATATAATAAAATTCGCTCATCACTGTACAAAATGTACGAAATTTCTTGAGAGCTGCATATTGGTTTAAGAAGTATTGTAGAAAAATATTTTTCATTGCTTAAGCATATTTTTACATACAAAATTAAGATTTTCTTGAGAACTGAACTGAACACAGAAAACCAACATTTTTCTTTCAATCTTATTTAGATTAAACTTATCGGCTCCAAAGATATAATTTTCTCCTCGCCGAGGGTTTACTAGTGTCAAATTTTAAGCAACTTTGTTTAATGTATGTATGTAGATGAATGTAATGAACTAATACTTAACCCTTCGTCTGACACATGACCCAGCCAGGCCTTTTCCATTTTCAAATTACAAAAAGGGCACTTGAAATATATAGCTAGAGGCTTGAAATTTCAGGTAGCTTACTAAAGTTTAGTGAATTACCAAACTGTAAAAAAATCATGTTTGTCTCATATATATAAAGCTAGATATATAGACGTGTTGATTAATACATCACATTCGTAACACATAGGTCTATATGGAATTTTTACCTAAAATGAAGGAATGCAACGTTATTCAAATTTTCTTTTGGATTTTTTGAATTATCATGGCAAGAGAAGATTTGCATTTTTACCTAAAATGAAGGAATGTAACCGTTTGCAAAGTTTTCTTCTGAATTTTTGTATCATTATAACTTGACTCGCCTCCAAAGCTCTTCCATGTTACTCGGAATTCGCCTGCGCTATGCTAGTCCTCTTTTGACCACATTGCTAAATTTTTCGATGACGTTGAGGTGTGGGATTTGTGTTGGCCACTGCATTATGTGAAAATTTCGCTCAAGCAGCTGACGGTGTCGAATATTTTCAGAATCCTTTGGATCTCCGTCCTGCTGGCAAACAACTTCTTCCTCAGGGTTTGCGCTTGTGTCTACAAAGTCCGTCAAATTTGTTTGGAGAATATGTTCATTATTCCTTTTATATTAACCAATGGCACCAAACGCCAGCAAGTAAAACATCCCAAGCCACTGAAATTTTGTAAAAGTCACGAGAATTGGAGCTTGTGGACTTAAAAGGGGTAATATGGTCCGATGGAACGAAAATTAATTATTTTAAAAGCGATAAAAAGGAAGATTTTTGGGAAAAACCTCATCAACATCTTCAAAAACACCATGCCAAGAAAAACGTCACAGCACAAATCCCAGACCTCAAAGCTATCGAAAAATTGAGCGCTGTGGTCAAGAGAGGATTAGCATAGCATAAGCGAGCTCCAGTAACATGTAAGAGCTTTGGAGGCGAGTAAAATTATAATGGGATAATATTCCAAGCGAAATCATAGAAAACACAGTAGAGAGCATTCCCAGACTATGAAAATCATTATTAAAAGCAAGGAAGTCTCCACAATCCTCTTGATATATACCTCCGAAAATCTCAAAACGGCAAAGTTCAAAACTGAGTGAATAGAGTTGCCTTAGGTTTTTGCTGTGAATCGCTTGTTAGTTTTTCTGTATACTAGGCTTTATTCCTTAGATAATAAGAAAAAATTTCTGAAAATTTCAAAGCAATCCGCTTATTATTAAAAAGGTTATGTTAATGTAAGTAATAAAATGTCGAACATGCAGCCGGTTTTGATCGCCAGTGTATTTAAATAATAAAATATAAGCTGCTATTGTCGCAAAAGAAAGCTCTAAAATTAAATAAATATTTGAATAACATAAATAAATAAGTTTAACTGAAGAAATGTTGCACATAATTTCTATATAAATGCATACAATTTTCCAGCCAGACTCATGCGTACCGAATGTGCCAATGGAAACATGTGTCTAAAGGAGAGTTAAATGTATTCTAAGCAAATTTGCCGAAGAAACCATGGGTCTAAAATCGATTTAGATTTGGCCAAATTGTGAAATCAGGTTTCTTAGCATTTTGCTGTAGGGTCGTAAAAAAGTACTTAAATTTTGTGTAAAAACATACTTTAAGGGTTTTTTTGATAAAAGGAATCCATTTCTGCATTCACCTTTTTCTAAAACATCCACTAGAGGGTACAACAGTGAAAATTTTCACACTTTCTTCGAAACCAATTTTCACGGTTTGGCAAACTCTAAATTGATTTTAGACCCAAAGTGTCTTCGGCAAATTTGCTTAGACACGTAGAATCCACGTATGACAAACGCGCATAGTAAAAAAAAAAAAACAAATTGGCGCGCCCTGATGTATTTTTGTAAAAAATATTTACAAGTACAAAATTATTACTTACCTACTTACTCCGACCTTGTGTTATTCATTCTTGCCGCACATACCTAAATTTTTCATACACAGCATCAATATTTTCACACGTGGTACACGAACACGCTTTTATCACACGCGGGTTAAAAACGGCGACGACACAACACTTCAACCGGCTTTTACACAAACACAATGAAGCTTAAAAAATAGCGACACACGCGCACACATACATAAATAACACTTCCACTTTTTGGGTGACGCTACTTGGGCCACTTCCACACTTCCACACTTCGCACAAGCACCAGCACCGGGCAAACCAGCTAGCCAGCCACCTCCAACGAAGCCAGCCGGTACCTACCAGTTCCAACGGTAGTAACACCACCACATCAGCAAACTTTGGGTGGTACACCAGCTAGCTACATAGCTGGCCAGCTGCTTTGATGTACATATTAGCAAAGTGCGATAATTTGCACTCAAATGCACCACAGCTGGCTGGCTGGCTGGTTCGCTGCTTGGTTGCCTGCTCCATCACGTTGCCCTGCTATTTTCCACTTTTGCCAGCGTCACCCCACACACACGCCTGCTGCACTTTGCCTGCTTACAGCTGCTTGCCGCCACTTACTAAACTGCTGCAATGTTTTGTTTTCTCATATTTTAAGTTTTGCAGTGACTTGAGTTGTTGTTGAGTTGCTTGCACACAAAATATGAATTTGCAGACGCAAGCAGTAGTATGCACACGGAGACACGGAGAGAGCGAGAGTACATCATACTCAATAATACTTACGATTTTCTTCGATATTTTCGCCGCGATGTGCAGAAATTTGAAACTGGCCCCACTATGCCGACGCCACGACCTTTTTCTTCTTCTTCTACTTTGTTTTCTTATATTCTGCAACGTTACAACATAAGATTGCATACCTGTGAACAATTATCTGGATGTTTGGGTGTAGGTGTGTACATATGTTGGAGCTTTTGCATATGCACTCGTATATATCTATGTGGGTGTGCTTGTGTATGTACATATGTTTGTGTGCATGCTTGCTTTTGCCTCGTAGTTTATGCTCCTTGCGCGATTTGTTCTTGTTATGCGTTTTCCTTGTGTTTGATTGCTCTTTTGGCTCTTCTTTTTATGCTTTTATTGGGGGCAAATTTACGATGTCCACAAATAGACGCTCGCCAGTTCGCGCCTTGCACTGCCTTCGATTGCAAGCAGGCAGGTAGTTTGAAACAATTGTGACGTAGTTTATTTATTTATTTATTGTGTGAAATATGTATGTATGTACATAAGTAAGTTGTGTGAAGTTTAACGAGTTGAAATCAGTGCGTGATAAAGTGTAGTGCAATGAAATATTTAGTTTGCAAGTGGTGAGAAAATTGAATGTCTTAAAGAAAAGCGTCAATCGCGTGTATGATGAGTGCAAATATTGTTTGTCTACCAAACAAAAAATATTGAGAGCCTTGCAGAAATTTTAGCGGCCACGGTCTAACATCGGAAATTCGGGTGATTCATTTACATATATTTTATACATAGTTGTAGTAAGAGCGCGGTTACCCACGAACGTGTACGTAGCGTAGCGTAGAAGTACGTAGAAAGATATCAATTATCCTGTTGATAGAAAGAGAGAGAAGCAACGTCTACGTCACGGTCATGCGGTGGTGAGTTTTTGTTAACACGCAGATCCCATAAGATAGATCGTGTCAGCTGACACGTTCTCCGTTTTTACGTTCGTGGGTAACTGCGCTTTAAAACTTATCAATTTATATTGAGGCAGACATGCAATTTATAAAGAACCGAAGCAACAATTAATCGCTTCCGTTCGTTTGGCGTCCGGCACACGACAATGTGTCGGCGTGAGTGTGTGTGTGTGTTTACTCTGCGGGTGTATTGTACAAGCGTTGGGTTGATGGTGGCTACATGTGTATGTGCATTAGCCTGCATCACTCCCCATACAAAAAAAAAAATCGGTACTATGTGTCCATTGGAATTCCAAAATCTATTAGATTTTAAGAAGTCAACCAAAATATTTCCGAAAAATATTAAGATTTACGTGAGCTGGACCGATTTGAAAATACCTCCAAAAATGGAGTTTTTTTTATGAAAAAACTAGTTTCTTAGACACTTTTTTGAAACAAATCCTCTGAAATGACAAAACGGTTTAAGCTTAAAAATTTTGCATAAAAATATTTAAAAAAAATTAAAAAAATTTTCAACGGAATCGTAATAAAGAGATTTTTGATGCTGTTTTTTAACTTTTTTTCACAACTTAGTATAAGAAAAACTTGAATAACTGAACCTGAACTATTCCGATTAGACATTTGAGGTAACATTGGAAAGGTATTTTTTTACCATTTTTTTCCTAGCTAATTAATGCATTCGAAGGATGAAAGAGAAAAGTAGGATGAACGAGCGTCATTCCAAGTTGAATTAAGATGTTTTGGTATTTGAAAAAAAATAAAATAAATTAGAACACAAATGTCTTTTTTTTGCACAGAAATAAAGAGTGGGAAAATACCTTTCTATTGAGATCCCAAAAGTCTAAATCAGAATAGTTTTCGCCCAGTTATTCAAGTTTTTTGTAAATCAATCTTTGAAAAAAGTTAAAAAAAACAGCATCAAACATCTCATTGTTACGATTCGGTTGAAAAGATTTTTAAATATTTTTATGCAGATTTTTTTAAGCTTAATCTGTTTGGTCATCTGATGGGATTTTTTCAGAAAGTTGTTTAAGAAACCTTTTTTATTTATAAAAAAATTACATTTTTGGAGGTATTTTCAAATCGGGCCAGCTCAGGAAAATCTTAATATTTTTCTGAAATATTTTGGCGGACGCCTTCAAATATACATATACATTTTGTAATCGCGGCGGAAAAACAGCAACCTTTTTTAGTGATGCAGTCTAATGTACATACATATGTATGTACGTATAATTGTTTTACTGATGCCAGTCCCGTTTGATTTCGTAAATTTCGGGATACTAAAGTATTGTTTTATAACACAACTTCGGGGGCTTTTTCGGGATTGGGGCATATTTTGTTTATTGACTTTACTCCAAATACGAGTTTAACTACCCTGTGGGGAAAATATCATTACTAGAGCTCGGATACTTATGCAAGTGCATATTTTTGTTTAACATCACAGAAAGTCCGGAACTGGGTAGAAACGCGTTATACGAAGAAGTGAGTTAATTTGGTCCTATTATATTTTGCATATTTTCACATATTTTGCATGTTTTATGCTTTTGTATATATTTTTCATATTTTTGTATATATCTAGCATATTTTTGTATATATGTACATATTTTGCATATTTCCTATAAATAAAGTATTATATGCACGCCATATGCTGTGAAAGTCTTTTTCAAGGTCGCCAACTAAAGCTCAATACCTTCATTAAGTACAAAAGGTAGGATGCCATTCGGGCCGGGCATCTTCATTAGCCACAGTTCTGGCAACAAACCAGTTGTACCTTGCCACAGTATTTCTCACATACCCTCCCTCTCCAGTCGAGAGAGAGAGAGATTTAAATTGGTTATCCATATTTATTTTACACTAATTATGTTTCATCAAATCATCCTCTCAAACACTTTATTTATACATTTGAATTGGAAACATAACCTTACTTTTTGACTCCCGCAAATTCCTGCTAGTAAAATTTTTACTTGTATTCGCTCTCTTGCAATTTTTTTTTGGTTATTGAATGTATTTCCAGTAAAAACTTGCAAGTACAGTAATGATTCGTAAACATTTTTTGATATTGAATGGCCCTAATATTATTTTTTATTTGGTCCAAAAGGATATAGCGACACTATAGCTATATACGCTAGTCTGGTCCAAATATTTTTTCTAATTGTTAAGCCTTTTTTATAACGCCTTATTTTGGCCATTTTTGGCTATATTTCTCTTGTTTACTTAATAATTACACAGGTTTACAAAAAAGGGTATGCATATAAAACCAAACCTATGTACATATTGTATATTCCTATGTTATTCGACATGCTTAACCCTCTAGTAGGCCAATTTTTTTATGAGTTGAAAAATTCAGGAATGGGTGATTTTAGGACGAGAAATCCAAAACTGATGTCCATTTCGATCTGTGACAGTGACTTTTTCCTACAGGGGAGAAAAACAAAGACTGTCTGGAGACGGGCTTGCCGATATACTTACACATATTTTCAGCTTTCTCTTACACATTGTTGACCTACGAACCGGCGATGCCGTCTGCAGACGGTCAAAAATGCAAAACTGGGGTTTTATATGTCGGCAAGCCGGTCTGTAGACGGTCTGTGTTCGAAAGCAATTTTCTCCATTTCGAATGGTGACATAATTATAAAACTTATATTAAAATACGGTGCTTTTAACAACGAAATCCACCGAATTTTTTTATATCAAAAAATTTTTCAAAAGAAAAAATTTCTTTAATTACGAAATTACTAAATAGCAAGAAATAATTAATTTTAACCGTATTTTCAAAATCTGTAATTCAACTGCCGATTAAAATAAAACGGATTGACATAACGGATTAAAATTTACTTCTCCGTAAGGGTACGATTTTTGTCTAAAGATCGTGCCTTACGAATATAGAAAAAAATTATTATAGGTGCACTAAAAAGGTGTTTAGTTAACGACCGTCTGGAGGCGTTCTGCCTACTAGAGGGTTAATGCGAATCCGAGTTCCGTTAGCCTGCATCACGTCAGGTTCGTGGTCATTTGAAGGTCCAGCAGGGAAAAATTCATTGAATAAACCTAAAAATTCGATAAAATTCTTCTGAATTTGCCTCTGGGATGACCTTGGCATAACCTCTAAATGATCTTGAGAAATCAAGGGACCCCCATGTTCGGATTCAGCGACAACGGAAACAATTTTTTTTTTTTTAATTTTTATTGAATAAATTTGTCCTATTTGACACTCAAATGACCTCGAAGCTGACATGATGGTGGTTCACGGATCTTGGATTCGAGTTGAGCGAATCTAAAACCCTATATATGTATATGAATTTTCAGGTTCAGGCAATGAATTTTTCCCTACTTGACTTTCAACACCAGAAAAAAAATAAAACAAATATGTTCCCTTGAAATATGCGACAACTTTGTATGCTTTCTTTTTTATTTTGTTCATAAATACACATATGTGATAGGTCGGGATTGTTTCATCAGCAATATTGCCAGATGTACCGTTTTAGCTGTAAATTACAGTTTTTTAGACAAGCTTACAGTAGTCTAAATGCGCACGTAGTAAAAATTAAAGTCTTTCGGAGTTTCCGATTTGAACAAATAAACTAAATTTCTCCTGCATTTTATTTTTGTAAGTCAATTTTTAAGACAAAAGGGGACGATGACGAAGCGTTTCCTCATTTGAAAGAAGTTGTTACAGTTGTCCTTTGCATTCACCGCAGCAAATGTGGAAATAGTATTTTCCCAAATCAATTTGAATAAAACAAGAAATAAAATAGCACCATCTGTTATTTTAAGAGCTAAAGATTAAAAAAAAAAATGGTTCAGGTTGCACTAAATTTGCGGTATCGAATCAAGCCTAACAAACCGATTTACGAAACAAATAATCAAACTAAATTTTATTAAAACAAAATGCGATTTAAATGTTAAGTTTTATAAAGTTTATTTTTGTTTAGTTTCAAATTATTTATATGGTTTACGTTATTTTACTTTAAATGAACTGTTTTTTGTTATTTATGTTTATTTAGTAAAATTAAAAACAACTTAAATTTTTTAAAAACTCTTTTCGTTTTTGACAGCTAGAATTTTTAGGTCGAAAATACAGTTTTTTCTGGAGATTTACAGTTTGTGAAAAGAAATAAATCTGGCAATACTGGTCATCAGTATCGCAATCATCGCCATCAGCTGAATCTTACCTTTCACCACACAATTTATTCAAGAATTATGGAGTAAGAGTTTGCATGTTAACCAGCTAGTAGGAAAATAATTTTTAAAATTTCGGCATAAACTAATAGATAGTAATCGAAAAATAACTCTTAATTCTTACTATTTGCCGAAGTACAGTTTTAAAGTGCATTATTTTGAACCAAACATTTTCCTAATATCCAAACGAAAGCATAATCCCGAAATTTCGGGATTTTCGTAACGATTCATCTTACTTGCAACACAGTAGGTTTGAGCAATTGATAGCTTGGTAGACAGACTGACGGGCAGTACGATTGCTGTCAATCAAAACGACTGACACCGAAGAGTAGTGATGGAGCACAAAAGCAAGTGATTGACAAGTGAGAGACAAGTCATTTAAGTGTGGCTCGTATTACGAATTAAGAGCGCTAGAACAACACCCATGCATGTATGTACATACAAACCCATTACTACGATAGTTAAGTACAAATATAGATATATATTTTTGTACATACTTATGTATGTATGTAGGGTTGTTTGTTTGTGTGGGTTCATGTAAAAAAACCACAACGAAAGCACGTCACCTGCTATTCTTATTTGTTACTACAAAGCGGCTTTTACCATTACTTTGTGTGCAAGTATGTACGTACACATGTATGTGTGCATGGTTGCCACGGGGTGTTGTCTGCACTGCTCGCTGGCATCTCCTCTCTGCACCCACCACATGGACATTCCTGCACATAAATGCTCTCATATAAATACATAAATAATGTAGATATGTTTATAAGTGAATGTGAGTGTACTTTCAAAGGGGTGGCTCTTGGAGCTGCCAACTGTTAAAATCTTATTAGGAGAAGTTATACTAAATTTCTATGAGAATTCAATGCACTTTTTTTTTAATAAGCAACGCTGCAGAAATCAAATTTTGACTGCTTATCAGACGCATTGTTTTGGCAGCTCTTATTGGAGTTGGGGGTGAGAGCGCCTGTAGTTTACCGTTCTCTCTTTTTACTTACCAGCATATTTTGAAGTCGATTTCATTCATTTAATTTTGTGTGTGTGTGTGTTTGTGTTGTATGACTATTAAGGTCTGATTATGGCAACTTAACGTAACTTAGTGGCTGCCACTTAAAATTCTCTTTAATGGATGTTGCTTAGATTTGGACAAGTCTGTTTGATTTTGATTTTCTAAGTTCTAAGTTACGTTAAGTTGCCTTAAGCAAAATTATCTACTGTTTGCTAGTGGGTCATGCAGCTTGGCATTAGGGAGGTTTTATTTTCGAATAGAACTTCGGGAAGCCGTAACTAACTTATTTCCAAAAGTTTAAATCAATGAATTAATAAGTGAAATAAAGTATAATTTGGGTATCAAATGAACGGGATTCAAAAACGATTTGTTTAGAAAATATTTATGAAAAGGGTTGCCGCCTGTTCAAAAAGTTAAAATAAATTTAGTAGCAAGTTAAATTAAATATTTTTATATAGGTATCGACAGAAGTTTAAGTAGTTTTCATTTCTAAAGTTTGTTAAGAAATTCAAAATCAACTTAGTCAAATGCATTGCAAATAGTTTGAAAACAGAAGCCAAATCAAGCCCATTTCGAACTGATTTTTATGTGCCCTTTTATTTGAGAACGGCTTTAATATCAATACCATATTAAGTTTAATTCAAGCTTTGACATCAAGGGCAAGTGTTGATAAATTACTCGCTATTTGATATTAAGCTTGAGTGTTTACTGGGTAGATATTAAAAATTACACTGCCGGCAGAAAGTATTGGCATAGCAAACTTTTCACAATAAATGCATCATTTTTTTTCTAATAATTTTACGCCAATTTTTTATAAAAAAATTGTTCATTCTACAGCAAAAAACATAAAACTATAATTCCTCAACTTTGTGCAAAACTCCTGAAAATTCAGCAAATTTTCGTGCAAATTTTAAAATTTTTAATCAGATTTTTTAGCATTTTTGCAAGTTCCGAGTTAGTCAAAAATCGCATTGAATGTTGAGAATTTTTTGTTGGGTGAAGGTGTTTTGCATATTTTCCATATAAAGCATTTTCGAATTTTTTTTTATGGAAGAGACTGCGTGAAAAAATTAAAAAAAATCAACGATAATTTCTAGCTACTTAGAACTTGTACTTTATTTTAATAAAATTGATTGGGCTACAAATCTACATACCCAAAAAAATTAAAAAAGCTGATTAAAAAGTTGAAAATTTGCACAAAAATGAGCTGAATTTTCGTGAGATTTGCACAAAGTTTAGGAATTATATTTTAATTTTTTTTTGTTGTATAATGAACCATATTTTGATAAAAAAATTGGCTGAAAAATATTGGAAAAAAATTGTTGCATATATTGTGAGAAATTTGCTGCGCCAATACCTTTTGCCGGCAGTGTATATTAGTTAAGAAGTAAAATGAAATGTTCTAATATGGCTATCAAACAATAGAGGTTTAAGAAAATATTTTGCAAGAGAGTTATTGGACGCCACCTACGATGTTTCTCGGTCGGACAAACGTTGAAAGTGAAGGACTTAAAGAGTTACTGTAAGAACAAATCGATTGCTGAGTGTAAGATCGACCTATCTCGGCAGCCAGTTCGAAAACGCCCTATCTCAGAAAACTTTTCAAGAACGCCCCATCCATTCAAGAACGTGGTCCATCTTCCACTCAGCAGTGGAAATAATGCTGGTGGGTTCGTCATTTTTTTATCCTCTCTAAGTCATATGCATTAGTGTGGGCCGAAAATCCTGTTTTTTTGGACCTTGGAGAATTGGACCTAAAAGCATAAAGAGATGGCAGCGTTGAACTCCAGTTAATTCCAGAGATAAATCCGAATTAACGGGTTGATATGGATTAAGTCCTAGAGTTAATTCCCACACTTAACTCGGATCAAAGGAATTTTCGATGACAACACTGACCAAAACTCAGAGAGCGTAGAATACAGGGAAAATGCAAAATTAGCATTAGCTCCTTTTCATCGGCAATGCAGTCATTAATACTAATTCAAATAGGAATCCAATTTAAAATGAATAAGAACTTACTTCTGTGCATTACCGACGACAGGGTGGATGTCTATGCTAGTTTTGCAGTTTCGCTAACTGAGCAAATAAACCAGCCGATTTCTCCATCCGCGGTAGCCGAGTAGTGAGAGCTGCGTACTACAAGCCTGTAGGTGCCAGGTTCGATCCTCGGTTGGAGCGATTGCCAAAAAAATTTGTTTTTATTATTTCTTTTATTTTTCTAAATTTTATTTGATTTGTATATTTAATTGTTTTTTATTTTATTTTCGTTTGTTTTAGTTTATTTCACATTTTTCATTTGATTATAAGTTAATTTAAATTTTTAGAGTTTAATTTTACTAAAAAGTCAAAAACAACTAACTAAATAATAATAGATTGGCGCTTACACATATGTTAGTGTTTGGCCGAGCTTCTCCTGCGATTTGTGGCGTGCGCCTTGATGTTGTCACACATCAGCGGAGGGACCTACAGTTTTACGCCCACTCCGAATGGCGATTGTATTTTTATGAGAAGCTGTTTTTCATGGCAGAAATACACTCGGAGGTTTTGCCATTGCCTGCCGAGGGACGACCGCTGTTAAGAAAACCCCATTTTTCTATATGTTTTTTGCGATGTTGCTTTGTGGCCAGGGCTTAAACCCAGTTGTTGCGGAGTAGAAGCGCGCACTGCTTACCACTACACCACAGCGGCCGACTAACTAAAAACAACTTAAAAAAATATAGAAGTTAAAATTGAATCAATAAAAAAAAATTTAATAAACATTCTACTGGCCGTGGGATTCGAACCTACGACCTCGCGGCTCGTTAATCCGCATTACTGCCGTCTGTGAAGGCACAATTTCGATCAGATCAATTGCGGCGTTAATCCGGATCAACGTTGCCGTCTGTCTATGCTTTAAGCTATTGACCAAAGTTTGTTTTTAGAGCATAATGAACAATATTCTTTATTTCGATGAACTATTCTTTATTTATCGATGTTAATACATACCATGATATGGCGCAATTATCAATATATTTGTAACAGAATGGTTATCGATACATTTTAATATATTTGTGGATGTGTCTTTATGAAATATTTTCGGTCATATTAATCGATAACAGCATAAAAGTTGATCGATAAATCTTGCATGAATATTTAGCGATACATAATTTCTTTTTGGTTCTTTGTATATTATATATATATATATGAATATATGGGCAAAATCATGATTAACTTGTGCATCGAGAGATCAATCAATTAATTAGTTTTTTTTTTCTTTGTGGGCATGGGTTTCTTCTTATTTATCAATGCCATTGTTGATATATTTTTAACAGCATTATTATCGATAACTTTTCCAATATATTCATCGATATATTTATTCTTCTGGAATATTCACTCATTCCGTTAAACGGGAATATTTGGCGACAGCGACATGAAAATTTATCGACATTTCTCGTGACTATTTTGCCTCAAGTGTCAATGTGTTAATCGATTTATTTTTCGATGCGCATTTGTACATTTGTTTACTAGGCCACGCTAAACTCGATGTAATCTTTGCTATATTTTTAACAGAATTATTAACGATACATTTTTAGATATATTTATCGAAATATTTCCGCTTGTTCTTTGACATTAAAAACTATAGAACAATTTATCGATAAGTTTTCGACTTTGTTATAAAAGCATTTATAGATATTTTCTTTTTAGATTATTCGTTGTTGCGGCTCGGTTTTTCGCCATTATCAATATATATGTATGTATGTATACAATTTTATCCCCACTTTTTTGCTTTTTTTGTTTGTATGAAGGTAAATGTGTATATTTATAAATAGCTTTTTATTTCCGTCCATAAATTTTTTTCTTCGATTCCAATATTGCAATTACAACAAACACTCGCTAATCCCTGCCGTACTTTGCCGCCGGTGCAATTATGAAGCGATAATGATGTCATTAACAACTACGCCAAAGGGGTCATTGCGGCCGCACAAACAAATGATTTGACAAATGCATTTGAGCATAAACGTTCAACGCTGTTGGCTTACCGCTGCAGGCCTGCACCTACAACATACAAACATACAAACATACATATGTATTTGGCAGTAGATGCGGCTGGTGACACTTTATCACGACTTTAGCCAGTTGATAGCCGCAACTACTACTAAAACTAAATACATACAAACATAAGTACACTTTACTCTGTGTGTTGCAACTCTGCTTTCATGTATCTACATACATATGTATGTATGATGGCATTTGTTTAAAAAATCCATATAATAATAATGCAAATAATTATTGTCACTGTCAGCTAAGCGCGCTGTCATGCGTCAGTTTTTATTTTCTATACAAGTCAACCGCGCTATTTTTCGTTTGTTTTTTGTTTTTGTTGGTGGTGAGATTTTTTTTTGGCACTTCAATTTTTCCTATTTATATTTTGTTTCATTGTTGAAATGCCAGCGACCAACATTGCGGTTGCCACTCTAAATGATAAACTGTACGAAATGCGACAGCCGAACGTGCAATGCAATGCGGACCGGACCGTACCGATGATGGCGTTGATAACACCAAAAAGCCAACAACAACAACAACAACAAGTGCCACTATAATAACAAACAGCATAGGCATACATATGTATAAGCATAATAAACAATAGCAATGCAGCGTAGTGCAGCGCGCAAAATGCCAAACGTCAAATGGCAACTTTATGCCGATGACAATTATAAATGCATAACTATAATAATCAAATTAAAGTAATTATTTTAAGCCATTTGAAAGAGCTCAAATGTTGGCTGGTGTTCTTTTTTAGATTAAAAAAATAAATATTAGTTGATTTGCAAACGGTGCTTAAAATGCATAAAACCTGGCAAAAAGTATAAAAGCCAATGGCAAAAGTCAATGGATGTCAATGGGAGTTTTTGTTTTCCGCAAAACTTGTCATTTAAGCTGCTGATTAAATTCGAAGGGTGGTGGTTTCATGCGCGCTAAAAGCCTTTGCACGCGGCCCTTTCCTTGGAAAACTGGCATACAAATTATATGTCGGAACCTGGCCGATGTGTGTGCCAAATTTTAACTAAATTCGCGGTTTCATTATGAAGAACAACTTATCTTTCATATAGCCTATAATCTATTAAAAAATAAAAAAAAAACCTTATTGTACATCTAGAGGCCAAGTCTTTTCGTTTCACCACTCACTTTTTAATCCAACGAACAGCCGACATATTATAATTTTTCGTACAGGTGGCAACTCTCTTCGAAAAAATAAAACCTTATTGCACAACTTTTTACTGGTCTCCTATTTTTTTATAAATAAATGCACTGTGCAAATCTGATGTCATTAACAAAAAATTGCTTCACGTATTATATGCAAGGCAGTAATTTTTATAATGGTGGCAACCCCATAAGAAAAGTGTAAGCTTTTTGCACATCCGGAGACCATATCATTTCACTTAGTACCTCAATTTTTAGTCCAACAAACGGTGAAGATCTGATAATTTTTAAAAAGATGGCAACCCTACTAAAAATAATAATACATTATTGAATATCTAGAGGCCAAGCCCTTTCATTTGGCATCTCACTTTTTCTAATTCAATGAAGGAATCTTATAAATTTTAAAACAGGTGGCAACCTCATAGAAATTCTAAGTACTAAATATGATACCCCTTTTGATACAGATTATATTAAACAAAATTTCGTCTAAATTCGTTCAGTAATTTTCGAGATTAGCATGGTAAGAAAATCTCGACTTTGCCTTTATGTAAGAAAAAAATAGTAGGTTTTAAATAGTTGCCAACCCTACTCAAAAAAAAAAATAGAAGTGTTTGTGCATGTGAAGGCCATGTCCTTTAATTTGGTATCTCATTTTGTCTTCCAACGAACGGTGAACATCTTATAATTTTTAAACATGTGGCAACCCTACTCAAAAAAAAAATGCATTATTGCGCATCTAGTAACTAAGTATTTTCAATTGACAGTGATGGTGCCTTCGCTTATTAAGGCTGAATATATTTATGTAGTAAGTTTCTTAACAGGTGGCAACCCTACTCAAAAAAATAAAACAATAATGCTTATCTAGAGACCAATTCGTTTCTGTTGACATCTCATTTTTTGCACGGTCCGGATCTTATAACTTTTTAGACAGGAGGCAACCCTATAGAAATTCTAAATACCAAAGGTCACTGTCCTATCGATACAGAATATATTAGAGAACATATTGTCCAAATCCGCTCAGTAGTTTTCGAGATTAGCGTGTACCAGGAGTCTCGACTTTCTACATACCGTGTATGTATATGTACGGTGACTATCCGTCCTGTATTATACGGGACAGTCCTCTTTTTTCGTCCTTTGTCCTGGTAATTTATTTATTTCAGACGGGACGCCAAATACTCTGTATTTCTCTTAGGGTCCCGTATTTGTCCAGTATTCGATATTTTGGCGCCTTAACAGCGCATGAAAACGACATGAATATGAACCAGTTTTTCTTTTTAAATCTGGATTCTTGTGATTCGAATCGAGGAGCATATATCGATGGCTGAGTGCAAGATCGACCTATATCGGTAGCCAGTTCGGAAACGCTATATCTCAGAAAACTTTTCAGGAACGCCCTACTTCAGAATTTTATTGAAGAATACCCTATCTCAGAAGTTGGTTCAATACATTAAAAATGTGCTGAGATAGGTCGTTTTTGAATCGGCAGCTGAGATAGGTAATTTTTGAACTAAATTGTGAAATAGGACATCTTCAAATAAATTCTAAACCATTAAACCAATTAAACCAAATTCTGAAATAGGGCATTGTTGAAAAATTTTCTGACATTCAACGTGAGAAACTCCAAATAAAATGGCTACCAGGAGAATGTTGTAAAAGTAAAGAAGTTCTCAAAGATGGAAAGAGTACGCTTTGCAATTCAGCTCCTTCCGGATGCTATTCACTGCATTATGCTTGGTCGAAATACAAGTCTGACAATGATCCGTTGAATACCACTGGTGCTTTAAAAGTAGCCGGATATTTTCGTTATATTTCCCTGCCTAGAAATGTTTGAAACACATTTGGCGGGGTAAAAATCCCGTGCACAAAGTACAAAGTTATGGAAAAATATTCAGCGAATTTGTAATGTGACAACTGAATATTTACGTGCTCCATTCACAAAATATGGAAAAATATATGCCAAATAAGCCCCCTATTATGAATTTCCTTACGATAGACGATAAACGCTTGCAAGCGTTTCGTGTGAAATCAAATTTCGTATTATCGCTTTCATATGCCCGACGGATGTATTGTTGGCTAAGGTTTTTGGCCACTTTTTATTGTGAACCAACGTATGTAAATCAGCTACGCTAACTATCGGATTTCATACGACAACATCGATTCTAAGTAGAGGATAACAGAATGCAAGAGTTTATCGTGCATCGGACGAATTCATAATAGGGGGTAAGATGCCGTTTCAAGGCTTTTGGGGAAAAAATTTGCAAAACTATTTTTTGTCCCGTATTCGGCTGCCATAATTATGGCCACCGTGTGTATATGTATTTCAATTAACTTGCTTAACTACGTTACATTGAACTTTTAACCTTTATGTCAACAGCAACACATCCGGATATGTTTTGCGTTTTAAAACTGTTATATCTTGGAAACAATACATCGGATTAACTTGAATTTTAAAGATATCCTCAACAAAAGTGTTTTACGTCAGGCTCCCAAGTCTGAGTGGGATTGTGCCACCTGGTCCACAGCTGCAGTCCAATTTTTAAATTTTATCGTTTAAAAAGATTTTTTTTTTAATTTCATTAAATTTTTAGAATTTAATTTTACTTGTCTTTTCTTTGTTAATTTCTTTTCCTTATAATTATTGTATTTTTTTTTTTAAGGAAAATGTATTTTTTTTATTACCTAAAATTTTTAGGGACTTATTTTTTACGTTTTTTAATATTTTTTTCGTATAATTTTCTTTAAATTTCTATATTTTATTGTGTAAAAGAGAAAAAAATTTTTATTTTCATTAGTTCTAGGAGTTTTATTTTATTTATTTCCTCTTTTTTTTAATTTTTGGGGTTTCTTGTGTTAATTTCATTGTCTTTACTAATTTAAAAAGTAGAATGTATTTTTTTTTTTGATTTTCGGGTCCTTATGTTAATTTTAAGACGTTTTTATTTATAATTAATTTTTTTGTATTTATTTTGTTTTTTTTTTTCTTATTTTTTTTTTCTTTCAAAGGACTGTGGTGATTTGAACGACAGTTGCCAGAATTGCCCTGTTAGACTGATAGGACTCAGGTGGGTCTTATTCAAGACACTAGAATGGTAGTGCTAGTAAGTGGGTAGAGGGAGGCGTCAACTTTCGTCGGAATTTAAGATAGGAAAAGTTGCGTAGCCTTTGTTCATTTTGAGGGATCTAGTACCTAAATATTTATAAGCGTATTAAAAATTTGTTTTCTGAAGGTCCTTTAAAAAGTCTTTTCACATGCATACATATATGTACATACATATATATGCAGTAATTCGACTTTTTTTGCTGCATATCATAAGCTCAAAAACGACACACATACATAAATAAACATACATATGTAGTATGTATGTAAGTATTCCGAAAAACATAAAACCATAAAATTCTAAGCACCGCCGCGGCTTCACTACGTTTTTCGGTGCTTAACTTGTCATCAGTCTACGCCGTTGGTATTTTCAACTTTAAATCCAACCTCATTTGGTGGCTTAAATGGCATAATTAGTGTTGATTTTCTATTAGGATTACAAAACAAAACAAAACTAAAAAAAAAAACGTTGTTTTGCATTTTAAATTTTTATGCGCATTTGTGTAAATACACAAATATTCTATATAATTGTTAAATGCCCATTTCATTTAATACCATTTATTTATTTATTTATTTTTTCGATGGCAATATCCAACAAATTACAAAATCTAAACGTTTTTGTTTAGATTTTAATGAATGCAATAATTTCATGCATAAACAATGCCATACTATGCGGTTGTGTGTGGCCTAGTGGGATTGTTTAATGCGAAAAATGGCGAGAAAAAATTGTCGCAATTGTAAGCGATAAACAAACAGTTAAACACACCAACATAAAATAAACCTGCAAACCAGCAAACCAACCACGCGCCAAACCGACACTATGACAATTCAAAATCGCACACGATTGCATACAAAGGCATACATTGACATTTGAATAAACCCATGAACGTAAGAGATCAATAATCAGTGATGAGTATATGTAGCTTGGTGTTTTGAACTGGCAGTTAGATCCATGCACAAGCTACTCAGTTTCATTAATTGGTCTGACGGTTTTGCAGAGGAGTCAAGATACCCCGGTGTCTAGTCTCCTTATCCCTTCTTTAGGCGTTAATTTCAATGGGGTACTGTGGTAGAATGCCCAAATAAAATCCGATCCGCCGATTATCTTTAAGAACTGCGGTATGTTAAGATGATTCTGATCTTGATCTAGGATACGTGGCCTGACGGTTCCTAGCTTAAATCTGATTGTACCATCGCTGCTTCAAAGTTTGTCGAGCCACGTCTGATCGAGAACGATCGCTATGTAATTTCTGGCCCTCGTGTCGCATGAGATGAGGGGCATAACCTGCCATTGAGTAACGTTCAGCTCGAGGTTCTGATGTTCAATTAGCTTCAGAACTGATTCCGCATCCGGGATCGGGATCTACTTTTCCGACTATAAGGATGCCGCAGTCCTTTTCGACTCCTTTATAGGCAGCTCATCATCTATTTCTGTCTTTCTTTTCAGTGCTCATTAACTGAGAGCCTGCGGATGATTTGTTGATGTTGTGTTATCGTCTGAAAGCTGTCCCATTTTTTAGGTATCCTTTTCGAACTTTGCAAAGTCTCTCTAAAGTTTTTATTTATAAGACCCTTGTCCCTCTTCGTACGGGTCGATGCGTCCTTTGCGTGCCGAGCGTATATAGCCCCGCCTGGCGTCCTGAAATCGGCTCGACTTTTTTTCTGGTCCTTCCACATAACATCCTCTTCATATGTTGCCTGCTGGATGGATCGTTTAGCAATCAACTCTCTACCTCGGAGCTTAGGTTTCGGTGTTGTTTGACAACAAATCGTCGTAGCGAAAAGCATCACCGGGTGTTAAGACTCTGAGCTTAGACACGATATCGCGAACCAAGCCACTCATCCTTTCTTCAGCGGTCTAACTGCGTTAAGTGGGTTTGGCGACAGTTTATATTCCCTGACACAGTAGCATAAGAAAACTGCGTGGTGTGGTGTTGATTCTCTTGCAACATCTACCGCGCGTGCTGGGTATCTGATTTCTTGCACCGTAACTCTATCTTTTTTAATTCTTTCCTCCGTAGGACATTGACACCTTTTCCCGGGGTGATTTATATAGAAGTAGCTTACCCAAAATGAAGACTACTGATGTGGAAAACCATGTAGAGTTGGGAACTTGGAAAGTAAACTGTCTTTCGACTAAAGGTACCCGATATAGCCAGCTACCGGAACTTTTTAATGAAAATAATCAGGAATAAGTATAGTCACTTTATTCAATTGACAAGTAAGTCAATGCCAATCACAAGCGACCGTCTCTCACTCCACGCTACTACCACATTAAGGCATCCTCTTTCTAGCGGAACTCAAACGGTGGATAACGGCTAATTATCTGAGTAGTTAGCAGTCGAAGCCAGGAAGGATAAAATATGAGCTCCGAAAAGGCAGTACCATTTTCCCGTTACTGTCTAATTGCAACAACTCGAGCCTTGCTTAGCTACCGGAAGGAGTTTTAAAGATCTCATATGCTGACGCCTGCTCGATATTGGCGTCCAGCGATGACATTGATGACCTGTGCTTGAAATACAAGGCCTTATACATACCCCTACAAAATAATTTGTCAGTCCTACTGCAATTAGGCAGTCGATGGCACAACGATACCGATGGTTAATCAGCTCGGTCTCCATCTTTGCACTCGGTTCTGAGTCGATAATCGATTAAGTATATCTTCTTCTTCTTCTTATTTGGCGCTGTAACCACCTAGCGCGATTTGTGCCGCGTTCAACAAAGCACGCCAGTCGTTTCTCACCTGTGCCAGCTGACGCCAATTGGAAATGCCAAGTGAAGCCAAGTCCTTTTCCACTTGATTTTTCCATCGAAGTGGGAGCCTCCGTCTTCCTCTGCTACCACCAGCGGATTCCGAGTTGAATACTTTCAGAGCTGAAGCGTCGTAGTCCATTCAGGCGACATGGCCAAGCCAGCGGAGCCGCTGTATTTTAATTCACAACGTTTCCTGGGCCTAGCGTTAGTTAAGCATAGCGATAGTGGTTGACAAACTACAGAATGTAACTCTTTTATGCTCCATCTGAGAAGTGCATACAAAGTAGGCTAAATGTTGCATACTTTTAGGCGCTATTTTATGTTCTTGTCATTCTAGCGGCACAGTTGTTTGAAAACGCGCAATAATTATGCTTCTTAAGGACAACAAATGGCTTACTGGGTTATTAAAGCACGCATACTAACTAACGACTGGTCAAATAAAATGTATTTATCGACATTTATTTATACTTTTTATTCTATTGTTGCATATTTCAAATGCAAATAATGCAACTGAAAAAATGTTTATTCTAAACAACAGCTATAAAGTAAAACTAACATACTTAATCAATTATACATACATACATGTAAGAGAAACCTACACATTTGTAAACATTAACAGGACTTCACACACACTTCCATGGACTTATGTATGTATGCAAAGGTCTTAGTTGGGATGAATTGTGGCATGCAGTAATCATGCAATTTATTTAACAAATTATCCATGTTGTTGGTTTAGTCTGGTTCAATTGCTTTAATGTTGCTTGCTTGTTGTTGTTGTTGTTGTTGTTGTTGCTGTTTTTATAGCTGGGCAAATGAGGTTAATTTGTGTTTTAACACAAGTGCAACGCTTAAAAAATGAATGAGGATGTTTTAGTGGTAAAAATGGTTGGTGGGAGTTGGGTGGAAGGTGGCTGGGAGGTGGCTGGGAGGTGGCTGAAGAATAGCACGGCCATTGAGCGTCATTACTTTATTTATATGTACGTGCTCGTGTGAGTGTGTTTGCTTGTTTTGCCTGCATATACATATATTGCATGCATTCAATCACTCGCCGTTCGCTTACAACTCACAGCAGCGCGCAGGTCGACGCGACGGCTGGCTTAGCTCAATGAGGGAAATGAATTAAAATGAACTGAATTATGTTGATGTTGTCATCAAAATAAAAATTAATTATACATTCTATTGTTTGTTTTTATGCATACAATACAAAATGATGTAGGCTAGCAGTAAGCGGCGCGCCATAGCTCAGCTTTGTCCACCCAACTGCCGACTGCCGGCTGTCGGCTGGCTTTTAGCGCCACTAACTTCACCCTCTGCTGCGGCTTTTTTCAATCTTTGCATTTGAGCTCTGCGCATTCCAAAGCATGATGGCGCTAAACAAAAAACCCCCACAACAGGGCATACATATGTACCTACATACATAGTTAGATAAAAAGTGACAATAATAAATACTATATTACAAATATTATAATTACGTGAAATTATTTTGACAAACCCTCACACAAAACTGCACAAAGTCAATGGATGGCAATTCGGGCGCGTTATCAGCTACTCTACATACATTCAAACAACTGTCAAAATGATGAAAAAATAATGCTTGCGCGAGCATGGTGCATGTGAGTATGAGTATTTGCCATCCGGGCTACAGGATGTAGGCGTAGGCATAGAGGTGTATGTAGTTTATGTTTATTACACATTTGCAAGCAGAATTAATTACGCAGAAATGACAATTTGATAAAAATTGAAAAATTACGCTTTGCATAAAATTGATTTATTTTAATTAAAATCCGACATTAATAAAAGCTAACATACACATTTGAATAGAAGTATACGTATATGTTTCCGTACAGTGTTTTTTTTTCTCTAATATTTGCAATGTTTTTCGTAATAAATTCGTTTTTCGTTAATTTTTATTAGAAATATAGTGCATTCTGCATCAAATGGCATATAAATTAATGATTCAAAATTTTTATAAAAGTTAGGAAAATTCGACAAATTTTCACCAAAATTTTCAACTTTTAAACTAAATGTTTGAGAATTTTTTTGAGTATGCAGTTTTGTAGTTTACTCAATTCTAGTATAATAAAGTACACGTTTTAAGTAGCTAAAAATTACCACTCATTTTTGAGATTTTTTTTTTTGCTGATAATGTTGCTCATTTTCTTCATATAACGGATGCGTGATAGTTTTTTTTTTGTATGGGAAAAAACTGAAGAGCGCCCGTAAAAAATTCTCAAAAATCAACGGTAGATTATAGCCACTTAAAACTTGCACTTTATTATACTGAAATTGAGTGAACTACAAAACTGCATACTCAAAAAATTTTCTTTAAAAGTTGAAAATTTTGGTGAGTCATTAATTTATATGCAACTCAATGCAGAATGAACTACATATGTATATTTCTATTAAAAATTAACGAAAAAAATTTATTTCGAAAAACATTGCAAATATTTAAAAAAAAAAAACACTGTACGGAAACATATTCTGGCTAGTGTATGCTCGTATGATTTTGAAGTTATATGTACATATGTAAATACATTTGTATATATGTACATATAGCCCATATTTCAACATCATATCCAAACAAAAATAACAATTGATATAATTTTATTAGATACACACAAAAGTGCGATAATTTTTTGTGGTAATATAAAATAAATGTAAAGCCTTTAATCAGGCCTATGAGATGGTGGTATATTTAAGCAACACATACACGTGCATTACATGTATACATACCAGGGATGTTGCGAATATTTGCATTCCCATTCGCTATGCCATCATTTTACACATTCGCATTCGGCATTCGCATTCGCATCAAATGATACGAATGTTTTGCGAATGGGAGTGTGTACATGGGCAGAGAGTCCACTCGAATATTGTTGAAATTGCCCCAACAGCCCGATTCTATGCACTTGATAAATAAAGTTTTTTTTATACTAATTTGTCAATGTTTTATTATTTATCATGAATAGGAATTCGAGCACATAAATCAAAAGCTCTTTTCTTGGTAAATTATAAAGATTGAAAATGCTATTGACAAGCGTTTACAAATTGAAATTTAATATGGAAGTTACAAATTTTGTATATTAAAAAATGTGTGTTCTATCATTTAAATACTGCATGTGCCGGTACTTGAACCTGTGACACACAGAACTTATAGCTGACATATCTACCTATTCGGCTACGGCAGTCAAAAGATTCGTTTGCTTTTAAAATCATATTTTTCATATGTAACAATTAAGTCAATTCCACTCATGCGGAAATCCGTTCCCCTCTTGTGGAAATCGTAGAGCTTTTTATTTTAAAAATACTGACACAGAATGCGATAAGAGCTCATCTCTGTGAAAATCTTCTCGATTGGTGGAAAACTAAACTAAAATACGACAAATTGACAGATCTGGCCCGCAATTATTTGAGCGATGACTAAGTTGATTATAGCTTTTTTAATGTTATTACTAACAATCGCATTCGTTGCCATGTGTTTCGAAAATTTATTTCCATTAAATATTATTACAATATGGGTATCCAATTAAAGAGGCTTAATTTAAAAAATTGAAGAGGGTTGCCAACAGCTTGAAAATTTTAATTTAATGTAATTGTTAAGGTACATGTAATGTTGCAATATGGGTGTCAAAAGGAAGTGGTTCAAGAAAGCTAAATTTTGAAAATATAAAAGAGGGTTGCCACCTGCTTGAAAAATTTAATACAACTAGATTGTTAATATAAATAACATATTATTGAGTTTGGGTATCAAATTAAACAGGCTTACGAAAGTTTACTTTCCAAAAATATTTTTTAAGAGGGTTGCCACCTGTTTGAAAAATTTAATTTAACCTAATCGGTAACAAGGTAAATGGAATGTTGCAATATGTGTATCAAAATAAAGTGGTGTAAAAAACTTGATTGGAAAAATATTTTTAAAAGAGGGTTGCCACCTGTTCGAATAATCTTACTCAATTAAAATTATAAGAAAAATGAAATACTACAGTATGGTCGTCAAATTATAATGGTTTAAGAAAGCTCAATTCCTTAAAATTTTTTAAGATGTTTGTCACGTGTTTGAAAAATTAAATTAAATTAATTTAATAAGATAAATGAAATATAACAATTTTGATATCAAACGAAAGGTATTTAAAGAATCTTTGACTTAGTAAGATTTTTCAATTGTGTTGTCACCAATCTGAGAAGTCAAGACATAATATTTAAAATTGCATAAAATACTACGAGAGGGGTACCAAGCCCAAAGTGTTTTGACAACGCTTTATTAGAATGAGAAAAAAATTTGCAACTAATTATCAAACGTATTGTTGAAAAAGCCTTTGATCCAGATATTTTTCAAAAGAGTTGCCGCTGACATTAACTTCTATACTGGGGGTTTTAGTAATTGAATTAAAATACAAATTATAAAATACTTACGAAACGAAAACTATTAGGGGTATTCATTTTACGAGACGAACTGCCGATAAACGGGAAAATATACAAAATTTGAATGAAATTTACCACGTTATATGGATACCCCTATTGAAAAAACTTACTCATAAAAACGTAAAAATACCACATGAAAGCTCTTTAAAAAGTCCTTGATGGAAACCTAACATTCTTTTCGTCTACAGTGGCGATCAAAAATGGATAAATCATGTTTCGTTTTTAATATTTAAAATGTTTTTCAAGCTAAATTTTTTTAAAATATTTTTTTATATACTTTTAACAAAAACCATATAAATCACAATTTCAAACCTTATGCAGAATTTAAAAAAAAATCCAAAAAATTTTATCTAAATTTCGAGCTTTTTAACAAGAATTTATTTAAATTTTTTTGGGTATGCAGTTAACAGAATTATAAAATTTTAGTAAAATCAGTGCAAGTTTTTAGCGGCTAAAAAATCGTATTGATTTTTAGTATTTTTTTTGCTGACGGCTTTTTCGGTCTCTTTCAAATAAAAAGCGAAATTTAGAAAAACTGGCGTTGATTTTTTTTCGCAAAAAGGTCTTGCGCATATTCTTCCACAAAAGTTCATGTTTATATGGAAAAAAGTACAAAACGCCTTCAGCAAAAAAAATTAAAATGCTCGAAATTTAGATAAAAAGTTGTGGATTTTTTCCATATTCTGTATATAGTTTGAAAGTGTGATTTATATGTTTTGTGTCAAAGCATGAATCGTAATTTTATAAAAAAATTTAAGAAAAAATTTAGCGTGAAAAACTTTGTAAATATTAAAAACGAAACACCATTCATTCATTTCTATCCGCCACTGTATAACCTACATATTACCTATTACAGTGTTTAACAAAATTTTAACTTTTTTTAATTTAATAGATTTTATACAGAATTCTGAGCAGGGAGACACAGCACTACCTACATACCTCTTGAAGTTTTCTCTTATAGTACATGACATTTTTGGTAGACCTTTAACCTAACTGAAGTGCTATATTAGACTATCATTTGTTCCATCCGGATGTGCAAAATGTATTACATCTCTCAAACTTTGCTTCGTTTTTTCGTAGCCGAAAATGTTTTAGATTAACAAAATAATTGGTAGGTTAAAGTGATTTAGGTGCAATTTAAGGAAAGATTATTGCGATAGCATAGAGGAGAAATCGGACGATAGTCGCTAGCGAAGTGCTTGAGAAAAGTTCGACGAACCTAGAGTGTATTCAGAAGTGAAATGGCGACTGAACGTCATCTCACGAAGAAATGCGTGAATTCCTAATTTTTAGGTTCCAGGATGTACTGTGGAGCCTAGCAAAACTCTTCTAACCTCTAGGCGCAGGTTGGAATCTGAGGACTTCATTGATTGCAAAAAGCTTAGCGTGGGTCATAAGGTGCTTCCTGTCCGATATATCCCCAGACAAGGACGGTATTTTCTCTGCCCAACTTCAGGTGGCGTCTAATTGCACAAATTTTCAAGGTTTGTTACTGACTTAGTTTCTTGTCAAAGGTTCGGACTCTGACGAAAGTTGAATTCATTTCAAATGGGTGTGGACCCTCCCATGAAAAGCTCAGCACCTTACGGCCGATCAACCAGCAAACAGGCTTTAATGTTAATTCGACAAGTATGGTTATGATTCTTTAAAAAAACAAATTTTTAACTGCTCACCTACAATTTCCTTTTTTGGACGGTGTTATATTCACTTTTTCGGAAGAAGTTGGGCGTTATTTTAGGCAGAAAGCTTACTTGGCGGCACAATGCTGATGAACAGACTTTAGGCCCCAAACAACGCAATACTGCTCACTAGTCTGAAGATTTGTTTCCAAAACGACATGCCAACAAAGGGCGCATGGGAAGAGGACTTAGTCCTGACCTGGTATTCAGTTGATGTAGCCATCTAGTACCTGATTTCTCCAAGCAGAACCTGAAGGTAAGAGTTGGTGTTTACCACCAAGAAACTAAGTGCTTAAGTTGAACTCACAACTATTAGCGCAGCTGCAAGATGGCTGATCGACTCTGCACTTAATGTGCATTATGTAGCTACTTCGAACAAAGGTATAGAATGTAGACATACTTCAAATGAGCTGGCGAGTTATATGGGCGCCTGGTTATAAAGATATACCGTGAAACTGCATGGAATTGGCTGGAAAATAATTATCTCCAATAAGCAAATATAAGGTAATCTACAGAGCCCACTTGTGGGATGCCAAGACACATCTGGTCGAAGTTGGATAAGCGTGTGGTGCGGTTATAACCCATGAGCGTGGATAGAAGACTCAGCAATGGAGGGTACACCTGTTGACTGTTATTTTTTTCACCACATGTACTAGTTGCCAACCCATCACCCTATGATGGATGACGCCAACCGAATATCTAGCTTAGGGATGTAAATTACGGTGAAAACATCGCTGTTTGAAGAATCGATGTCTCGAAAAATTACATCGATGGCAGTTCGATGTATCAAATGAAAATATCGATGTTTTTGCAGATTTTTCTAATTTTTATTCAACCTGTGTGCTGATTCAAAAAGTTGAACTAACCGTAAAGATTACTGTTTCTTATTGTTAACATATTGACAGAGGTGATTTCCAAAACAAATATAAATTAAAAATTTAATCACATATCACGTAACAAACATCGTCGCTGAAATTCAAAAAGTCGTAAGTAATACAAAATTCAAAATTCAGTTTTTGATGGATTCCATCGAATTACAACTCCCACATCTTTTAATGAAAAAATAAAAAATAAAAAAAATTTTGTCACGACATTTTCCATTTCAGTTAAGATGTTGTTACGTCTTTCTATACATATTTACATTTTTCTTTTCACAAATATTGTATGGAAAGTTAAATAAAATTGTACTGAGCCCGCTACCAGTTTATCAAAATACCTCGTTCGTTTATTACTCTAAAATATTAACATAAATTAGAATCTCTGTCGTAATACATGTAGCTTAACACATACAGTCACTCACAGAAGTATTGGTAAATTAGTTTTTTTTCACAATATTCAAATTGTTTTCCATCATAAATCTTTTTCGCTAATTTTCATTTAAAATATAGCTCATTCTATACCAAAAACCATATAAATCATTCTAGCAAACTTTGTACAAAATTCATAAACACGAATCAAACATAATAAATTTTGCTAAAAATTTCAAACTTTTTATTCAGAATTTTTAGAAAATTTTCCGGTATGCAGTTCAGTGCAGTGGCTCGTTCAATTTTAGTATAATAAAGTGCAAGTTTCAAGCAGCTAAAAATTACTGCTCATTTTTTTTAGATTTTTTTTGTAGAGGGTGTTGCGCATTTTCTTCCATATAAAAATTGATTTTGTTCATGCCTTATATGGGAAGAAATGCCCAATGTGCGTGACTGTATGTACACTACATACTTATAAACCAATTACAGTATTTCTTACTTATATACGTATACATACATATATGAACATTTACTACATGTAATATGGGAATTTATTAAAGAAACATACTGGCACAAAATTTTAAAGCACGCACAAAATGAAATGGTGAAAAGTTAGTCAAAAAACATCTTCGATATATTTCAAAACATCGATGTTTTGATTTACGACCATCGATGTTGCTCGATACATCGCTGTTTTTTATTATTATTATTACCTTCCTTTTATTAGTTAGGGATGTAACTAAGTAATATTGTTGCGCCTAAAAGATGCAGCGATTTCTATTCTCAAGTTACATACATACCTGATGACAGTACGAATGGCAATTATAATAGCGAGCTTTTAGTTTTTTTAACTATATTGTTATTTACATCCCTAATCTAGCTATCTGTACGGCTATCATGCTTGAGGTATGTTGATAAGTTGTATTCCTTAATATCAATTCGTTCTTTCCGCTTTTTTAATAGCAATGCAGAGAGGCTTATTGGCCTTAAGTCGCGTGCTTTTGTAACTGTAACGTTAGCCATTTTTTACTAGATACGCATATGTATAGTTTTTCGTTTAAGTCATAAAAATTCCTATTAACATTTGTAAAAGTTTTTTTATTAAAAACGACATCAATGCCACTTTCACAGCCTCAAAAAATCCAACGAATAATGTTAATCTACAACTCCCGCTGCTTTGGAATGCAAATATTGGACCAAAAATAGATACATACACACATACCATGTAGCCGAAACCCACAAAAACACTAAAAATTATAAAACGAAGCGCCAAATAAAAATCAAAAGATTTAAAGTTCATGCACAAAAGGCAAAGCTATAAATACCAATGAAACTAGAAAACAAGACAATGCTATTTAATAGAGAAAAACAAGAAACGTGCATTGAAAAGCTATAAAAAATTTTACGACCGCATGATGATGAGCGCAATAAATAAAATGACAACAACAACAAATATCCAAAATCTAAATGACCACTCAACTGTTATAAACTGTTTGGCATTTTATCAGCTCGTCAAACGTACTGCACAAAAAAAAAAAAAAAATAAAACAAAAATCGTCATCCAGCGGTATCAAAGCTGCCTAATCCGGATTCGTTTTACTATTCGAGAAACAAAAACACGCAAATTGTTTGATTGAACAAAAAGGAAAAATTTTAATAAATTATAAAATTGATGAATTTATCCGATAGGTATACTAACTTTTGCCCACTGCTTCGTCCGCGTGCGTTTAACAGCGCAATTTAGGCTAAGATATTTAAAAATCTCTCGTAACACGGATGAAGGACAGATGGCAAGATAGTTCGAAAGACTTTTGTTATTCTAGCACAGTTATCTTAGAAACAAAACTCTCTTATTCACCACTCATGGTGAAAAGCTATTTTGAGAGAAGGCACTTGTATATCATTTAGCACGCGTCGTTCCAACAGCCGCAATGGCGGAGTGAGCAAAGCACAGTCGTGAGATCCAAGTTCGAGTTCTCGGGCAGCGGAGTTTTATTTTTTATTTTACTAAACGTTTTTTTTTTTTTATTCTTAGATTCTATAGTTTTAAAAGGAAAAATATATACTATTTAATTCAATTAAATTTTTAGAATAAGCTTCTGGGTATGTATTTTTTGTTTTTTAATTGTTAGATGTTATTGTTTTAAAAAGAATATATATATATATATATATTTTAATTTCATTTAATTTTTAGAAAGTTAAAATGGTTTTTTAAATACAACTAGTTTTCTTCTTCTAGTTTAATTTACTTTTATATTTTAGATCTTATTGTTTAAAAGAGAAAAATATTTTTTTGAAATTACATTGCATTTTTAGAAACTTACTTTATTTATTTATTTTTCTTCTGTTATTTTAATATAAATTTGTAGATATTATTGTATAGAAAGAAAAATAATTTATTTTTCATTTAATTTTTTCAAAACTTATTTTCTTTTTTTGTATTTTTCAACTCACTTTTTAGATTTTGTTTTAAAAATAATTTTTTTTTTTATTTTTATTTAATTTTTATATTTTTTAATTTATTTTCTTCTTTTCAATTTAATTGTTCTAATTTAATAAACAGATTTTATTGTTTTAAAAGAAGAAAAATATTTTTTAATTTCATTCAAGTTTTAAAAATATTTTTTTTTATTTAATTTTATTTCGAGGTCCCAGAAAAAGTCCAATGTGTCAAATTTGAGTTAGATTTTCCATTTCAATATAAAATACAAAAACAACCCACATTTTATAGCAATTGATGTGCTCTTAAAAGATACCTTTTTTCCCCATCAATGTCTCATTGTTATATTTCATTTGACATAAACAGTATAAATTGATTAAAATTTGGAAAAGGTGGAAACTTTTTGCTGTAAATACGAAGACATTTAATTTTGCCAATGTTCACTTAAATTGCACTACATTTTTTAAACAAGTGGCATCATCTTCGAAATTGTTTTCGTAAAACTCATCGACATCAACATTGTAATATTTAGTTAAAATTAATTTGACTTTTAATCAGGTGGCAACCTTCTATAAAATATTTTGGAACGCCGGTTTCTTATTCATACCTATTTCGTTTGCAAAACACTTTACAATATTTCATTAAACTAGCCGATTAAATTTGATTCGAATTTTGAATAGGTTGTAACACGTTTTGAAACTATTTTCGAAATAAAGCTCTCTTAAACATTTTTCGATCGACATGCATTTTGTCGGTATATTAATAGGAGCTTTTATTACTGATTAAATTTAATTTGACCTTTAAACAGGTGGCAACCCTCTTTAACAACATTTTCGAAATAAATCTTTCTTAAAGAAAATAATCTCGTTTGACATCCATATTGTAATATTTTATTGAATTTAAGAAAACATAAAACCAGGTGGCAATTCTTATTGCAAATATTTTCAAAATAAAGTTCCCTTAAGTAGGTTCGTTGGACATGCATGTTGTAACATTTTATTAAATTGTATATGACTTTAAAACAGGCGGCAGCCTTGCACCAAATATTTTCAAAATAGATTTTTTATTTAGCTCTTTCGGTTGGTATCCATGTTGTAATATTTTATTCAACTTAATATATACCTAATTGAATTTTGTTTTTTAAAAGTTGGCAACCCTCTTTGAAAATATTTCGAAATTAAAACTTTCCTAAAGCAAAGCATTCCGCCCGACAATCATATGACAATACTTTATTAAAAATATAGCTTTTGTTTTAAATGGGTGGCAACACTCTTTAAAACATTTTTTAAAATAAAACTTCCTTTAACTTTCGTTCATTTGGCACGTGCACTCTAAAATTTGCGTTGAAATTATAATCTTAATTGAGTCTAACTTTTTAAGCAGGTGGCAACCCTCTTCAAAATATTTTCAAAATATAGTTTTTCTGAAATCTCGTGCATTTGGAAGGCACACTGTAAAATTTCGTTGAACTTATAATTTTAATTGAGTTTAACTTTTTAAGCAGGTGGCAAGCCTCTACAAAAAATTCCTTATTTCCTAATCCAGGTCTGCTGTCTGTGCGCTTTTTTTCGTGGCTTTTATGTGAAATTTTTATTGAAGTTTTTTTTTTAATTCGATTTGTTCCACTGTGCAACGCCGCACTACGTGTGAGACGCGTGTGAATGCGTGAATTGTGAAAATTGCTATGAACTGTCAACTGAAATCGAATCGAATTGGGAATTTTCATTTGACAACTTCACTTGACAACATTCAAAGTGGCAGATGGACGGATCGTTGCACACACACACACACACACACACGCATGCACTCTTTTGTCGCATATGCAATTTCGTGCGTTTTTGTTAATGCGTCCACCAATTGTGGACGTGTGGCATACCAGCGTGTCAGTATGGAGAGATTTAATTTAAATTTTTGCTTAATAAAGCGATTTTTTCGCAGCGGCAAGCAAAGCGTTTTACACTTGCAAACACAGATACACATACATACATACATACATACGCATGTGTAGTACCTTGCAACGGTATTTCACTTCAAAATGAGTACATTACAAATGAACCGTACGATAGTCGGCAGCTGCACAGTGGACAAATTTTATGCAACTGTCAGCGTAATGCAGTAACTTTAATGCGCATTTAGGACGTTATTCAATAAATAAATTACATACATACGTACTCATTTCACTCGGCTGCAGCTCACGCACAGCTATCACTTATGTTTACACGTCTTTTTATGCATGTGCGTTTGCGCGCATTTCGTTGCATTTATTAAATTTATATTTATTTGGTTTTAATTTGCGGCATTTAACCCCGCGTTGGCGTTGCAGAGTTGACCTGTTGCAGAAAAAAAATCGTTTTCGTTTGCCAATTTAATTCAATTCGATTTTTATTTTTCGCTGGTGACACCCGCTCACTAGCCGAGTGACAGACAGGCTTTAACGTAAATTATGCACTGTGGCTGTTGCTGTTGCTGATGCTGACGATTGCAACATCATTATCAGCGCTGATATTGATTTAATCAGATTTCGTGCTTACACACATATGTATGTGTAAATGTATAGGTGTGTCCTTTGCTGATACAAGACATGTTTGAAAATCAGTTAGTACCTGAGAAATGCATTAGCCACGAAAAAAGTATGCCAGGAGCTTGTTTTGATAATTGAAGTTGTATTGTGTATGTATCTTTGACCTTAGAATTTGTAGACTTTGTCCCTATAGACCGAACTCCTCAAAACATTCAATCGTTTAATCTCAAAAATGCAAATTTTGAGTTACTCAACTCGAGCATATCGCAAGTTGATTGGGAGTCTAGTTTCTCTGGTAAAACCGCTGCCGAATGTTTCGACATCTTTCTGCTTGAACTGTCTGATGTATTTAGTAGAAATCTGTCTCTGCTTCCGGTTAAAAAACATAGATTACCTTGGTACAATTCTAGGTTAAAAAAGTTGAAAAACCAAAGGAACAAATTTTTTAAGAAGTACAAAGCAACCAACGATATATTATTTAGAGAAAGATATCTATTTTATATGAGAGAGTTCAATGTACTCGATAAATTTTTATACAACAAATACATTCTGCAATGCGAGAATGAATTGAAAGAAAATCCGAAATCTTTTTGGAACTATGTACGTTCAAAAAAGGGTTCTGGTAATATTCCCACCTGTGTTAAATATAATGGAGTTTCCTCAAATAACTTAGTTGATTCCGTAAATCTTTTTGCTGATTTTTTCAAATCTAACTTTGTTGTTGACTCTGATTCTACGGCTAACAGCCTTTTTATCGGTACACTCAAATCCCTGGACTTTGGGTCAATGTCTATACCCGAAACAGATATTATTAATGGAATATCGTCCTTACAATCTTCATCGAAAAAGGATATTGATGGTTTGTGTTCATTTTTATTCAAAAAATGTAGCTATTCCCTTAGTGTTCCGTTATGCCATATCTTCAATGTTTCGCTATCCACCGGAACTTTCATTGATCGGTGGAAATTGGCGTCGATCACTCCAATATTCAAGTCAGGCCATAGAAATGAGGTAAAAAATTACAGGCCAATCTCTAAATTGTCTACTTGCTCCAAACTTTTTGAGAAAGTAGTCAAGGAAAAGTTAGCATTTGCGATCAAAAGTTTAATCGATCCATGCCAGCATGGTTTTGTTGCAGGGCGATCGACTACAACTAATCTTGCTGTATTCTCTCATTTCTGTGTTTCTGCTTTTAAAGACGGATGTCAAGTTGATACAATTTACACCGATTTCTCTAAAGCGTTTGACACAGTATCCCACAAAAAACTGTTGTCAAAACTGGAAAACTTAGGTTTCCACTCCGTTTTTTTGTTGTGGCTTAAGTCATATCTCACTGATAGAATCTCTTTCGTCCAAATTGAGTCTGTGAAGTCTTACAACTTTCTTGCAACCGCAGGTGTGCCACAAGGTAGTATTCTTGGTCCCATCTTATTTATAATTTTCATCAATGATGTTGGCTTGCACCTAAAGCACACAAATTATCTATTGTATGCAGATGATTTAAAACTGTTCAGCAGGATCTCTTCTGAATCGGACGCCCTGCTTTTGCAGGAAGATCTGAATGCTCTTAATGCTTGGGCTATTCAAAATAAATTGTGCCTCAATGGTAGTAAGTGCTGCCACATAACGTTCTCCAAGTCTATGAATGCGCGTGCGTCTACATATTTGGTTTCTAATGTAGCTCTTGCATCGGTTCGGGAATTTCGTGATTTGGGAGTAATTTTTGACTCTTCCTTCACTTTTGTTAACCATGTCAACCATATTATACCGAAAGCATATTCTAACTTGGCCTTTCTTCGACGCTATGCGAAGGATTTCAAAGACCCCTATACTAGGAAAATTTTGTTTAATTCTTTAGTGCGATCAAAATTAGAGTATGGCTCGGTTATATGGAATCCCATGTATAAAACACACTCTGTTAGAATTGAAAGAGTTCAACGCAAATTCACACGATTTGCTGTTCAACCTCTCAATTTTATTAGTCCTCTGCCACCCTATCCTGCCAGGTGTATGTTAATTAATGTTCAGCCGCTCGATATTAGGCGAGCTGTTCAAAATCTAATGTTTATCTTTGACATAATTTCCGGTGCCATTGATTGTTCAGCTCTTCTTGGACAGATATGTTTTAATATCCCCAATAGAGCTCTACGCTCTACTAATATTTTTTATATTGGTATTCTGAGATCGAATTATCTCAAATTTGCCCCACTTATAAGAGGGCTCAACGAGTTAAATCGCATCTGCAGAATTATTGATCTCGATTTCGCAATGTCAAGGTCCCATTTCAAGGCAGATATTGAATCTTACTACCGAGATAATCCGCCATTGATTTAATATTTTATTAGTTTTAAGTTTAAGTTTAAGGAATCTGTAAATCTAGTCAGTAAGGCTTTTTGCCATTGACTTAATAAATGAATTGAATTGAATTGAATTGAAAATGGAAAGGAAGATTTCAAATAATTCAAATCAAACGATCGTTAGCTAAAGTTAAGAGGAGCATTGTTTTCTTTCCAACAAAATGTATCCTTTTATAAAGCAACCGCTTCTGTGTGAGACCAACTGACTGCATTTTGTGTGTATTTTATGTGTTAGGATTATTGAGCAACAGATGGCGCAGGTCTGGGGAAATACTTTTAACCGTTCAGGTTAAAGCTTATGTAAGTACATGTATACGTACATATATATGCATATTTATTGCAGTTAGTGTGGATCTGTTCCTCTTTTAGTAATCTATATATGCATATTACGCGAAAGCTTTTTTCATATCAGATCCGTACCGTTCGTTCGATGTAAAAAAAAGTTGTACAAAATTATAGAGCGAGACGTGAAGTTGTGCAATCAAAATTTATTTTTTCCAAAACAGTTGCCACCTGATAAAAATTTAATTCAAAATATTTAAAAAGTCAAATCAATTATTACAATATTAGTTTTGATTGAAATGCTTTTGAAAAAGCTTTACTTCTTATTTATATGTAGGAGGTTTGCCAACTTATTAAAAAATCAAGTTCAACTTAAATAAAGACAATTAGAAAATTTAAATATGTATCCCGATGTGGGTGCCAGACGAACAAGGTTGTGGTTTGAAAATATCTTGAAGAAGGTTGCCACCTGTTTACAAAGTTAAATTGAATTTATGGAATAAATTAAATAAACTTGTAAAAATATGGTTATTAATAAAAATATCTTTGAATAGACTTTATTTCCAAATTACATGTAGGAGTGTTGCCACCTGTTCTTAAAACTAATTAAACTTGAATTATGGGATCTAGATAATTAAAATACGTATCACAAGACGAAAAAGGTTTTAGTTTCAAACTACATATTTTGGAAAGGGTTGCCACCTGTTTAGATAGTTAAAGTCAATTTATTTAATAAATTTAAAGGGTTATTAGAAGAGGGCTACTAGGCTAGGGGAGTTTTTGAACTAAAGAGCGAAAGAGCCAGCTATTGAACTAGTTAATTACTTTGTTCATTAAAGTGAACTAAACTTTTCTGTGGCAACACTCTAATAAAAATGGAAATCGAATTTTACAACACATATGGAAACTCCTTTTTCGTTGTTAGGGCCGCCTAATGAAACAGCTGATCGGAGTTCATTCAATTTCCTATGTTTCACATCGATTAGTGAAATTTGTGTTAAAAAGTAAGTACTTGAGTTGAGTTCATGGGATTTGTTGTTTAACAAAAGACTTTCTCTTTAAGATGACAAAGCGAAGGGCAATTTACTAGCATTATCTACGTTTTCTATAAGACCTGAGCAAGTTTTTATATACGCTCTATAAGGACCATTTCCGGAACGAAACTGCGTTAAGTAGTAATTTAAGTCTCCGTGCGCAGCTTCCAGCCATTTTTTAATGCCTGGAATGGGATCGTGAGTTCACCTACCATTTTCCGATTCATCCCAATGCGTTTGCCAAAATTTCTATAGAGTGACATCTCTCGTGCTCTGCGACTTCTTTTCGGTTTAACTGGTAATTCCAACAGATACACGCTTATACACTCTTTCCATCTCGTTTGCAAGAATATCTACCAGAATAAGTCCGGAAAATAAGTTCATTGCTCCACCCCAAATTGGAGCAGCGTAATGTAAGACTAAGCTGACCGCTCTTCTAAGCAATATCCTTCTTCTACATATGTTTAGCGTTGCCTATATTTGGCATCATTCTAGATAAGCATGTCCCTGAATTCGTTGCTTTCTTTGCTGCATACTCTAGGTGGGTCTTACAAATTAGTTGCTACCGCTGAATATTTCATTTCGGGCTTTAATATTATAGTTTGTGATCCAACACTGAGTCATATTGCCTCTACGGTCTTTCTGCTACTTATTAATACAGAGTCTATTATGATGATAGCTATACCTTCACTCTCGTTATAGCTTTGCTGGCTTTACTTTCAATATCTTGTATATGCTTTGCTCCTTTTACTACGGCGATGTCGTCTTCCAAGTTCCACTATTTTTTCCCCCGAGGAGGCACCTAATGAATTCTGGTAATGTAACTCGGGGCCTCCATGTTTATCAGCGTTTATATTATGTGTTGCCAACTCGTAGTTTTAAATGCGCTTTTCACAACTAACGCTACAACAGCACAGCATTCATTTTTACCATTTAGCTATGTCGACGACGGATTTAACGGCATCAATTGGTGAACGAGATTTCTCGAAACCGAAATGGTATGGTGACAGAAAGTGTCTCTCTTTTTTGAACGTTATGCGCATGTTGAACATAATTTCACTGAGGATTTTTCCCAGTGTGTTCAATAGGCATATTGGCCAATAGGACGACGGTTCCCCAGGTTGCTTATTTCCCTATGGTATCTAAATACATCTCATAATGGTTATGAAGCTAAATTGTGGGCCTTGTGATAAGTTGCCCATCCTTCCCAGGGTTGGTTAACATGCCAAGTTGTTTTAATGAGCAAAACTTAAACAAAAATATTTTGATAGTTTTACGCAGAGATTTCAATAATTTGAACGAATTTTATAATCTTGTTGCTCATAATTTATAGTTTTCCCTTTATGCTGAGTATAAACATGCGCTTGTTTACAACTCGCTACTAATAATTTTTTATTTTTTTTTGTTTCTTACCAACGGATGTTTTTTTCACCTAAACGGATCCATCATGAATTTTTAGTTATTTCTCTGACTTTTTAAAAATCCCATATTTTCGATTGTTTAAATTTTTCATATTTTCCTTAATGTACTTCAAAAGCGCTTAATAAATCATAACAGTAAGCGCGAGAACGCTGCCGCATCAATAGTGCTTTTCCGTCTTTAAACGCTGTTGTTGTTGCAGGCACTTTAATTTTTTCTTCAAACAAATTGCAAGATCAAACAATGACGCCGCAACAGTACAGTATTGTTCAGCTTCTGTTATTACTAAATACTACCTGCTGCTTAAGTATTTGTATTGTTTGACTTTATTGGCACATAATTTCGATTAAATTTATTATAATCTTACCATACTTTTGTATGTGAAATTCTTTAGAAATGAGTGAGCGCATGCAGTCATTAGAATATGCATGTGTGTGTGTGTGTGTGTGTGTGTGTGTGTGTGTGCATTTGTATCCCACGCTCCTTTAGCGCAGCGCACTTCAAGTTCAAAGCAAATCGAAAGAAAGGTAAAAAAAAACATAAAGCAACAAAAGTCAATAAAATATTAAAAATTACACAAATTAATAACTTAATAAGGCGCCGAGTGGTGCGCCCACCCATTCACACACACACACACACACACACACACACACACACATACGCACATACACCTGCTCAGTTAACACGTAGAGCGATAACGGCGGCAACACAATTGTTGTGTGTTTGTACATTTAGCGTCACTGCGCTGGCATTTGGTGGAGGTGCAGGTGGGGTGGTGTGTTTGATTAGACCGCTTTGACGTAGTCGCTGCACCACTTAAGGAAGTGTCTTTCGCGATGCCTCGTTAGCAGCTCCATAAACGGGCCGAGATTAAAGTAGCCGCCTTCAACTATTTCCGCCACAATATTCGATTGATCTTCAAAGCGTTTCAGAGCTACTCTCAACGTATTGTGTCTGCTTCGTCGAATTAGTATGCGACGATCAGCATGGTGCAGATTAGGCGCTATCGGGCAATCGATCGAAGTAGCAGCGAAGTGGCAGAGTAATTTTCCTGAACATCAATCGTCATCACTTCAAGGTGAGAAACAATGAATTATTTTGGGATAATTTCATCAGTGCCACATCACAAGCCGCTATTACAAATACATACCTAATTGAGAGAGCGGTGAAGATCTATCGTAAGGCATTTCAATACAGATACTAATCATGCAAATAAAAATTAAAATACCAACGCTTGCGATGCTTTGGACTCTGGTATTAGATAGACTCTGTTAAAAAAATTTAACATCAAGGTTAGGGCAAGATTTCGTAAGGCGAGGTTAAATCCCACTAATACTAAGTATTTTGATAGTAAAAGTTTGTGAGTGTGTGTGTGTGTGTGAGTTAGCATGTTTATTACTCTTTCACGCTAAAACATATTTTTTAACGAAATTAGCCGCTTTTTTCAAAAGTCCAAATCAATAAATAAGTACAAAAAAATATTAAATACAACAATGTGGGTGTCAAATCAAAGGGCTTGCAAAACTATTTATTTCGAAAATATTTTTTAAGTGTGTTGCCACCTATTGAAAAAGTTAGATTAATTTTATAAGTAAGCTAATCAAAATATTATTGTGGGCATCAGAAGTTGAGAAAAGGCCTCAAAAACGATGCATTTCAAAAATATTATACTAGAGGGTTGCCACCTGTTCAAAATCTAAAATCAATTTTAATAACAAGTTAAAAGAAAAACTTTAAAGTGAGCATACAACGAAATAAGCTTTCAGGAAAAAATATGTTTAGCAGTGGCTGCCACCTGTTTAGAATTTCTAAATGAAATTAGTTAAAAAATTAAACGAAATATTTTTAAACGGATGTCCAAGAAACGGATGTATAATAAAGCTTTGTTTTGAAAATATTTTTAAAGAGAGTTGCCACCTCTTCAAAAAGTTAAAATAAAATAAGTTAGATAACATCTTTTAATATGGGTTTCTTTCAAATGAGCGAGATTTTAAGAGAGCTCCATCTATTTAAAAAAATATATATATTTGACGAGCCTTGCCACCATTTGAGGAATTTAAAATCAATTTAATTGAGAAGGTAATTCTGAAAGTTTCGACATAGAGACAGCTTACGATTAAGAGGTTTTCCATCTGCTTAAAAAGTTAAATTCTTAAATTAAACTCTTTTAAGAGAATAAGTGAAATTGAACTATTACAATTTGACTAACGAAACAAGTTAAGCTTTAATACGAAAATTTTTTAAAGTGCATTGCGACCTATTTAAAAATTTGAATTAATTTTTATTGATAAATTAAACGAACTATTATAATAAGGGTTGCCAAGGAATGACGCTTGTTAAAGCTTAATTTTAAAAATAAAAGGTGCTGCCATCTGTTTCAAAGTCGAATTCCATTTTTTCATAAATGAGGTATAACAGTGTGCATGTTAATCGAAAATATTTTAAAAGAGGATTTCCACCTGCTTAAACAGGTTGAAAAAAGCTTTATTTCGAAAATATTTTTGTCGAGGGGGTTTCCAGTTGTTTAAATGTTAAATTCCATTTAATAAAATATTACAATATAGATGTCAAGCGAAAGATTTTAAGAAAGCTTTATTATGAAAACCATTCTGAAGAATGTGTCACCTGTTTAAAGAATCAAATTATATTTAAGTGAACATCAAATATTTTTCACCTTTTTCCAAATTTCATCATATTTATTCTGTTTAAGTTAAACGAAAAATATAACAATAAAAGAGTTCGTATATGTTTTACATTTTGTGAAAAATCTGCCACCTACCCAATTAATTTAAAAGATTAATGAATGGTGGATTTTGCGGGATTCTGCTTTAAATCCCAGCAAGACAACCCTAGTCGTGTTTTCGCGGAAAAGAAAACTGGAAGGTCGAAATCTTAGAGGCGTAAACCTAAGTCCTTCCGTGGATGTAAAATATTTAGACGTCACTCTGGATACGAAGCTGACATGGAATATCACGTCGAGATGAAGGTAAATCGAGCGCTGAAAGTTTTCGGACAGTGTCGGAGAGCCTTTAGTAAAACCTGGGGTCTGAGAACGTCTTTGGTATTCTGGATATACACATACATATATATGTAGTTTTAGACCAATCGTCACGCTTCCACACCAAACCACGGTTTCTGTGTTAGACAGTCTACAAAGCAGCGTGTGTATAGGCATTATGGGCGCCATGAGTACAACGTCAGGACCGGCTCTTAATGCTTTGCTGGAATTGCCACCTCAGGATTTAGCGATTCATGAGAGGGCAATGAAAACGATGCGACGACTGCACTTTTTTGGATTGGTGCATGACGATCTGAGTTCCGGGCACCGATATTTGTTTAAAAGGAGCAATAGCAGAGCAGCCTTACTGATGTAAAAGCCTTGTAGCCACTCGCAACTCTTCAAAAATAGTCCAGAAATGTAAGTTGAGGCTGAACTTCGCTACAAGGTGGAATGAGCTTGAACATGTTTGGGTGCCAGGACACTACGGTGTTCAAGGCAACTAACTGCCTGATGAATTGGCGAACTTCGGTTCTCTGCAGCGGTCAACTGGACCGGAGCCAATTTAAGAGCCAAGCATAGCGGGAGTGATCGGGTACTTCCGGGATCTCATAAATAAAGCTCATGAGAGCCTTTGGTGTGGTATTGATACCTGCAAATAAAACCAAGTGTTTTCTTAAAAGGCCTGACAGGGTAGTAGCAAAGTTCCTTCTCCTGCAATGAAGGGGTGATCTATAGGATTGATTACGGGGCACAATATATGGGGATGACATATGGTCACCATAGGTATCAACAACGATAGATTGTGTACATCTTGCTTGGAGTATGAAGAAAGTATAGAACATTTTCCCTGACGCTTTCCGGCTCACCAGCCTTAGATGGTAAATTTTTTTGTTGGATGTATGGAGAATGGATGAGATATACTCTTTTTCCCTGCTTTACTGCTTAGATTCATAAAGGCGTATGGTAAGTTTGCAGAGCAGCAATGAATTCCCACCCCGTATAAATATGTATATCCCTTTCTTCAAAATCCTGTCTATTGGCCTTAATTACAACGGGCAATGCCGCCTCAGTGCTTGGACAAATAGGTTTCGGTTCTCCCGGCCACCCACAATTCCATTCCATTCCAACAACTGTCAGAAAAAAAATCATGCCACGAGATAAACCTGAAAAGTTACCCATTCTGATACAGTAATTATACTCACAGGCATAGATATGTATGGGTCATTCCATACAAAATTTACACCTCAATGTTTTTTTTTTGTGTGAATTATATTTTTTTACATTTTTATCGAAAAATAAGATTGATTTGATTTCATCATGATATTCGAAAATCTCAAAAAAAAAATTCCGAAATTTTGAACTCACAGAGAAGCACCATTTTTAAATTTTTTGCAGTTAACAAACTATTTGTCGTAGAAATTACCTCAGCTTTCAAGTAGAGTGTCAGATAGATTTAAATAAAAATTTTTTTGCATTAATAAACTGTATTTTTTATATTATTTTAATCATTTTTTATTAATTATACAGCGTTAGATTCTTGTCCACTGCAGAAATGTGAGAATGGAAAAACAAAAACTGTAGAAGTACGCAGACATGAAAAACTTATAAATTCTACAGTTTTTTTTCATTCCCAAATTTTTTATAGTGTACTCCACTAAAATCAAATGGCGTATAATTAATAAAAAAAAAATGATAAAAAAATATAATACAAACAAGTATCTTTTATTAAAATCTATCTCACACTCTAATGGAAAGCCGATGTAATTACGCACATTTTGAAAACAAGATAATTCACTGTGAGTTCAAAATTTTGGAATTTTTTAAAACTTTTTCGAATATTATGACGAAATAAAAAATAGGTGCTTTCTTTTTTCGATAAAGAATGTAAAAGAATATCTACATTTCACAGCAAAAAAACATTGAGATGTAAATTTTGTGTGGAATGACTCATATGTATATGTATGTATATAAGTAAGTATTTTCTATTCTACTGAAATCTTATGCACGTTCACATATCGCGTGGCTCTGGGTTAGCCACTCAGCCACTCACCGCAGCCACGTCAGTCAATCAAAAACTCACTAAAAATCGTAAAACTGTCACTGAATTTACTACCATCACTCATTTTGAATTGTATTGATAAGAATATTTGTTTTTGAAAGCTTGACAGTTGGAGCTAAATTTTAAAAGTACATATTATATGACGGAATGTGCTATTTTTCGCTGTTGATTGAAATGAATTTATGAGGCACTTGAACTGATTTGTATTTTGCTTTGGCTTGGCAGTTATTTATCAGAAACTTCCTTAGGTAAACTGATTGTTGACTCTTTACCTCACAGTTGACTGATGACCAAACAGGCAAAATTGATTGATTGATGGGGTGAATAAAAAAAAATTAGCCTTTTCTGATTAGCAATGTGCATATATGTATGTATGTACATACATATGTAATAAAAAGCATATATGGGTACATATAGATGTATGTAGATGCATGCATATGATTGTACTAAAGTTCACATATGTAAGTATATATATACGAGTATGTATATATAAAGAAATATATACGCTTTGTGTGGTCGGGCACAGTGGTTCCAAACTAGAATTTAGTATTCACAATTGACTGGAGCTTAAATTTTTCGCTCGATTTGATAAACTTTTTTTTTTAAATGAAAGCTAATAAAATGTGTAAGGGACTAGTTGAGCCAGATTTTTGAATTTTTGTTTGTTTGCATTAAACTTTTTGGTGCAAAGTGTAGAAAAATTTGCTATTTTGAAGCAAATCGAACCTCCTGTTCTAGTCAATAAATGTTAAATAATAAAAACGAGTTTAAAGCAATTCAAAGGAGCCCCAGAAACGAAAAAAAAGAAAAATTTAAATGTTTGATAAAAAATTTCATGGACAAAAATAAAAAAAAAATTAGTTTCTAAAAAAATGTTTGGTATGCAGTTTTATAGATCATTAAATTTTAGTATGATATGCGATTTGAAAGTGGCTACAAGGTCGCTTTGATTTTTAATAATTTTTTTCGCTAACATTTGGAGCACTTCTATATGCTAAAAGGGAAATATAAATATAATATATATATACCCAAATTCTTATTAAATCCAAAAACAAAAAAAAAAATTTTTGGTGAAAATTTTTTTAAACATTTTTTTTTTCGTTTTGGGAGAACCCTACAATTGTTTTCAACTAGTTTTTATTATGTACCATTTATTAATTGGAACAGGAGAATCGGGTTTCTTCAAAATTGCTACTTTTTCTGCACTTTGCACTAAAAAAATTAATACAAACAAACATTCAAAAATCTGACGCAACTGGTCTCTTGATAATTCTATTAAGGCTCCAGTTAATTTTGAAAACACAAAATTCCCATTTTGAACCACTGTGCGGTAAGCTGAGTTGTGCGCTGAGGCCTAATCAGTGTTGTTGTTTGTTTTTGTTCTAGCTTTGCCCGCTGTACACATACATAAATATGTATGTATGTGCGTACTTTATATGCTTTTCTGCCAAAAAAAAAAAAAGTTCAACGCTTGCAGTCGCAATCACCGGAAATGTTTTGTTTGTGTGTGTGTGTGCGCGTGTGTCTGTTGCATTTCAAAAACTCTAACGAGCAGTCATAAATAATTTCCACTCATAAATTACGAAATTTGAAATCAAAAATAAGAATTATTGGCACGCATGTCTGAATCATTTCAAATTGCATGATTAATACGTTTTTATTACAATTGCCAGTGCAAATTTGCACGTTGTTTACGAATGTTTTTTGTGTCTTGTACTACGATGTTGTTTTCGTTTCAAACGCAGTTTCCTATTTTACGCGATTGCAAATTATCTGTTGGTTTTTATTTGGTTAGAACGGAACTTGCAGGCATATTTTGTAAACATTTTTTTTTTATTATTTTTTTTTTAATATTGTTTTACTAAAGGCGAATGCATTTTTATAAAAAAAAAATCTATTTCTTATCACTTATTAATTTATGTATACTATTAGTCATATCGGTCACTAAATTTAATTGACAGCTTTGCGTACTACATTTAATTTGATAGTAGTTTTTTTATTTGAGTGTTCAAATCTGATTCTGCAAAAAAAAAAAACCTATTAAGGCGCTATAGACCTTATATTACTCTAGGCGACAAGAAATGTGGCATTTTCCGCTGAATACGAATATGAGGTCAAAACACAAAAAAGGAGAACCGTTTTTGATATATGTGTAGTCACATTGATTTTTTTAAGATCTGCAAAAAGTTCACCCACTCAAGGGTGACTGCTGTGGCTTTGTAAGTGTGATGAGTGCCCTCTACCGCCCCCTGTGCACCCTCGACCAGAAGGGCCTTGCAATCGCGCCAAGCGCTCGCTAAGCTGGCAAGAGGCCCATCTATCCACGGGTGTACCACAAGTCCTCAATGGCACCCCCAGCTGTTCCTTATCCAGCAATAACGTTTTGAAGAGCAACTTTTCTAGCCAATTCGTGAGCCACACACTTCCCCGCTAAGACGCGCAATTTCTATTTTTTTTTTTTCTTTTAAAAATAACACATCAAATCGTTTAACGAATCTCAGCGATGCGGCAATTGTCAATAGTTTTTTATTAATTTAAAATATTTCTTGTCAAATTGAGAGATAGGACATTTCCTTATGTTGATTAAAATTTGTCTCTGAACAGCCACCATCTGTAAGGTACCATTTTTAATCCTGTGCGAAATTTTATCCAGATACACCTCAAAATAGTGCCAGAATGACTGTACTAAAACCTAAAATCACTCTCAAGCGGCTAAGCTCAAACGCGCAAGCAATTAAATATAGAATTCCTAAAGCCCACTTTATGTCACTCAAACAGCTCAAACTAAATTTAGTAAGTGTGACATACTAATACGCACAGATTTACATTCACTATCGCTTTATCACCCATTAAAAGTTTTCTTTTGATTTTCAATTCGTTTGTCATTTATTATTATTATTTTTTTTTAAATGTGCTTTTCATTTCACTTTGCCATCACTCAGCAATCACTTTAGGTCTTCATTGAATGCAATAAAATTCTGCTGTCAACATCACAAATGACTTTTGAATAAACTCTCTCTCACTTCTTTGAACACTTACATTCAGGCAGTAACAACCTTACATAAACACCCACATATCAGTCAACCGCATTTGACATAAAACGAGACTTTAACGAACAACTCACACCCACATCAGCACCTACATACATAAGTTCATACATACATACATACCGATTGACGAGTACTTAACAGTCAGTGTCCTTGTCATTGAGTTTGCTGCAATGTATTCATGAATTTGTGTGGCTCATAAAAGTCAATCACATGCTCATCTGTCATGTGACAAATGATTTAAAAATCACTAGCACCGATAAAAACTTCAACTGCTGAACGTCAGCACCCGGACACTTTTGCCCTCACGCTCATCCTGCGAAAGATAGTAGCTATGTATGTATGTTGTGTGCTCTCTATCATCAATTGCAATGTAGTCAATGACAGTACAATATAAATGTATGTATGTATGTATGTATGTATGTGTGTGTGCATAAAGTGCAAATCCATCACATATGGCATTGAAGGAAAGATAGTAGTAGATCAAATCAAAAAAGCGCTAAAGCTTACACAGCCTGCCATTCATACACTCCTAAAGTCTAGCTGAGCAAAAATGCGAGAAGAGATGTGAAGATGCTACATTGAACCTTTTCTGCAGCCTGCAAAAAATGCGGAAACAGACACTTTAAACGCTTTGCGATATTGTCAATCAAAATTCAATCGAACCAAGTGATTCATGAGACCACAATGTCAATGCATGCCAACGTAGAGGAGAGAGATGAGTATATGGTGTTTACACATACGCTGACATTCGTTTTTCAACTGCCTTTTGTGCACCACGCAACCGTCTTCAACGGGCGTTGACATACGGACATATGTATGTATGTATAGGAGAACGTACTTATATACAATCGACTTTATCAAAAGCGAAGATGTGTCATTCGTCCTGCTAGACAGAAAAGTCACTTCCGTTGCTGACTGTAGCTGACAATAACATTTCAAACTTGCGTAGGTACTCGTATGAGTGAATGAAGACACAGAGCCACCTACAAAAAGGGGATTCATGCACTCACACATCACTTGGAGGCACCCACAGCAGGCCATATTTGCGAGTATGGGAAGCGAAGAATAAGTTTTCTTTAATAGAAGCAGCTATGCGGCAAAGGATAATCGTTCTTTTTTCATACATTTGCAGTAGTGCTCAATTTCGTTGGAAGAGATTTTTTCTAGGCCGAAATTTTTTGCCAACTTCTTAATTCGTTTGATTTATTGGAGGTCAAATACTGAGGGACATCAGTTGCTCTGTACTGCTGCAGAAGTGCCATTGGCAACCGATGGATCCTCTCGCCTAAAGTACTCTTTATTAAAACAATACTGTTATCGAACTCGCTGCAACATAACGTTCTGCAAGGAGTCGTGCGACGACGCGTCCTTTCATAGTTCTCTAATAAGACTTTGACTGTCCACTCAATACCCTTAGAAAAGTTCGACTTAACCCCCAAAGGAACGCATCTGTGTGTTCCATAGTGGATACCCCATAATCCGCGCCGCTCCAAGAGAAAGTGGAAGAGAGTTTACAGCTAGTACAAAGGTCCAGCGAAGGTGGATGATACAGTTGGGAAAGATTTTTTCTGTCTCCGGATCTCTGAGTTGCATTTTAAACTGAGCATTTCGCTGTTATTCGTATGACGGTCGGTTCTACCTACCGGAATGAGTCGGGTTTAACGCGGCAAAGGACTGCTGTTTCGGCAAGCCAGACGTGTTTAGAATAAGCATCCCTGCTCTGATTGGTCATTAGCTATAAGAGAATGTGTCGTTTTTCTTTCGGTAGCCTTTGCATTGCTTCGAGATCAGGCTAGCATTGTAAGGAGCATTATAGGGCGCCCATGAGTACATTTATTCGGCCAAGGAGTCTTGTCTGTGCAGAAAGTCCCACAATTTTATTATGTCAGCTGCTGTAAGAGGTATGAGTTGAACTTATATTGTATTATATATAATTCATTAATCAACGCGATGCGACTTCTGATGACTGATGAGGAATCGAAACCCTCATATGATAACCCATAGTACGGGCAGTGCTATATCCACGATTTCCCCTGGTTCAGGTTACTAAGCATTTTCTCGATTAGTAGGTGGCTTATAGTCAGATTCTTTACAACCTCAGAGTAGGAGTATAGGCGACCTTTAGGCTCTTTTGCTGCCAACAAAGCTCTAGACATTATTTTAAAGCATTGGGCAGTGGTAGCACTTACGCCCGTTCAATAAGCCGGGGCTCTTTATTCATCGCATTGGTCGGTGGGTCACCTAGGGCCTGGATGAAAGCTTTCGTTAATCAGAGAGAGGGGAAGGGGAAAGAAGAGCCGACTAGGGCTCATCAGTTGACAAAGCCAAACACCTTGCGAATTAAACACCTCTGTAGTCGGTCGCTCTTTCCCTCTTCTTTTTTCCGGTCGACGAAAACTTTCATCCAGTTATTTAGGTAACCAAAGACCAATGTGGTGAATATAGAATCTGGTATTTTTTGCACAGACCTAAGTGCTGCCACTGGACGCGGTAATAAGGTTATGTCTGAAGCTTCAGCGGGAAAAGGAAAACCAGTTATAGGTAAGCCTTCCTCTTAAGACACCTTGGTAAGAGCAAACTCTCTGACGGAACTTCTAAGCCGGCGGGAGAAATTCAGGTAGACCAACTCTTTAGGCCAGATTGTTGACCACTCAGAAACTCGTCGTCGAGTAGACTGCGATCATTCAAAAATACGTCGAGCTAATCCGAGGACCACAGAATCTAGGCCACGCTTCCCTCACAGCCAGCACCCTTGTCTTCGGTAACCTACAGAGAGGTTTTCTCGGAGTACCCTACGCTGACGAAGGACACCCAGTCGGCTACATCTCTCCAGACTTTATAAAACTATCCTCAGAAGTCTACATTCGTCACATGGCTGTGATGGTCATGCACCGGGACAAGATCCCAGTGGACCCCGAGCCGGTACTTGGATTCCAGTGGAAACCTCTGTGCCCAAGATTATTCTGGAATTCATTCAGCTTAGGCACCACCCGAGACTTTGAGGGGCCAAAGTGGTTCTGGAACAACGGGTTAACCGCCAGAGGTTGTAGAATAATTCGAGTTGACGGTCTCGTCATTAGCAATAGTGATGCCAAAAGCCGTAAGACGGCAGCGCCTCCAATGAACAATGATACAACAATCAGTTTTGAAAATTTCGTGGATGCGAACAAACCGCTTATCTTGTACATATAATAAAATTGTAACAGGCCGATGTCTCTACATTATAGATATAAAAAAAAATTATAACCGTTATTAGAGCAATAGAAGCCAAATCAAAGATTTTTAGAATTTTTGTCTGTCCATATGTTTGTACGCGCATCACTGCAATTTAATGCAATTTTCACCGATGTAGAGGTCTAACTTAAAATATAGGTTGGAAAAAATTGAGAGTTGCCATTTTTCGAAAATTGTAGTTTAAGTAAATTGATAAGATGAAATAAATATTGCAGTATTGCTGTCAAAATGAAGAAGGCTTACAGAAAATATTTTTGTGAAGGTTGCCACATGTTTGAAAATTATAATTTAATTTAGTTGATAAGTTAAACTAAATATTGCATTATGGGCTTTAAACTGAAGAGCTTTAGGAAAGTTTACTTCCGAAAATGTTTTTGAGGAGGGTTGCCACCTGCTTGAAAAATTCAGCTTAATTAAATTGATAAAATGAAATGAAATATTACAATACGAGTATTAAACAACACAAAAATACTTTTAAGCTCGCTGGGTATTTGCTAGTATTCCAATAAAAACGATGAATATATCGATAAAACATTGCAAACTCTAGCTGTAAATTTATCAATAAAAATATCGATAAATAAATCGATACAGTTATCGATAACCATACATATTTCACAGCAGTTTAAGAACAACAAATAGTATTGATACAAATTTAACAAAAAATCGATAAGCACATCGAAAATTTCAGGTATACACATCGAAAACTGATATCGATAAGTATATCCCTTAAGGGTGATTAGAATTTTACAACTTCAGCAATATATTTGTCACCTCAAACGCTGAGTTGCGGCAATCATCAGTCACTGTCAGTCAGTCTAATTCACATTTTCCATATTTTTATAAGCAAAAGCAGGCCAAACAAATGGATTGTCTTTACGTAGATGTATTTATATTGCCATTTAATTAATATTGTTGTTGTTGCGCTACGCAACCGAAAATGTATTCTCGGTGTATTGTAGGTGCAATTGAAAGAGAACGATAGCATCCAAGCTCCCTAATCGTTTCGCGCTGCAAGCGACAACCTATGTATGTTCTTCATATCTTTTCAAATTGACTGACATATGGCAGAATTTCCATCAATGTCCAAATTGTTACCACAATAACCACTCAGCTAGCGCTGATTTTGCGTGCGCGACCATTAATCGATTAACAGCTCGCCAAATAAATCGCTTCATAACATTTTATCAATGCAGCAAATCAATCAATCACTCAGAAATGTTTGTGCGCAGATAAAAGCCTTATTGCCAACGCGCTTAAATCTTGACAGTTGTCACCAGGCAAGCGGTGAGCTACGCAACAGCAATTCCTCCTCACCTGCCGCTGGTGATAAGCTAAAAGCGATGCGAATCTAGGTGGGCGTATAAATCATTGAAACAGTAACGGTGCGGCATGCATAGCCTAATCAACGATTATAGCAACAAATTCATGCTAAAGTGTTTGGTGAAATTCGGCACTTGGCAACTGTTCGGTAGATTTTGTTTGAAATTATTCGCAAGTGTACCAAAAACGTTTTGATTTGAATTGATTTATTTGCGGTGATGATGGATTTGGTGTTGTTTTCGCTTGACGTTAGTGGTTAAGATTGGATATTGCAAGGTGATGGGTTTTTATTGTAGTGGACATCGACGAAAAGGAGGACTTATCTAAAAAGACTAGAGAGCATTTAGAGGCCGTCAACAATAAGTATGGCCGGTGCGTCGCGGGCAACAACTGCACACAACGTTACATATAGACCGGCTGAGTGGAGTCAAATTCTGAAATAGGCGTTGTTGAAAAATTTTCCGAGATAGGGCGTTTTCGAACCGGCTGTCGAGATAGCTTAATTTTCCACTCAGCCGTCGATATGCTATCATAACCGCTTGACCATGTGATCCCTCAACTGAGTTTTGGAAAGTTTCTTGAAGCTAGGTCGGTGGCTGGCGAGAGGCACGGAGATTCGAGATGATATGTAGCACATTTACACGGACGGTTCCAAAATGGACGAAAGAGTAGGATCTGTTGCTTACTGCTCTTAGCCAGATATTTTTATATCCCTTAAGTTAAGTGGTGCAGTGATATTGCAGGAACTTAAATCTGTTGAGCCAGTGAATAAATTTTTGGAAGGTTAGGCATGCAAAAAAAACCGGTATTTCTTAGGTCTCAGGGTACAAAAATGTTGATGGTGGAAACTAAGGGATCACAAGAGCTGCGCATATATTCAACAGGAAGATAGGATACGGAAGCGTCCTATCTACGCAGGGTTAGGTGAAGGTTATTAGATAAAAATTTCGTGTAGAGCTTGAGAAACCAATAACTAGTTCCCGTATTTCTACTATAGCAACATATTAAGTCCTTGGAAAATTCTGAAAGCCATAATTGTCCACTTCTTCTAAACAGTGTGGGACATTCGCATAAAAATTGCGTCTGTTAACAGGCCCGTGGCTGTAAATAAGTGGAAGGAATCTTCAAATTATTTTGAAGGCATGGAGCCGGCACTCCTAAAACCCACAGAGGTGGCTTGCCATTGGCAGATAGGCTAGTTCATCGGCTTCATCGTTGCCCGGTATGATCCGGTGTCCTGCCTCCTCGTATTTGTAGGTGCTCAACTGCCTTCTCTATTGCAGTTACTGTGTTGTAAAGACTGTATCTCCATTTCCTACTTTGTTTTGTAGTCTTAGTTTTGAATCAATAACATAGAATGGCCGTATGGTTGCACCTTCAAAACGGAGCACGCATCAATTTGGTTTCCGATAACATCTATTTGCAAATTGTTAAGTATTGCTCATTGAGCCCAAGGAGTTTTTGCCCCACAAATCCAGAGTAATACCGCATTTCTTTACACCTTTTGAAGTGTTAGAGTTGTTGATTTCTTTTCTGAGCATCACTCCGTAGAAAAAAATAAGCCTAACAACCGCGGTGTTTGGCTATTCAATGGTGTTTGGGAACAACCCTCAGCTACGTTCTCAATCGCAGCCTTACAGCTGCAGAGAGCTGCCATTACATACTTAACACGCTCTTGTATATTCTGCACCTAGCTTAGCTACTTATTTGTCCAATACTATACCTAAGTTTTTAGCGGATTTCAACAGTTCCAGCATCGTTTCGTCTCTGAAAAGGAGCTACACAGCACTGGTAAAGAGGGGGTCTGTCTGTCATTCCACGCTACTCGAAGATATTGAAGCTTCCTCTCCCAGTGGTCTGCAGTCGTCAGTAACCTTTCGAAATAAAACTTCAAAGCCAAGAAGAATCAAGTAAAGGGTCCATGGGGTGGAATTTATGACCGCTATTCGAAAGTAACTACTAGTGTGAACTTTCTCCCTTCTTCACTAACGGAGCCTAACCCTCTTCAACACCCAGAAGAAGGAGTTCAGGCTTCAACTAGACGTTCACGTCGATGATACACCAACTCGAACTGTGAGCAACCCGAAATTCTTAGGGGTTACGTTTGACAGCCTGCTGTCCATCTCTGCGCTCAAAACCGCTATTGTCAATAAAGTACAGATCCGAAACAAGGTTCTTAAAGTCGCTCGCTGGCAGCGCCTGGGGCAAAGACAAGGAAAGGTTGTTGGCAATTTACAAGGCAATTGACAGGCCGGTTTTGCTATATGCAGCGCCTGTTTGGTTGCCGGGGACTAGTTGGAGACGGTGGACGAAGCTGTCAACTTTTAAGAATGCCACACTCCGGGCAGCGAGAGGATACGTACTGATGTCGCCTGAGCACAATATATCAGAGTGAGGCACAAATGACTCCTGTAAAGGAGCACCATAAAATGCTTAGCAATCAGTTTTTTTTTTGGAGTGCTAGAGACGCGAGCACCCCAAGCGACGTTTGTTTGAAAAAGAGCCCCGACCAACCACTGGATCTGAGGACTCACCGACGAGTGATCAACGATATTCAAAGACAGTCGGTCACCATCTTATACAACTCTCGCCCTATGAATGCCGTGATCGGAGTCCAATCAGCAGCTATCGCAGAGCAAGAGCTTCGACTGCGATGCGAAACCCGCGCTGCTCTGGCCCAACTGAGGTTTGGGGTATTGTAGCCGCCTAAACAGCTACTTACCAGGATTCGAACCCGATATCGCCAATGAGTGTCCGGCATGTAGACCAACTACCTCTTAACATCACAGCTCAAACCTACTCAGCTAACACAACTATCTGTCTTATCCAAACCCGTCAAAATGTCAATTTTCCTGGCCTTACTGTTAGTTGAGATTGACGACAACGATTGATGGACAAACCGACTTAGGCGGGCTTAGTTGCTGCATCACCAACAGCCCGATTTATTTGCCAAACCTTTCTCTTCGGTTCATCCGCATGATACCGAAAAGTGGTCAGCATAAGCAATGTTCTTAGAGCCCTTCAGGCTTGTAGCAATTCATTAAACACCTTTAACCATTGAAGGGAAAACAGCACCCCACCCCTGCGGGCGTATTGTCCTCGCATAATTAATTTCAAACGCAATTTTATAAATCGCCAAAATTTTTTTTTTTGTTTTTTTTTAGGAAATTAGAAGGCAACATTGAAGTTGATTTCACAATAATATTGTAGCAACAAGCTTAATTGGGTTTTGCAAATAGTAATTTTCATAAATAGCTATTCTTTATATTATTTATTTATCATATTCAAATAGATATCCGGAAGATTAACAAAACAAAAAATATGGGGAAAAAAATCTATTTTATATGCATATCACCACAATGAATTGTAAACAATAAGTCGATTCGTTACAGCGGCAGCGGAAAGTGTAATCATTTGTATGCTTAGATTTAGCTAAATGCAGCTGGTGTACAAAAGCGTTAGCATTCACTGCTAATTAATTATTCTATTAATTTTTGGTAATTACGAATTTGTCTAAACACAGAAAAATCAGAGAATGAAAACCAAACAAAAAAAAAAAACGTTTGCGGCGCAATATGCAAATAATGGCCGGCCATCACACGCAGTACTTACATAGGAGCGTGGGTGGGTGTGTGAAGAGTACACTTGTGTGTGTGTGTGTGTGTGTCTGTGTATGCGTGGTTGTTTGTTTGTGCAAATTCCACCACCATTGCGTATACGCAATTAATGATCGAATGTGACAGTAAAATTAAAATATCACAAACAGACAATAAATGTGCTTAGTGGCAGCTTACATGCGCGCACGCACGTGTGTGTGTGTGTGTGTGTGTTTGCTTGTTATGCACTTAATGCAAAAATTTGCATTAAAATGTTATAAATATTTAGATAGTGCATTACAATAAAGCAACAACAGCAAGCAAAAAAAAAAATATTGCGAGATACTAAACAAAACAAAACGCAATAAAAACAATAAATAAAATGCAGATATGAATTGCAAATTGTTGGTGGTGTTTTGGTGTAAAGCAGGAAAAAACTGTAGCGATTATTATTAATTTTTGGCTAAAAACCCAAAAAACCGCTACCAGCAGCAAATCAACAGCAACAACAACAACAGCAATCCATTTGCGTAATTGCTATAATAAGGATCACAACAAATATAGGCAACAACCACAACTGAGCGCTGGCGAGAGGAAATATCAACTGCACTGCCACTAAACAAAGGAAAAATCCGCGCGTGACCATAAAAAACATCTAAAACCAACACACACACACACACACACACAAATGCAAACAAACACACACACACACACATGCCATGCCATGAAATGCCATGCGTTTGTTTATGCGTTTCTCAATATCAATAGTAATTATAATAAAATGGTCAAAAATAAAATTTAAATTAAAATAGAAAGGCGATTATATGCAAAACATAATAAAATAAATAGAAAAAGTGGTGAGCGGCTAGCGGCGCGGTCGGAATGTCAGCGCGGCAAAATGTACAGCAAATCCCATAAATCAACAGCTATCGTCGGTGATGGGCAGCAACGCCGGCAGATGGAGAAGGAGGCGATTTGCACAAAAAATATTAAAAACGGAAATGCATATGCATGCGCGTGTGTGTGTGTGTGTGCGTGAGTGTTTGTGTGTGTGCTTAATGAAATATTTGAATACTTTTATTTGTCAGCGACAAAATCACAAATGGAATAACAAATAAATACTAATACCACTCTTGCTTGAACCATACACACACACACACACACACGGGGAAAAACTGCCCAGTAGAGCAAATAATTTGCAACCGCCTTGAAAGCGTGGTCCTAGTTGCGCAGTGTAGGTCTGAAGCACAATTCTGCTTCAGGAAAGGAAGGTCCATCATCAGTGCCGTGAATATCGCCAAGAGAGTAGTGCGAGAGGCGATAAGTGCCACTCGATGGCTTGAGAGCTCTAAAGAGTATTGCTGACTTTTGGCGTCGAAAAATGGTTTTAAAAATTTCGCAAAAATGGGCAAAAATTTCGGACTGAACCCACACTAGGATGTCCTCTTACGGAGCTTTTTTGAAGAGCGTATTCTGGAGTACGAATCATTCGGCGGGTACGAGGAACTTTACTCTGTTCATTACTCTGGAATGCCATTACTTATGAAAATGCCAAAAAATAGGTGGGTTTACCGTCGAGGTGATAGCCCCTAAATATTCGTAGAATTTTTTTTTATGAAATGTACTACATAATTATTTTAAACCGACTTCCAAAAAAGGCAGAGGTTATAAATTCGTCGGAATATTTTTGTTTTTTTTTAAGTGAAACTTCTTTAGCGGCGGTTGGTAGGTTGGAAGTAAATTGGCAAATTAAACGGAAATTACACACGGAAATGGTGCAACAGAAATGATGCAACGGAAATGGACTTATTTTATGATATGATAAACGATATTACGGTAAAATTAAAGACACGTTTTAAATACAGTTCGACTTCAGTGACGCGACGACACGCCTAATGCAACCGTGTTTTTTATTTGACTTTCATTACTTTGGAAACGCAATGATAGAGAAGGTCTCATTGAAAAGGTCCTCCTTGAAAGCATTTATTAGCAGTCTTCTGCACTTTGCCGACTGGGTATATAAACATATATATATATACACATGGACACACATACACACTCATACACGAAGACCCATTAAAAAGGCTACAAAAAGCAAATAATAATGAAAATAATTTTGCATGTAAACAATTTCAAATAAATTTTACATTAAATCCGGTTATTGTTTAAAAAATGATAACAAAGCAGCAGCAGCAGCAGCAACAAAAACAACAGTTAAGTTATAATAAACGACGATGGACAAAGTTTTTGGGCAACACATAAAAAAAGGACTATCTGCAAATATATTTTGAATTGTATGCGCGTTTGAATGCACTCCACACATACATAAACATATACCCGTATATTAAAAATTTGATATAATAGCTTGTCAATAGATAAATCAACACGCCAGTTTGGTTTTAATAACGGTAATTGAATTTTGAAAAGAAACAAGTAAATGGACTGTAATTGCAAGCAATTCGTAAATTTCTAATTTTCTGTCAGTTTCAGAAACTGGGGTGTTCTCAAACAAGAACCGATAAGCACTTAGAATACTCGGCCGCTCTATACATAAATACATAGTGAAGATATCTTTGTTCAACTACTCTTTTATCTCGAAAGATATATGTATGTAGCTATACTCACTAGGCTAAATTTCCGCAGTGCAGGGAATGCGATGGACGGACCATATGCTCGAAAAATCTGTGCCAAAAGTTAGTGTGGGATCTGTGGTTGTGTCTCTATTTCCACACCTACCGGTTCACATTAGCTTAAGAGCATCAATTTAAGATGTGATATTGGTCATGGTAATTGTAAGCACTGTGTAATGGTTGTGTTAATGGTAATGCTACTGATAGTGTTGATCGTAATTGTAACTATAATGGTAGTCGTTTTCATGTTTACCTTCGTATTCAATTCCGTATTCGTGTTTGCATTTTAATTTGTGTTTATAATCGCCTTCTTGTTCGTGTTCCTATTCGTTTCCTCATATCTCTTAGTCGTCTTTTTCTTAGCCGTGTTGGTTTTTGCTTGTGTTCATATTTATCCCCGTCTTAAGCTTCTAAATCGTTCTCTTTTTCGCCTACATTTTCGTAATTGCTTCCACCTTCGCATTCGTCTCGGGTTTACTTTTGGTATTCACCTTAGATAGATATTGAAAGAGGTATGCACTGCGACCTAGTGGGTTATTGTGCCCATCACTCATCACAATACATCAGTTAATACCAAGGATTCCAGGAAGTTCAGGACAGCCTTTAGAGGTAAGGAATATACATATGTATTCTCTCTCGGCCCATATTAAGCCTGTGCTGTTCGTTCGTTGCCTTGCTACGGCATCACACTCCAGAAGTAGGTGAGATGGTGTTTCCTCTGCTCTGCCGCACAATCGAAAGAGATTGGTCGACCAGAATATCAGCTTATGCAGATGATCTCTTAATCTGCAGTGTCCAGTGCGGCTGTATTAGAAGTTTATATCTTTTTTGAATAAACCCCCTAGTAAGCTTTTAGCCTGGCGATGTTCTGTTGTTAGTGTTGTTCCCTTCCACCTAGTGTTCCTTGTCCAAGCTCCCCCTGATAGCGTTAGGGCCTATTGCAAGGAATGCCTAGGGACCTATTGGGGATAAATTCGCCGCTATCTCATTTCCTCGGATACCCTTGTGACCCGGAATCTACTTCAGCTGGATTTTATTGAATTCCATAAGGGTATTGAGGTTATCAACGCAGTTAAGGACCAACGACGCTTTTATCTCGAAAGATGATAAGTAGTGGTTTAAGTGGTAGCCTCCGAGTAGGCTACCGATTGATGGCGTATACCTCCGCCTGGAAAATGCTTGGATATCTGCCCATGGGCAAGGATAGCCTCATCCTGGGAAAATAAATGCCTGCCATAAATCCTTCTGGTCCTTTGGAGCCATCTCTATTTTAAATTTCCTGTCAAAGTCAAGGCTTAATTTAGATAATCCCTTGCGAATAGGGCTAGAGGGAGCTGGGATCCTAGCTTCTCTATGCTCCTAGATGATAGGACCTTGCTTTTACCATAACTATCTCTAGCAACATTTAGGATAGTACGTTCTATGATTATGTGCACTGGCTCAAGGTCAAGAACTACCTCTAGTGCTGCCATAGGGCATGTGGGCATTGCTCCCGTAATGCATACACAAACCATACGTTGGAGCTTGGTAAGATACTGTCTCACCATAGTCTTTGCGTTAGTATTCCTCTTCGTATTAATTTTTGTATGATAGTCTTTCGTCCTCGTTTTCGCTGTCGTTTTCTTAATCGCCTTCATCTTTGTCTCCAAAATCGTCTTCGTGACCTCCGTTTGCATGTTCGCCGTCGTGATCGTCTTCGTCTTCGTGGATGTAATCGTTTCCGTCTTTGTCTTTAAATTTGTCAGTGTTAGTCCTTAACCTTAATAATAATAACAGATTGGCGCTTACACATATGCTAGTGTTTGGCCGAGCTTCTCCTCCGAGTTGTGCCTTGCGCCTTGATGTTGTCACACAAAGTGGAGGGACATACAGTTTTACGCCGACTCCGAATGGCGATTGTATTTTTATGAGAAGCTGTTTTTCGTGGCAGCTACAACGCTCTGAGGCTCAAGCTTATCCCTACCAGCGAAATCTTCAGGGTGCCGTGGGCTTGTATTTGGCTCCCCCGAGAGGAAATATACATATATCGGAACGCTATTGAGACATATAAAATTTTTATGGAATGTTACTTAGCATGGCCGGACGTAAAGAAGGGCTGAATGATGGCCAGACATGGCTTAGTCGATTTCTCGAATTCTTTCGGTTGTTACAATCTACCGTCAGGTACCCTTGACTAGGTACCTAAGACTATAGTATATCCAACTTTATTGAACTTAAGACTGCAACTTCCTCAGTGAATGTCAAAGCTAAGGGCGACACGATCGATTTTTCAGATTCCCTCATTTTTAAACAAATCTGTTCTTTGGTTTGATATCCTTGAGACATTTAATGTCGCCACGTAGTTTTTGTTACAGATGTTTTTATGTATATACTTTTTATACGTTTGGCTAAAGTAACAAAAACAACCACTTCCAATTGCACGAGTATAACAGTAATTATGTGAATGGTAGTTAATACGCAATTTACATACATAAATTGTCTCGCAAATAACAATAAAACAACATATTAAATAACGGTGTAGTAATCGCACCTATACTATACACTTATAAATTTGTACTTACATTTACACCTATAGTATTTGTTATTATATATACAGTTACTCTTGTATGTTTGTAAGTATGTATGTATGTCTTTATATTCCAAAACATTAGTCTGCCGCTACATTGACTCATCATTAATGCCATTTATTATGCAATGTCATGAAAGAAAGTGAGTAGAGGTGCAGCCGAATCAGCATTATGTTTTGCCGGTGGGTGGCGGTGGCTGATTGTGGCTGTCATGTGGTGGACACATCTAGTACAGTAACATCCAGTGTCAATCATCGTCAGCTTTGCAGACCAGTTTTCCAGTAACGATGCCACATGCCACATGCCACTAGCAACACACTGGCATACCTTTGATATGTACAGAAATACATATGTACATACTTATGTGCTGCTATGTTTATGGCTTTGGCGTCTGAGTGATGCATTTGGTATGGTGACATTAACGATTGCATGTTTCCAGCCATCAAATGTCGAAATGAATTTTATAACATATTAATCATTTGAGTGCAAAATTATTTTAAAGTCACCGTCAATCACTTCTGCGTATTTTTAGTGCATAGTGGAATTAAAGTGTAAATTTTGTATGTGTTCTTAAAGTCAAAGTGCGTATTTATGTACAGAAATGCAGCATATATATTTGATAGATGATTTGGATTCGCTGATGTTCCACATGTGATTCGGTTGTCTATGTTTCAAGTTTGAAAAGTTGCTGTAGATACGTCAAAGGCTTTAGGCGAAATTTTTTGGTAACGTTTTAATATCAGATACACCGTGCGACTGTCAATTAAACACACAACGGCGAAATATATTAAAACTGCACTTTTAGTTTTTCTCTCTGAGGTCAGGATTTTTTAAAGGCCTTTTAAATTTTAATAATATGATTATTTAAAAAAATGATTTGAAAAATTCAGTGCAATGTAGAAAAACAAAATGGCTACCAAATGAAAACTAAAATTCTGTAAAATTAAAACAGATTAAATTTTTTGGTGCATAAGGCATTGAAATGTCCTTTTAAAATTTGACCTGTGATTAGCTTTGAAATTTTGCAATACATACTTAATTTTTCGGAGCCTACAGATGCGATCAACTAATTAGCAACGAACTTCAAAATGATATTATTTGCAAATTATATTTATTTATTTTTAATAATTTTCATTTAAAATATAATTCAATATACAACAGAAACCACAATAATAAAAGTTTAAAAGCTTGCAAAAATTGCAAAAAAATTAATCAAACTTCAAAAGATTGTCATACAATTTTTTTTTTTGTGAAGATTGTTGCGCATTTTCTTCCATATAACACATGATCAAATTTTTTTTTATATGACAAACAACAGCAACATCCTTCACAAAAAAAAAAAAAAATCCTACAAAATCAGCGGTGAGTTCCCTGAGGCTTATCTCCAGAACTGAGCCCGGTCGCACACATTGTCGAATCTTCACTGATGGCTGCAAAACTGACTCTGGGTCAGGACTGGGATCTTTGTCGGATTTAATGGCGATAAGTTTCACTTTTCTCTTGGGTAATATGCTTCGGTATTCCAGGCTGAGGTATTTGCAATCCTCAAAGCCATGGAAAACGTCGTGGAAAATATGTGTAGAGGAAGGAGTTTACGTGTCTGTAGTGACAGCCAATCTAAAGGTCTCGACTAAATTATGTTGGTAAACATAACATGCTTACTTTAATCTGGCTGCCAAGTCACTCGGGAGTTTCTGGTAATTAAACATCTGCCCATTTGGCCAGAGTCGGCTCAGACCAGGCATTCCTCGGTTCGGAACCAGTTATAAATAGCACTCCCACTTCGGACATCGAAGCCATCATCAGAAACTGGGTGAATATTTCGTTCAGCAATGACTGGGTGACATCGAGCGCATGCAGGTAGAGAAAGCTCATGTTGCCTTCAATCTCAGAAGGTCTATCTAGTTCTCGTTTTTTTTGGTGTTTCTGACCATCTGTTCAATGAGAGCAAACAACTAGATAGACGACGTATTGTGGAACGATTTTCCGTCATCCCTTGGCAAAGTTGAATTAGAGACGAACCGGTTTCGGTGTTTTGGAATATTTAATGTAATTTTTCGTTCAGAAATCGAAACCGATTTTTTTCCAAACTGAATTTGGCAAGAGATGACGGAAAATCGTTCCACAATACATCGTATATCTAGTTTTTTAATGCTTCTGCCCGCCTTTGCAAGAATCAGATATGAGGCATCTGGCCCCGATGTGTTGAGTGACGAACACCTTAGCTGACACCCAACAATCTGCTTGGGGTGCTTTTACACAGAAAGCCGAGCGGCGTCGAGCGTAGCAAAGTGGATTAAGGCGAAGCTGCTGGTGTTCACGCTGAACCAAGCGAAGCTTACCTTATCTGATGGACTCGGCTGCAAAGATACCGCAAAAAAAAATACTATCAATGAAAAACGAAAAAAAATTTGCCCAATTTTATTCAAAAGATTAGTTGTAAAATTCGTTTTTGTTTGAATAATTTGAAAACTTGTTTGCAGCAGCGTCATGAAATTTAAAAATTAAAAACTGCTTTGCTTTCAGCTCCAAAATGCTTCTGAAAAAGCTTGCTGTGTGAACACTTTCATATAGCTACAGCAATTTGAAAGCTTCACTCAGTTCCGTTTTCTGTGTGAACATACCCTTAGGTTTATTCGTAATTCGTGCAGTTTTAAAACAGATTAAAAGGGATATGAAAACATTGCAATAGGCGGCATATTGTCTGAGTGCTGTTTTCTGCATGCGTTGTTTTGCACCTGTTTCCAAAAAAAAATTAATTTTGCATGCTCTTTGGGTTTTCTCTTTAAGGCAAGGTTAGAAATCGCATAGAATTTGCGCTTTTCGCGACAGTTCAATATTCGCATAATTGAGTGATGAAGAACTGAGACTTTCTCTTTTGTAACGTTTCCGGGAAGTTAATAGTTCGCCTTTCGTTAGGATTAACCCCCGGATCGTGTCATATTATACATACAAACAATCAATTTACTCGCTTTCAATTTAAACTGAAGCAAAAACGCGTTCAGCACGGTCTTCCATGGCGAAGAAATCTTTATCAAATTTCGATGCAATCATCCGGCTGCAAAACAGCCGTCTTTGCTGATTTTATTATTAAATAAAATTATATAAACAACATTGTCATGCTCTGTACATTACTTAATAATACTCATTAATGGATTAAAAACATAAACGACCACGCCAAGTTTGGCGTCTTACTCGTATTAATCACTTTTATTTTTTCAATTAACTCAAACGGAGATATTAGCATATACCCATACACATATGTAGCTTCTTTGTCATTGCAAAAGAAATTATCGTAAATTTTACGCAAAAAGCCATAAATGTCAAGCATTGATGAGACTCGCACGAAATAAAAAAAACCTAACTGACTGGCTGTTGAACATTCAAGCAGAAGAAGCGAGAAAACGCGCGTAACGCTGCCCAGTCGTCAAAATTAGTCATAACTGTAAATTGATTTGATGACCAGTCGTCGTGAAATGATTTCCAGTTAATTTAGTTAAAAGCAGCAGCCAACCATAAAACAACACAGCTACATAACTGATGCGGATGTGAGCTGACAGCTGTCAACAAAAGCAGACAAAGTCAATTAGCATCTGCTTAAAATATGTATGTATGTATGTGCGTGTATATATGAAGGTAAATAAAACCGTAATAAATTTTGAAATGTCAAATGAAAATATTTTTCAGATGCGCTAAATAAAGTTCCGTTGCACTTTAAGTATACTCTTACATTCATACATATAAATGACAGTCAGCACTTCTCTCGCGGGGTTAATGACGAGTTTTTTGCAGTCCTGCGATGGCCTATGCGTCTGTACTGACACCTAAGCTGCGTTTAGGGCACTGTTTAGGCTCCAACTACATCCAATTAGTTGCACATTTCATTTATCGACTGATTATTTTGAAAAACATAAGCAACTTGTTTTGCTCCGGATGCCAGGTCACTCGGTAGTACCTGTAAATGAAGCGTCTGTTTATTTGGTAATAGAGGTATCGATATTCCTTGGTCCTCAAATAGTTGGTAATAGTGGCTTCGACCGCCGAAAATAAGATCGGAGCTTTTATCAGAAGCTGGATAAATAAATCGTCTAAATAATGATTGGGAGGCTTCGAGGCGCTGCCGGTGCAGAAAGTTCGTGTTGATCTCACTCTCATAGCAAATTATTTGTTTTCGGTGATGGTTGATTTTTCCGACTCTCTGGGAAATAAATTTATTTTTCGACGAGAATGACTCTGAAGATGGCACAATACCGAACCCGGTTTGTCTGCAAACCAAACTTGACAAGGTATGACGGAAATTCGTCCCAAAATAAATCGTATTTGTTTTCATTGAGCAGAACAGACCCCAGTCTATTTGAGTGATTGCTGGCTGGTCTCTTCCCGTGGTACAAACATTTGGCTCGATGCCCTTCCTGTCCATTTTGTACCGCCTTTGCAAAGTTTGGCTATGAGACTCTTAGATTTGTTGAGGGACTAAGATGCTTAGCTCTCTTAACCCCAAAAATTTTAACCTATTTAATCGTAGATTGTTTAAATCTAAAACTGATTAAAGGGAACCGTAAAGCAGTACAGCGGGCGTCATGTACATAGTCTGACAGCTTAGCGCAATTTCAATGTGACCTGGTATCAATTAATAGGCAAGTCAGTCACTACCTAAACAGCTTTGAGCACTCCACCTGTAAACTCAGCCGCTTGGTCAGCAAGCCCGACGCTTTTGACGCTATTTGGCTTCATAATCCTATGTAGTGCATTTACTGCTTCCTTAATGGCAATCGCTTCTGCATAAAAAATGCTACAACAGTCTCGAAGCCTAAACTAGTTGTTGGTGGAGAGTTCAAGGCAAGAAGCCCTCATCATCATTCCGCTATTAGCCATCAATTTAGTCACCAGGTTTAGGTAATCTTGGGTTAAATCAAATAGGTACAATACTCTTAATCGTAAGTTGCACTGCACGTCGTCAACGTAGACAATCGCACTTTGGCAATAACTATCTTTATTCCAAATCCGCTAGCAATTTGTTGGTGGTGAGAGGATCCTACCAAACAGAGTGTCCCTGCTCACTCTACACTATATTATACTACTCTAAATTATATTATACTTTTTGGACTGACTTTAACCTATAGTTTGTCTATTGATTTAGTTGAGGTTAGATTATGGGGACAGCTCTGAGAAGAAATAACTCGGATGCCACAGAAGCTCTTTGCGCTGCCCAGATGGTTTCCGCATGCCTATAACTACATACCTGTAAATCATCCTGATTCTCTGTCGAAACCTAGAAGACCCTCCTATTGAGTTTTCCCTAAGCTATCTAGGCTTAGGAAAAAATGGTCCACAGAAGTTTAAGGCATTTACTCCGGAGTGTAGGTCACACTCAAAGTAAGTGCTGGACGAATTCTATCTTCTCCTCAGCTCTGCAGCTTCTGCTGAAATGGTTACACGGGGCTTCGAACCTGGCGGTCATGTGACTTATCATCTAGCGTCCCGTTAGTATTCCTATAACAAGCCTTCTGATTTGAGCGCCTAAGTAAACTCCGTATTATTCGTTAATCGAGCCGTGGTCACATCGAGTGCGATACCGCACAGTTGTGCAAATTTTTCCGCCTACTGTTGGTGGCTAACCTAGCCACTTTGTAAATTTCCGTAGACTGGAATAGTAGGAAAGGTTTTACGATCTGGACCGTTTCTTTTTATCCTGCCTCAGATCATTTCGCAACACACTCGTACGCTTCCTCGTTTCCCGGAATGTCACTTTGTCCCGGGACTCAGTAAATTTTGATCATGTGGTGCTGAAAAGCTTGTAGAGATCTTGGCCACTTCTTAATGCACATCGAATTTGTCATTTCCGAACTTGGATTGCAGCTTGACTAGCTTGACTGTCAACAACGAAGGCAAACTTAAGTGAAACTAAGTCAATCAAGCTTACCAGATTTGCCGGTATCTCAATTGCATGTTGCTATCTTAAGGTGCCAAGTCCACTTTTTTAAATTTAGTTCTTGATGCAGAATGACAGATAATGCCAAACTACATCCATTTTTCGTCTCTCCTTTCATCTTCTACTTGTCACATTTTCGCCTTTAGCTAACGATATATCTCAGCCTGCAAAACGTTGCAATGATCTGCGAGTCTATTGGAGTTTGTCAATGCCAATACCTGAGAAAAGATGCCAGTTGCTGTCGCTATGTCCATTTTGGAGCCATTCGTGAGAATAAGGATTTCCTTTTCATTTAGAACAATATTAAACTCCTAGTCATTTCTGTCTAGAAAGCAAATATCGAAGTTTCGAACGAAGTCAGTTTCTACGACATCAACTCCTACTCTACGAGGATGAAGGCCTGACCTTAGCGAGTAATTCGCAGCCTGTTGAACGCCCTGAGTCGTAGAAAGTTTTTAGATGCTGCTCTTTTGTCCCTCTCTCAAAACGTTTGTGAAAAGCCTGGCCAATGTAGGTTTCTACTGAAAAGTCTTTATGAGGGAAGGCTTCTTCTATAAACTATGAAGTTATTTAGAGTGTGGTGTCCACAGATCTTCCTTTATTTTAAGCGTGCCGAGCTTTAGATAGACGATCTTGAGGAATCCTTTTCCTTATGTACCTGACTGGCGTCCGTCCTCTCAGCGTCTTTAACAGCAACGACGGCAACTTACATACTTGGGCTGAAAACAGAAGGAGAACACAAGAGCTCCATCCTTCAAGAAAAACGCCGCCCTGGCGATCCTCTGATCTCTGAAATGTCCCACGACATTTTGACGATTATTCAGCAAGCTGGAGAGTGAAGCAGGTCTGCATTGACTTGGCAGAGGGTTACAAGAAAAATGGGCATCATTGTAAAGCTTTAGCGATCCTCACTACTCATA
>NW_023458557.1:84535658-84548670 GCF_013731165.1 Rhagoletis pomonella
TTTAAGTTGTTTGTACTCACTTAAAACAAAGTGGAGAGCGGTTAACATTTTTCTTCCCCTCCTTAAAATTATCGAATTTGTCAACCGATTTCATTAGACAGACTTTAAGCCATCTGTTGACTTGTTTACGAATGGTCTTCCAGTATCTCTGCAATAGGTTCGATCCTGTAAATTTGATGATCCCCTTGTTTTTCACGAGCACACCAATCTTTACCCCAAAAGGCCATTAAATAGGCCAAGTCCGGACGTTTTCATTGTCTGATTATTTCGAAATCATTGTGTTTAATGATCAATGTGAATTGGGAGTAGACTTATGGTATTTTGGTATGTCCTTCTAGGGTGCAAAATTTGTTCAATGTTACACTCAACTCTGTCCTTGTCTAACTCACGCATTTCATAATTTTGTCGTTTTAAGTAACCATCTGATTTTCAGGGCAACCATTACGCCTGACAAAGCTTCAAAGAGCACATTCCCTGCTGTACCTTTTTGGTTTTCGCCTTTATTTTAAAATCTAACACGAAAAGAGAAGAAAGGGGCAATCAAAATGCGCCATTTTTGGTAGAAACAAACACCATTACTTACGTCGAAGACTCCACAGTTTTAACGAAATGGTGACGAATGGGACATTGTTGTCTGGGTGTCAAGCCGTGTACTAAAGACGCCGCATGTAGCTTCCACTTGTCGAAAGCAACTTAATATATCCTAAGCGCATGCCATAGTTAGAACTTTACTGGTCTCAGTTAGAAAGTTGGAATACAAAACATAATCTCGTTCAGTAAAAATGGACTACTAACTATCCCATTAAAGAGCTTCATTATCCCTTTGACACTATTCACACAAGAGTTTATATGATACTTGAAATCAAGCTTAGCGTCCATTGTTACACCTAGATCGATTAAATTAGTTGCATGATCAACATTTTGATCACAAGTCCCGCAATTTCTAATAATGATTCGGAATATCGTCTGAGGATTAGTTAGCCTTTAGAATTCAACCGGAGGTTTTATTTTGTCCTTAGCTTCTGAATTTGGGCGAAAAAAGCATAAAAGTTACAAAAGCCAAAAAAAATACATATATATATTGTTGAACTTTAAGTAAATATGGTGGTAGTGCTTCCCACACAAGCGCACTGGTATATAAGTTGTTCATTTAAGCGTCATTTTTATGTTGTTTTGCTGTGAAATGTTTTGTCTATGTAAATCCTATGTTGCTTGGGAACTCTTCACTTCTCATATGGTAGGTTTGTTGGTTGTGTAACTATGTGTCTCCTTAGTGTTTTATATTTATTATTTTAAAAGACCATAGGAAATTCTGAATATTTTCGTCACTATAACAGAATTTTATATTACAAGGTAGTCTTTATTTCTTTGCTGCATGTTTGTCTAGCATAAATGATGTCCCGCCATATAAATATGCTAAAATACTAGATACTTTTGTCTTTGATCTACTTATCCAGTAGATCCTGATATCTTACAAGCGTATATGAGCATATCTCACGAGTTGTTACATTTTTTGATTAAAACGTGTTTTTGGCCGAAAATAGTGGCACACTTGTCTTGCACTATGGATAATCTTTAGTTTTACATAAAGAATAAGATTCCATTGCGAGATTGTATTAAAATGAAGACTTAAAAAAATATATGTATACTAAAAAGTAAAAAATAACAACTCGTGCTCATATACCTTTAGTTTTGTTTGTAAAGTATAAGCCCCGTAGCCCCATACACGGTCAGCTAACACTTAACTTAAAAGTAATATTATTTAAAAGTTATTGAATGTTGGCTTGAAATATTTTTCTAGAATATTCTTCACGAATATGTAGAAATATGAATTTCTTCATGTATATAACAATTTTATAATGAATATGGGCTGTGCCAATAAAAAGTGTTCAACTGAAATTTTTGTTATGCAAATCATCGCCATTTTATAATAAATTTAATTTCAATTGGTGGTAGTGTTTTATTACTCAAGATTGGTTCGTTTTGGCAGGAAGAACATTTTCACTGTTTAGTGTTAACATTTTAAAGTAACTTAAACTTTAAAAATGAAAAGATCGTTAATTTCAGAAATGACAAAATAGTTGCGCATATATATTCTGCATGTTGCTATTTTTTTTTTTTTTTTTTTTTTTTTTTACACTCTTGAGACTTCACAGATATTAATGTTATATTTGATGCCAACTTAAAATGCCTTTAACGTGAGCATATTCTAATAGAAAACTTCCTAAAATTATTTGAAAAAAAAAAAAGAATTATGATTTTTTCGAGTGGCAATGAAAAATTAGTAATATCGGTACTTTTTCGCCTAAATAAACGTTTAAGGCTAAAATTGTTCAAACACTTGATTTATTTTTTATTGTACATGTTTCTGGAACTCCACTTATTCAAATAAATGCATTAAGAATGCTTTAGCTTTTTTCTAGGGACACTAAAAAAACTCTTCAGTCAAAATAAATATACAGTAATTTTGCTTTGGAGTATTCTAAGAGTGAAACCCAATACCAGAGCTAGCGATTCATCCAACAAGCTCCAAGCGTTGACCAATTCGTCTGCTCTCTCGTTGCCTTTCATATTCTTATAGCCGGCAAACCGGACAAGAGAGTTGGATATTGACTGAGACGCCGAACGTTGCTTCATCTTGCATTTCTTGACTAGTTTAGACTTGGAACCCTGTTGACGATGACATTCAGTGCTTCTGAGGGGCAATATCTCAATGCCTCAGTGACCCCGAACATGCCGCTGCACATCATAAGTTTCGGTTTTAATTATAGGCCCTCGCTTTAAATTTTTTCTTTCATTTAAGTTTCTAATTCAGTCTAGTGTCTAGGATGATTCCTAGATATTTTGCATTGGATGATAGGGACTTATTCCTAGATTTACACCAGGTACCTCATGGCAAAAGCCTAATTATATCAAATCAGAATTAATACTTCTGGCTTAGTTTGGCACCAGCTGCTGGCGTCTTTGCATTTATAGGTCTCTGTACCCGCTTGGTGGATTTAGTAAAGAAGGCAGCCACTCTTTCTCTTCTCCATTATATTGTGAATGGGAGTGCGTCGCACTTGCACATCTTTGAGATTAATTTCTCTCAAAGATCTCTCGAAAGATTTCCACGTTGAGACAAACAAAACAACGTTTTCTTTCACGAAAAATTAGAATCTATACTGCCACTACCAACTGTTATATTAAAACGCCACTCTCTGATCTTTGGGTGGGATTTGAAATTAGTGTGTAACCATTTTAATAATAGATTCTTCTATCCATAATCTCTACAGATTTCTTGGTAAATTCTAAAGAAGTTTGTTTGAATAAACTTACTGGACGTAGCGTGTGCGCTGCAATTTTTTAAGCAAATGACGTTGTTGGTGTGTGTATAAGTATGTGCATTGATAATATGAGTTTTGTGTAGAAACTCATACGCCATGTCAACCTCAAATGGACGCCCCACCAAAAAAAAACCAATAGCGATTTTAATGGGCGTGGGGTTGGGAAAATCGGAAGGCAAGAATATCGTCAAGCTCACACGTCCATGTTAAGGCAACTGTCATTCTTTTGCCAGTACATCCTTCACACATACACATGCACTTACACACACACATATATCTACACAGTTAGTTACGCACTTGGCAACACAATCCAAACGAAACTTCCGAATCCGATTCCAAGAATTCATACTTAACTCAGCTAGTGCCAGCAGATTGGTACTTCTTAGCAAAATTCTGCAAGTACGCTACGATGTTTGTGCGTTTAACTGCAATAGATTGCAAACAGGATTGCAAACAACAGCAGCAGCAGCCGTGGCAGCGGTGCCAGCCATAGTAATAGCATTGAAAGACTGACTATGGCAACTGTAAGAAAATTGTCTGGGATGATGTCACGTAGACATGCAAGTGACAGACAGCTACAGCGACAGACAACAACACGATGAAATGACTGACATGCTGCTTTGGCGGAGTGGAGTGGAGTGGATTGGATTGTGGCGTAGCCGAGTCGAGTGATGGGATAGAGGCTAGCAAATCCACACACCAACCCATACGCAAGGCCTTTGTTGAATTTCTGGGGCAAACGGGATGAATATTGTTTAGTTAGAGAGCGTGTTAGGGCGTACGAACAAGAGCAGCGCAGCAGCGGGCATACGACTAGCAATATTGCACTGCAATCTACAATGTGTTGCAATGTGTTGCAATGCTCAACAAACACAAGCGGATTTCTTAGTCATCTCTATTTTATTACATATATATATTCTTTTACTCTCTGCATTCGCTTCATTACCTTGTAGAAAATTTTCATTCACAGAGTCTTAATTCAGTGTGTCCTTGTACACTGCTTGATGCTTTAAGTTGCTCAAATGTAGTAGTTGCCGAGCTTCTGCTCAAGTCGTTGGTGACAGTGATGAGAAGCATTTAAGTGCATACATAGTACATACATATGTACATGCGAGTGTGTATGTTTGTAGTGTGCAGAATTGATTTGGTCGTCAGCATTGCTCTTGCAATAATTGTGTGAGTGGGTTAGCTGCCAGTAACAATCGATGCAGGTTTGAATGAAATCGTTTGTCTTCTTCGTCTACTATTCTTCATCTTCGGTTTTCTTCATCTAATGCACAGAGATGTCCTTAATTGTGCTTATTATTGTAAGACAACTGTGAGATGGTGTGGGTGAGAGCGCCAGAGGAATACTGGGCATTTATTTTTTCATTGAAATATGGGAAAATAGAACATCTCCATTCATTTTGGTTCAAATAAAATTAACTTAAATTCTTAAAGAGTCCGTCAATTTGTTCGCTTTACTTAGAAAATATCGAACAGGGCTGTGCACACGCAAATGAAAAGGCACCATAGAGGGGCTTACACCGTTTTTCTTTAACGTCGCAGTGCATATTAGCAATCGTCACTTCCTTTTCTCGCCAGAAACAAAAACGCTAAAGCATTCTTCTTGGAGTTCTAGAAACAAGTACAATAATAAATTATTCAAGTATTGGAAAAATTTTAGCCTTAAAACGTTAATTTAAGCGAAAAAATACTGAAATTTCTAATCTTAACATTTTCATTCGAAAAAGCATAGTTTTTTTTTTTTAACTTTGAGAAGTTTCCAAATAGAATGCTCAAGTTAGAGGCAATGCAAGTTGGCATCACATACAACATATCTGCGAAGTTTCAAGAGTGTGCCACCAAATTGAAAAAAAATAGCAGCCTGTCGCAGTTATTTTGTAATTTTTGATATTTAAGGTTTTTTGTTTTCATTTCAAAGCTTGAAGTTTCTTCAAAATTTTTACATTAAACAGTGAAAGTGTTCTTCTAGCCAAATTTAACCAATCAAGCGTAATGAAACTAGTGTGCCACCAAATGAAAAAAACGTTACATTGATTATAAGATGACGATGATTTGGAAGAAAAACTTGCAATTTTAAAATTTTTATTGGCACACACGAAATTCATTTTGAAATTTATATACATTATATATGAAGAAACTAATTATTTTTAATTTTAATTATTTTTAAATAATAAGAGTTTAAAGTTAGGGCGTGTGAGTAAACGTATTAGCTGACTGTGTGTGGTGCTATGGGGCGTATACGTTGTATACAAAAGTATGGATATAAGATCTTTTTAAAGTTTTCCTTTAAATACAATTTTGCGAATTTTGGAATCTTATTCTTTACGCAAAATTGCAGAGAATCCATTGCCTAAGATAGCTGTGCCGCCATTTTCGAGCTAACACACGTTATGGTCGAAAAATTTAAGAACTCTAGAGATTTGCTCATATACTTATCTTTTTTAGCTATCCACCAATCTATCTATCCCTCCACCTACTTTTAGTTTATGTATTTTTTTCTTTTTAAAAATCATTTTCTTTCAATTTTTTGATTTTCTTGTTTAAAAAATATTTATATATTTTTTAATTTCATTTAAGTTTTAGAAATTTATTTTATGTATTTTCCCCGTTTAAATAAATGTTTTCCTTTCTTAATTTAATTCTCTTGTTTTTATATTTTAAATGTTATTCTTAAAAAGATCTATTTTCGTTTAAGTTTTTATTTTTTAATTATTTTTTAATTAGCTTAATTTTTTCCCAATTGCTGGATTTTGTTGCTTGAAAAAGAAATATATTAAAATTTTTAGAGCCTTACCTATTTTATTTGTTTTTTCTTTTTTTAATTTTACGTTTTTCTTTTGTTAATTTAATTTTCTTTAATTTTTGTTTTAAAAAGAAAACTATATTTTTTATTTCATTTAATTTTTAGGATCTTACTTTATTTATTTCAATTCAATTTTCGTTTAAATTAATTTTTTTTTTTATTTTGAGATTTTGTTTTAAAAATAAATATATACATATATATTTCTTTTAAGAACTTTATGCTGCTTTATCGATTTAGTTTGTTTCCTTTTCTAATTTAGGGTTTAGATTTATTGTTTTAAATGGAAAAAAAAATTTTTTTTACTTTTAATTTTTAGAAATCAATATTTTTTTTCGCTTAATTTTCATTTTGTTTTACTATTGTATTTTTGTTTGTTTATATATATATGTAATATTTTTTTTTTTTATTAATAAAGGAGCTTTCAACATACATAGTTGCCAGAATTGACTTTTGTCCTACGAAACACTATGGTGAGTTGAAAGACAGTTTGTCAGAACTGTGCTGTTAATACGGAATTAGGCTGCTGCAAAATTTAGGTCAAATCGATGGCTATCACCCTGTCTTAATTATCTTTAAATCAAGTAGGCAGTACAACTTAAAATCGAAACCTCCTCTCTAAGTAAAACCCTGGATGCGTCACTGATATATATATATATATATATATATATATATATAAGGTTCTATAATATATCTCAAGACAGAAGTAGAAGCTAAATCCTAAAGGATCACCTGGAGACACTTCAACACTTGCTTTGACTTTAAATAATTTATCTTGTCAAAATTCAACTAACCAAAACAGTTCAACTACACACTTTCCATCCAAAACTAATTTCTGTTCAAATGTGCACATAAAATATCGCAAAAAAAATATATATAGATATGTTAAAAACAAAGCAAGCACACAAATGAACAAACAAATGCAAAGAAGTGCAAATAATATGTGGCGTCAAAGCATGAAGGATAAGCAGCACAAAAATCTATATTCGCGCAAAATGACAGCTCATTCGTCAAAAGGCACAAAGGACGAAGGATACAGAATATAAAGATTACAAAAAATAAAATAGAATAAAAATGAAACTAAAAATAAAAAACAAAACCAAACACAACCCAAAGTTGAACTCTTCATCAACTTAGCCCACCCGAATGCTTTTCATGCTGCCTGCCTGCTTAGGACGAACCACAATTCTGCGTACATACATACCATCGCTTTGGTCGTTTATTATTGTACTTGTTGTTGTTGTTGTTGTTGTTGTTGTGGTTGTTGTTCTTGCTGTTGCTGAGCTGATTCTGATATATCAATGTTGCCAACATTTGACGTCTCCATATTGATGTGCAATGTGCATTATTCTTTACATTTTCGATGTTGTTGTTTTAGTTTTAGTTTCTATATTGCCCCAGTTGGTGGCCGCTTTGCGTTTTTTTTCTTTTTGTGCTGTCTTTGGCGGCGACAACGGACGACGACGACGACGTTTCTTCACGAAAAACGTTACGATGCCAAATGTCTGGCACTTTTTCTTCGCTCGGACGTCCTCAACCGATTTGTATGCTGCTGTCTTCGACCTGCCAATACCCTGCAAGCTCATCATGTAAAAGTAAAATAGGAAATGAGAAGCAAAAAAAAAAAACGAAAATGAGCATCAATGTCGTCAAGCAATGGAAAAATAGTAATAACAAAAAAAGGGGCAGCATTTGAGCTTCACCCAAAACGCCAAGGAAGAAGGCAAAGAGCAGACAAGCAACTCACAATCAACTAAAGGCAAAGTTGGCACACTATAATCCATCTCGCATGTCCTGCTGCAACGTCACAGCCACAGCCACAGCCACTGCCGCACATTCATATTCATTTCTTCAAAAAGTTCAGCGTTTCTGTCGTCCACTTGCTGGCTGGCTGGCTGCTGCTGATGCTGCTGCTGCAACCGATGAACGCCTCTTTTCAACACAAAACCAGACACACAGCAGCTTTCGCTGTTCGCTTGATTGTCATACTCCCAGTGGCATCGCAATCGCATATGGCAGCTGAGATGGATGTTTCACATATCTTTTATATGCCACACACACACACACACTGCTCCGTTCGTGGAAATCTTTAACGTTAGCAGATTTTCCTTCGATTTTGATGTACGACCGTTGAGGAGCAGCATCAGCGCTAAACGTACACACACACACACACACACACACACACACATTCACTCATGCACTCACACATGTACGAGCATATGAGCTGTTGGCCAACATATGGATCATTCTAGTTTATATTGGCGTTGTGGACGTGAACGTGGACATGGACATAGACATAGACGTGTATGTCGACACATCCTTGGACGCTTCGCATATCCTTCAATATGCAGCATGTATGATATTTTAGATTTCTCAACGCCTCATCGCAGTCGTCTCCCAGAAATTGTAAGTACAAAAAATACAAAGTAAGCAGCAGCAATTTTTCTTAGAATTTTTGTATTTTTCATATATATATATATATATATGTGTGTGTGTGTGTGTGTGTGTGTGATTTAGTAAATCCGATTCACTCCTTTTTGCTGTTCTCCCACTGTTGCACTCTAAAGTGGGTGTGAGTATGGGTGTTGAAGAGCCTGGTGGCTGTTGACTGTTGGCTGATGGCTGGTGCCGGTGATTGGCTCGCTACTTAGAAATATCTTTCGATTATTGATTCGTTTGTATTCATCATAAATTCAAAGCTGACATGCAAGCAAACCAAACGCCAACTGGCGAGGTCAACTGCCTGCCCGTGTGGGTGTGTGGAGGGCAATGGAGCGCTGGCGCGCAACCATTCAACCTGTCAACCAGTCCGTTTTCCTTATGTCATTGACTGATTGAATGCCTTCATTATTGTCTGTCTGCCAAGCGAAAGGATAAACTCAAGATGTTGCGCTGCAGCGTAAATATAGAAAGTTTTTAATAAAATATTCTCAATCTATGAATTTCGCTTTGCACAACTTTCTTCCATCTGCCCTTTATGTTGGACTGGTGAGAAAAAGTGCAAAGAAAAGCAAAATCGAAAAGTCCAAAACAAATCCAAAGCAAAGAGGATTTACAGGCGTCTGCCTTTGCATATGCATTGGCATACAGGTGTAACGTTGGACTGTAACATACAAAGAAGCTTTTGGAAAAAATCTTCTTCCTGCCCACCTTTATGGTACACTGAGAAAATATTCAGCTAGATATATGTATTTCTCTCAGCTCAAGATTTGGAAACCTACTAATGTAACTACATACATATCACCAAATCATGTGTTGAGAGAAATATGTATGTTTAGTTGGCGTAACTAAATTCCTATCTAAGTGTAGTTTTTAGGCCAGCTGCAACGTAATTAGATACCTTAGTTTCCAGTGGCACTGTACTTCCCGGTACCCGGTAGGACCACGGTCCGTGCGCTGGTCTGAGCAACATCTAAAAATAGAAAGAGTCTTATCTAACAATAATAAATCACAATCAATTATCTATATATGTAGTTACCCTGAAAACCAAAATTCCCTAAATCTTAACGAAATCTTTAGGAGTATCCCATTTCTGCCACAAAATTTTTTACGAGTCTCCAAAGAAAATTATATGAGGTTGTTTACACGAACTCGTAATGAAATTTCTGTACGAAAAATAAAGAATATTATGAAAAAATTATGCAAGAAATTCTTCGCATAGCAGCATTATTTTCATTGCTTTACAGATTTTCTTCCGAAATTTCGTAAAAGAATCGAAGTGTGAACAGTTTATTTGATTTTAGAAAATTCAGAGAGAAAAGTCGGATGAAATCTTGACGAATTCTTTAAAATTTCTCAAAATTCAAAATTTCAAAATACTCTGAAAAAACGGTTTGCAGGGAATATAAAAATTTTTCGTGTCATTTATAACTACATATTGAGGTGTATTCTTGTTGCCGTACTAATCGAAGATTTGAAATTTTTCCATCACTTTTCTATTCGCACGAAAACAAGAATAGGCCTCATTATTCAAAGACTTTTAATATACAAATATTTTTAAATTAATTATTTTGAAATACATAAATATTTGTAGGTCTTCAAACTTTTATTTCGAGAACTTTTTGTATCATATAAAAGTATCTGTTTATAATAATTACACGTGTCAACAAAAATGGAAAAATATTTGTTGCTGTTTTTGATAGACTTTTTTTTATGCTGTTTACGAATCCGTAAGTATAAACTTTCCATCACCTCCAGATTTTGAGAAAAACGAGTACAAAGCACTGTTACAATCCCTGCAAATACTATTCCGGCATCTTGAGCCTAAAAGCTTAAACAGACGGCAGCGTTGATCCAGATTAACTCGGAATTAATCCAGATCATCTGCACTTAATTCCCGAGTTGATCCGGATCAACGCTGCCGTCTGTTTATGCTATAAGGCCACTCTATAGTCATTTATTGAACAGAAACTGATTTCTGGCTCAAATTTTTTTTTTCAATAGCGCGATTTTCTGGCATTTCAATGTTCAATTGCAGGCACGTGAACCGGTTTTGAACCGGAAAACCGATTTTTTCTATTTATTAACTGAACCATTAACCGAACCGAAATTTTCCACAAATGTTCGATCCAAACCGAAAACCGAACCATTTTTCATAAAGGTTTAAAGGTTCGTTTAAACCAATTTTCAATAGATAAATTTACACGCTTTTGTTTCTTTTCGTTAAATATGGTAATACATACCATGTTTGTTTACCATGTGACAATATCAAATCTAAAGGCAACTCATCTCATTTAACATACACTTAAAATTTAACCTTGCGCGTTGTTGCACTTGACACTTTACACTTAGACTTGGGCGTTATTTTTTTTATTTCCGAACCGTTGAACCGAACCAAAACCACGGTTCAAAGACAAAAAAAAAACCGCTTTGTCGAACCAATCCAAAAGTGCCAAAAACGGTTCGAACCGCTAAATCGAACCGACCCAATTTTTCATCCGGTTCACGTCCCTGTTCAATTGTTCATTAAATGACTATAAGTGTCATCGAGTCAAGGTACAGGGATAGTATTTTCAGGGGTAGTAGTCGCGAGTTCTAGCTTTAATTCAAGTCGAAGTGGAAGGTTCTATCACCTATCGCACTTGTTGATGCAACAACCTTCATAGCATGCCTCAACAAGTGCGATAGCGATCCGAAAATTGTCGCTAAAAACAGCATGTAATGAACTTACAAAAAATAAACTAAATGAATAACACTGCATACTATTTTCATGTCGAAGGGAAAAAATTTAAAACCTCCTCTCTTTGAGATATTAGAATTTGTCACGAAAAAGATTAAATTTCCACAATGTGCGCCCAAAAGCCCTTTTCAAATTTGTAAGGTTCTTGCTCTGCACATTTTTATGTACACCACTGTAGGTATTTTAAATCTGATATATGCATATATACATATGTATACCAGTCGCTCTATTAATGGTATTTTTGTAAGATTCAGCTTGCGGATTTCCTTCCAAACCCGTAATGCACTACATTTTTGTATGTGTGTGTGTGTGTGTGTGTGTGTGCATAAGAAAGATGTCACTTTACCTCACAGCTTTCTAGTACACACACACACAAACGCTATGGTCAGTTAAGTCAATGTTGTATGTAACTAGTTTATTTTAGTTGAACGCCTGTCGCTTTGACTGACTGATCTCACCAGCAGCGCGCTGAGTTGTGTTGCTTGCACTGCCTTGGACTAATGGCTTCGGTCCATTATCTCGTCATGTTTGTTAGGAAATTTAATTATTCTTATTTATTTTTTCGCATCAAGATTTTCTACTACTTCCAAGCTTTTCACAACACTCCACACAACCAGTCACCCCCCACCCACATATTCGATGCTGTATATGTCTGTATTCTGTGTTATCTTTACCGCTGCGTTGCTATTCGGTCAATGCCGTCAACATCATCAACATCACAAAATAAAAATTGTTATAAAACGTTGATGCAAAGAAGAAGAAAAAAAAAACAATTAAAAAGTGAGAAATTAAAAACACGTTTTTGTCGTACTTTGTCAACCTCGACGCGAACCAAATACACCCCTCCTTTGCACTCTGCAGCACTGGCAAAACCCATGGCTGCGTGTATTAATTTTGCATCTGCTTGACTGTTTACGTTGTGCTGTCCTGTCTCACATTATTTCTTCAAAAGCGTTGTGTGTTAACACCTCGAACCTCGGACCTCACTTGTTGTTGCCCTCAGCTCCACCGTTCCTCTTCCGCTTGCATTCTGTGCTCCTCTTTTACACCCCAGTGTCCACTTATTCACTGCAGTGTGTGTAGAGCTGCCCGCGCTTATTAAGCATTCGCGTGCTAGGCAACCAGGGACACTTACACTTACACTTGCGTTTGTGCAACAAGGGTTCGCATTGTCTGCCGCGCGAGCAGAGGGCAACTTTGTAAGTGAAGCAGTGAAAAATTGCCACATCGCCGACTGCTGAGCGGGGGCGCTGTATTCGGGTGTTGAGTTGATTTTTTTCGCCACTCTGCTCTGCTATTCTTATTAACATAATTTGTTGTCGTTGCCACTTTTTGTTGTAACGGTATTTGTTTTTGCTTTTTATTCTGTTTCATAAATTCTTGTTGTTTTTAATTTTTTAATGTTTACAATCACTTGCGCGTACTCGCATGCAACAACAACTTCGACACTTTGGCAAACCAGCAGGGAAATCACAAATTTTTCCCCACCCCGTGGCATAGCTGTACGTTTGGCTTTCATCAGCTTCACAAATTATAAAGGGTGCACTCCTAAAGTAATAAATAATTGACATCCTTTGGGCCTATCTGTGTATTTTATGGTGTAAACTACTCAGACTCACATACAATAAAATGCTTGCTATGTAATTTCCAGCGAAGGATCACAAAAGATATACTTCCATAAGTTCTGCCTTGGTAGATATA
>NW_023458557.1:84549070-84646983 GCF_013731165.1 Rhagoletis pomonella
TCGCAAGCATAAGGCTAAAAAGACACTCGGCGAACCATTATTGCATCCACCTAGGCATATTAAAATGCATCTCTATGCACTGCAGGACATGATTCAGAACAACCTTTGACAACGACTGAACCCGATTCTGTAAAGACAGCTACTTAACTACATTTACAAAGGGATCGTCGCCATATTTACGATTTTTTGACGTCGAGTATCGGAGTTCGATCCTCACCAATTACAGAGGAAGAGCTTCAGCTGCCTAAAGAGATCCGCGTTACTCTGGCACAATTACAGTCCATATACTGTATTAAGTTAAGCTTCTACTTGTCCAGACTAGACCCCGAAGTACTTAATGAATGTCCTGCATGTGAAGGTTACACTCACGAAACCAATCAGTTCATTGCATACCCACTCAAGTCAACTCAACTAACACCCCTCTCCCTTCTGTTGGACAACATCGAAACCTCACGTCTTCTGGACCAACATTGATCAAAAATAAATGTAGCTGGTAATGCATTGTTTCGCTCCATTTAGTAGACCGCTTATATTCTGACACGTAATTTATCCCAATAAAAGAAGGAGTGCGGTAGGAAGGCATTTCTATCGCCATCTTCAAAATGCTGAGCACTTAAAGCTCTTTGTAGTGCCCAGGAAAGTTAGTTTAAGACAGTGTCTAGTATGAACCTACAAAACTACCAGGCGTAGCACATAACTTGCTTCATAACTACTCGACGTCTAGGCAACAACGTCTTCGTCTTCTAAGCTGCCAATCAATCTAAGTATTCCTATATCCAAGCGTTCGCTGTGCCAATTGTCTTTTTGCCAGACTGAGTATAACTTCTTTCTGGGGCTATTTTGGAACACTATTCAGTTATGCAGTTATAAGGACGCTTGCGAATCTCTGTATACCTTTCAAGTTATTGATGGAGCTTTGTACCGTAAGGTATTGAAGTGCTAACTCCGAAACCGGTCTGTCTAGAAGCCGAATTTGACAAAAAGTGTTAGAAATTCGTTCCACAATACATCGATTTCCTAACGCTTTCCTCTACTTTCAATCTTCACGTACATATGTTTTCTAATTAGTTTAGAGAACCGGTTCTGTTGAGTCCGCGAATTCGGATCGGTGGCGGTTCTCAAAAAAATGACAACGGAAATAGGCCCTAAAGCTAAAGAAAATATTTTAAAAAGTTTTTACAAAAATTCAATTCATTAACCGACTTCACAAAAAGGTGGAGACTATCAAGACGTTGAAATTATTTTTATGTATGTTACCGAATAACTTTGGACGTCGGAAACCAATTTCGGTAATTCATTTTTATTCAACGGGGTCCCATACTAATTTGGTTTAGATTTGATCATAAAACTAGTATAATATTAAATTTAAAGCAAGGTCAACTCGGAACTCCAAATACTCGTAAAACCGAATTTCATGTCCATAGCAAAAAAAACAACGAAGTTTATGTAGGTGGGCCAGTTCGGGTATGTGGCGGCTGTATCATATAGTGCACAACTCTATAATACATATCTAAACTGAATTTCGGAATAATATCTGCATAGTTAGATTTAATGCCAAATAAAATCTATTTTTTGTCGGTTCTGTATGAACCGTTTTAGGTTCATTTGAAATGCAATATATTTTCGGGTTTTCTGAGACCATTTCCCGGTTCTTCCGGAACCATTAAGTCTTCTGGAAACGAGTTTCGGTTCTTCCGAACCATTTTTCGTGTCTTTTTGAATCGAGTTTCGGGGCTTTCAGAACCGTTTTTTGGGCATTTTGGGATCAGGTTTCGGTCTTCCGGAACCATTTTTCGGATCTTTTCGAATCGAGTTCCGGTTCCTCCGGAACAGTTTTTCGGGTCTTTGGCATTGTGTTTCGGGTCTTCTGGAACCGATTTTTTGTTTTTTTTTGGAATCGCGTTTCTTTTCTTTTGTAACCGTTTTTCGGGCTTTTGGAATAGAGTTTCGGCTCTTCTGAAACCGTTTTTCGGGTCTTTTCGTTTTTGTTTTTCGGGCTTTTAGAATCGAGTTTCGGTTCCGTTATACCCTTTTTCAGTTCTTGTAAGACCAATACAGGTTTTCTCTGAAGGACTCGAATCTCCGTTTCGGGGTATGTCTTTTGATTTGTGTCTTTTGTCCAGTGTTTCCCCCGGTATGTCTATTGCCGTTTAGTTTTTCTAGGATAACCAGTGCAGATAGAACCCAATTTGAGAACAGCCATGGCTGAGCATCGATCATTCCCATACTCTTGTTCAGGAATCCAACATGTCTTATTTTGCTTTTTGTACGAAATTCCAAAGCCCACAGCCATTGAACCGATTACGACATACATATAAGTGTGGTTTTAGACCCTGGTTTTGGAAACACCTGCGAAAGGAGGAGCGCCAAACACCATCCAAAATATTTTAAGTTCGTTGCCAAATGAGTCTTCGGATAGCGAACCAAAGCAAACGGGTCTGGGATAGAACGATGTGATGCCAGAAATTATCTGCTGTAATAGAAAGATACATTAATTTTGAGAATGTACAAACACATAAACTCTCCTGCTTTTAAAGTATTTAGTGCGATGGGCATTGGTGACAGCAATGAAAACACCAGGGTGAAACGAGTTTGACTTGATTTGACATTTCTTGTTGGCCGAATTCAGAAGAAATATAAACGGTTAGCCTCGTCAAAATCGCTGGTACGGTTGCACCACCGATAAAAAATAACTGGGAAAAATGAAGGTCTCACATAGCAAAACACTAATTTTAAAAGAAGAAGCATATACAGAAAAAATTTAAAATTTTTCAGACTAAGGTAGTTCGATTGCTTATTACTTGACAACCAATTATCTACAATTACTACCCAACGACACTCCCTGTATTCACAAGCTGATATTGTGTCACATGTGCGCACCGCATTAAAAACGCTTTACGATATATTCACACCTGTTTTGAGTGGTGGGAAATTGAATTATAGAAAAGGAGCGCAGTAGCGGCGAGCACAAGGCTAAAATTTTACTCTGCTACGATAACATAAAATCAAAACCACCAACGTACTCTAATAACACTTGTCAGCCACTCGAATGAAGTCAGATTCAACTTAGCTCAAATTAATAAAATTAATTATTAATATTTTTCAAGTAATATTTCCTCAGAGATTCTAAACGTTTTCTTGTTATATTTTCAGCTTTTAATTACATAGAAAAAAGTGCAAAATTATTGAGAAATGTTGAAATTGCATTACCATGCGCTCGAGACAACAACAATACCAATCAAATTGCTGGCCCAGCATGGAAAAAGGTGAGTACATACACTGAGGGAAATAATGCATAGTAAAAATGAATACTTTCTATTTGATTATCGTTTAGAAATATTCGTATTTAATAATAATATTTTCATACAAAATTTATTACGCGCGCGTGTTTGCCTGTTCACAGCTGAGTATGTATATGTAAGTGTACATACGCATCCCAAGCATGCAGAGCGCCGCTCTGAGAGCGGTGACAACCAGTGTTGCCGCGAACCATTTTTACCGGTAGCCAAATTCCGTTAAAAAAGGGCTAAAAGAGAGCTAAAAAAAGTCGTTGTGGCTAAAAATGGTAGCTAAATTTTTTACTTACATACATATAAATATATAAGTATACACGCAAACATTTTCAATAAGTAATGGTATAGAAAAACAATGAAGTCTGCAAAAAAAGCTAATATTTTATCCAACCAAAAACCTTTTTGTATAAAAAGGGAAATATACGTACCAGCTTGCTGGCTCCGTCAAGTGATTGTACCATCAGGCTCGAAGCATATAACTTACCAGCATGCTGGTACAATATTTATTTCTTTACAAATGAGGACGAGGAAAGATCGAAATGATTAGAGCCCAAATTTCATAATTTTTCTACCATTTTTTTAAACATTGTTTTTTTTTTTTGTAATTCACAACTGCAATATCGTGAACTTATTCTTCCACAAACACAGCTTTGACCCATATAGGGCAAGAAATTTCCGCCAAAATACTTTTTACTTAGAAAATTTAGCTAATTTCATCACTGACACCAGCATGCTGGTACAATCATAAAATTTTCAAATAGTTTTTGAAGTCGCACCAGCAGCTGGTGCAATCACACCACAAAAACACACACGGTCAATCGACTTGATGGGCCATTTAACAAATAAAGCATATTAAGGGCCGTAAACTTATCTATTTTGAACTATAGTAGTATAAAAACGTAAGGAACATACATGTATATCAGTCTTTCTTAGTTTAAAAATTCATCTCTTACATAGATAAAAAAAATGATATCAAATTAAGCATATATAACTTTTTCATGCCAAGTATGAATAAATTCTCGAAAGGGCTAAAAAAGGGCTAGGGGCAATTTTAAATTTATGTGGCCAAAAAAAGGATGTTGTAGCTAAATCTAGCCACCAAAGGGCTAAAACGGCAACACTGGTGACAACACACACATACATACATAGTACAAATCGCGTGCTGTGGTGTTGATGGATATTCAACATTTGAAGGCAAATATATATGGCTGGGTGTAGCTGAGTGCGCAAAGATGCTTGCCACAAGTTGTTGATATCCGGGGATGGTCGGGTTCGAATTCCACTGCAGGCAACATGCAAATACATTTTTTTTTTAATTTTTGTCTTGATTATTCACTTCACGGATGCTTTTTCAGTACGAACGCGGTCATTTTAATAGGCGCGTAATTGAATTGAATACTTACCAATATACAGTACTTTCGTTGACATTTATAGTAAGATCAATTACGTTTCTATTTGATATTAATATTTTTTTCCCTCAGTGTATGCAGCCAAACTCCATTTTATAAACTGATACATACGCATACATCTATAAATTAGTATATCTTAAACACAATTGCCATTATATTGGCGAGTTGCAAGAAAATAATGTCTTTGCTGGCGAAAATGGCTTCTAAATATATTATATGAACCGCCTTTGGTGCTTCTCCTCTTCCCCTCCTTTAACATTCAGTCACATCTATAAATCTCCAAGCGCAAAGAATTGCATTCCGCCTCAAACTATGTAAGCGATCGACCAACCAATCGACTTGGCCATAAATCGTTAGTCGTCTTCGTTGTCGTAGTGTCGTCCGCGTCGTCGCCAGTGAGTCAGTCAGTTAATTTAAAAGTTGTCAGACAACACTGACATGTCGGACAATTGATTGACGTTTTAAAACTTTAGCAGGCGGTACTCTATGTCAGTGAGCGCTTGCTTCACTCTCTCTCTCTAACTTGAGCCTGGGCGTCGTTGATGATATAAGCAAACTGGTAAATGGTATTTTCTTATACTATTTGTTTTTGTTTTTTGTTGCTGTTCTGCATTGCCAGTTTGTATGTAAAATATAGTTGCAACAAGCAGAAGAGAAGCAACGGCAAAGAAGGTCTGAATAAGCTCAAAAAGGCTAGTGAATAAGATAAGGAGAGGTATTTCTTTAGCATGCTCAACTAAGGTGGTCCAAAAAAGTGAGGTCGCAATTTTAATGCTCTCACTCCCTAGGATTCTTCTATACCGAAAACAAAATATATCACAATTTGTATTTCTTTTTTAAATAAAAAAGTATTTTGAGGTCACTCAAAGCGCTCAAAGTTTTCTATGGATTGTATATGGAGAAAAACGTTTTTCCTGAATAGAATTTTTGAAAATCATTATTCCTCTAATTTTTTGTAAGCGTTTTTTAATACAAACGATTTTTTATGCAAATGGACCGCATTTTCAAGGATTTTTGGCGGAAAATGAAAAAATGGTTAATATACAATTGAAGAGATATAGGGTTTTCCAAACCAAAAATATTGATTTTCAAGAATTCTATACCACTTCTGCGAAAAGTTTGTTGATTTCAAAATAAAAAGATAGTGTTATATTTTTTCAGCACTGAAATTCCGACTTTACTTTTTCACATGCATTTTTGGACCACCCTACTGCATACGCGTCTGGCGGTATGAGGGGAATGCAGGCTTGTCACAGACATATCTATTGTTTTAAAATCATTTGTTCATGACGATTAGTTTTGTGTACATATGTACACTTTAATTCATATGTTAAAATCTGTTTGAGTAAACTGAAGATCAGTGAGCTTTTAAGCTGTACGTGCGCCGGTCGGTAGCTCCTCATAACCTCCGCCCCTCAAGGAATGTCTAGGCAAAAATCCGTCACCAAAGAAAATTCTCAAAAATCAACAGAAGGTTTTAGCCGTTTGGTGCTTGCACTTCTTTCAACTGAAATTGTGTGGCTATAAAATTGCTTACCCAAAAATGTTCTAAACATTCAGATTAAAAGGCTGAAATTTTGATGAAAATGTGTTGAATTTTCCTAAACTTTGTATAAAGTTTGCAACTGTGATTTGTATGGTTTTGGTTAAAACTTGACACTTAAAAATTTAACACTTGCTAATTTTTTATACACGAGCGATTTCTCCTATTGCAGATTTCTCTTGGGCCAAGTAGAATAAAAAATAATTTTTATCTGTGATATCATTGGTCAACCAAATAAGAAATAAAATATATTTTGATTGGACTCGTCGACCAAACAAATAATGCAACTTATTAGTGATTTAATTTATAGAGCGAATCAATTTTATTCGTGATTTTTCAACTAAATAATAGTTTTGTATGCAGTACTACCGAAAATGGTGCTTACCGTGTTAGTAATTAATTATTATACATATGTATCTCGGGATTCTCTTACTATTTCGGGAATCACGAGACTTTTGGGATCTCAAGAATATATCGGGATCTTCATCGATATTTATCGATATACATGAAACGTGCTAAATAGTCTTCCACGGTAATTTGACATATGCTACTCTTCGTAGGGAGCGAAAGTTGAATAAAAACTTCAACTTTAATTTTCATCGCTTTTCTAAAGACTTCTATTAAGCTTCATGGAATGTTCTGCCATACTTCAAACGCGCTTCAAGTATTACTTCTTCTATTCAATTCATACATACCTACATACACAAGTAAATGGCACATGCCAATTAATCGAACTAATCAGCGAGACTAATGGAAAAATGTCAAAATTTTTTTCTGACACAAATAATTTGACATAAGTAATTCAAATTCTATAATGGCCGTGGCGTCACAAAAGTTATTTAAGTATGTCAATTAGTTGTGAATATATGTACATATAAATATGTATCTCTGTTCACTTGCCACATATACGCTAAGTCATTTGGAAAATATTTAATTAATTTCGTTGCAAATAATTGTGACCAGTATCAAAAAAAAATCGAGTCATAATTCACCTCCTACCTCTACGCTACCAATAATCTGACCACTTTGCGAGTAACCATTTAGGTAGTACTCACATGCTTATGTTTGCTCGCGATTGCCATAATTACCTATTGGCCGAATGGCAAGACCGCCCGAGCTGACATCTCAACAGCCTTGCCCCCACTGTTAATTCAGAATTAAGAGAAATGATATATTGACGCTGGCCACGTTATTCAAGCCATTTGGTACACTCGCATATGTAATCGTATGTGTGGTATGTATGTATGTGCACTACAAATGGCATTCAAGTTCACAAAGTGCAGCTTTGAGCCAATGCAAACAAATCAAATGCATTCATCTGTTATTGACTCTGCACTAGCAGCACACCTGCTCCACCGGGCAATCATTGCAATGTCATAAAATGTTAACTTTGAATGATAATGATGAAATTGGATTGCGAATTTGTGTTGGCGTTTTATCATATAACCGTCGCTACAGTTCCCATCAATGTCGCAGTTAAATGGCTGTCAGCGATTTTATTGAACTAATGTCTATAAAACATCTTTTACGTAGACTATGACCTCGGCATCATACTTTCAGATACCTCGTTGGACTGTGAATACTCGAAGTGCTACATACACCCGGCTCGTTGCCATCAGTATCATCGGTTCTCCAAAACACGATTCAGCCCATAACGCTCCCTTATTGTGAAATACAACACTCTTAATTCAAGTTGAATTTATTTATAAAACCAGATGGCAACACTTTTACATGCAATTGGGAAATAAAGTTTCTTCAAAGCAATTTTGATTTATATTCACATTGAAGTAATTAATTTAACCTATTGCTAATATTGAATCTAACTTTGTAACCAGGTGGCAACACTCTGACATCCACATCAGGATATACATACATTTCAATTTTCTGCCTTTACTTATGTCAAACTTGCTTTTTGAAACAGCTGGCAACCCTACTACATATAATTATGAAATAAAGCCTTTTCAAAACCATTTCGTGCGATACTCATATTGTAATAATTGATTTAACTTAAAAACTCTTTTGGAAAAACTAAGAAGTTATTGCTCATCCACAGGCCAAGCCCTTTAATTTGATAGCACATTTTGAAAAATCTAACGAACGGTACACATCTGAAATGACGAAAAAGTTTTCGCGTATTATGCATTCATATGTACCTATCTACATAAATATCGTGAACTGAAATGCAAAAAGACGTAACATCATCGTGGAAATGGAATGGAAAAAGTTCTGACTGTTATTTTAATTATTTTTTTTTTCATTAAATGATGTGGGGAGTTGTAATTCGATGAAATCCATAATATAAATCAAAAAGTGAAATTTGAATTTTTTTATTAGTTCTGCCTTTTTGCATTTTAGGTGACGATATTGACATACATATATACATAGATGACTAAAAGAAAACAGATGCGCACTAACTGCCACATACATACACACGCAGCGATTACGTTATAAATATTGCGCCATCTGTTACTCAAAAGCCGAAATACCTACACACACACACACACACACACACACACATACTTTTTGTCTCCTCCTCTCACTTCCAGCGCAAGCACGTGTTTGCAAAATGATGACGAAGTGCTTTTGTATGGAAAATCATTTATGCCCATATACATATTTGAATAAAATAAACTTATTTAGAAGATGTCAACCAATACCTCCCATATACCAAACGAAAGAAAAAACTTGAATTTTTGATTAAAGAAAACAAAAACAAAATCATTCGAGCGATTTTCGAGCATTTTGGTAATGAAAAAAATTTTCAAATTTTTTCAACAATTTTTTGCCTTAAAATGCTAAATATTTGTTGAATTTATACATATAATTAGTACATGATAATATTTCTATTACTCCAAGGTACCTACATACATCCCGAAAACTTAAAGTTATGTCTTCAAATCATAAGCTGCTGAAGCACTTTAAAGGCTCAAATTGACCCCAAAATAAGCCAATATTTACCGTTGATTCTACGACGGACACCGAATTTGTTACTTACGGCAACGTATCTGCCGATAGGTTTGGAATTTTGTCTTTGAAACGCCACACTTTTCTTTGAAATCTCTTCATTAGTTCTCGTGCAATAAGCGTTTTCGTGAAGCCCTAAAAATTACAACTACAAAATTTGAGATAGCTTCCATATCGAAACGTAAGACATATTCTACATCAAAAATTAGGCGTTAGGTGGTCGATTTTTTTTTTTATTAACCACTAATAAAAGCTTGTCTTTAGAAAATGGTTTTTAAATTACTTGCTTTACTTATAGATAAGAATCTGTGGGGCTGAAAATACATATGTACATATGTACTCTATTCGAATTTTTAAGGATTTTTTTATTTTTTTTTTTGATTATTTTCTTTGAATATTTGTCTTTTATCCATATCAAAGCAATTACTACAATTAAACTGTCTATGCTTACTACGAATATTCTCCCAGCAAAGCTATGTACACTTCATTTTCGAAACCATCAAATGATAGGAAAATATTCAAACTACAAGACTTGTGCACTTGTCATTCACTTCGACCTTAATAATTGCATGGTATAAAATTTTCTTAACAAGATATGTAATTTACGTGCATACATACATACATGAATACACATGTAGATGTGTATGTGTATTGGTATCTCACAACTAAAGACATGTAAAGGACAGCATGACTGACAGTAAAATAAAGTACATTTGTAGGAGGCATACAGCCAAGCCTAAATAGTTTTTAAGACTCTTCAATATCCTCAGTTGGGGGATGGGTGTGAGTTGAAGTCGAAAGGGTTCGAGATGGACATGGAACTTTAATATCAAGTTATTTGCCGCATAAACTAAATTTATCTAAAAATAAAAATACACTAAAAATAAAATAAGAATTTGTTAAGGCAACTACGAGCTGGAGCCAACAGCAGAACGAACGAACCAGATGGACAGCTGGTATGGACAAACTCAATATGCTTGGCCCTTACTCGCACTTTTACACGTGTCAATGAGAGCAATTTTCTGCAGCAAATGCATTGCAAAATGTGAAAATAATAATACACTAAATTTCCTAAAACGTATAACTAAAAACTAAAAACCTAAGAGGAAGCTAAAAACTCAAAATAACAAGGACGAAAACGAGCTGGTTGCTGAAGCTGCTGCTGCTGGTGCTGGTGCTGCTGCTGCTGCCAAAGGCCGAGTGACGGATGTGACGGAACTAACGAGCAAGCGGGCGGAGTGCACCGCATAGTGCCGAACAATTATTGCAGCGCATAAACAAACATACATGCATGCGATGAACTGTAAAAATTTATGGGGGCAGCAAGATGAATGAAGAAATGCACAGTTCAACAAAAACATCGAAGGATACTCAACTCAACACAACACAACACAACACAAATAAATACTAACAAGGAATGTGTGAAACGTTGTTGTTGTTGTTGCAAGCAGCAGTGGCAATGTGCAGCCGAATGAGCCAAGACAGTCGACAAGATGAAACAAGACAAGACAGGCCAACAAGGCAGCAAGCAGCAAGCAGCAAGCAAGCAGATCGATTTAGATGGAATGGGTCGAACTGTCGAACCAAAGTGAGCTGATCTGACGCCCGTTGAGCTGTACGGTGTGGTGTGTTGCAGTTTGAGAATGCTGTCTCAGTGATGTCTCTAGGTTACACATGTACGGGCGTGTTTAGAGACAAACAGGCGGAGAAGCAGCAGCAGCAGCAGCAGCAGCAAGTATTCGACAACTCAAGCGTCTAACCAGGCAGGGGCAACCAAGCAGCCAGCCAGCCAGCCAATCCATCGGGCATCGAACAACGGACATCGGACAGGCTTGAGCCGCCGCAGTACAGTCAGAGTCCAACTTGTCAACGTCAAAGTTGGTAAAAGTAAAATGAAGTGAATACTTTTGGTTGTACGTACTGGTCATATGTATTTCAACTGTGTGGGTGTGAGTGTGCTTTTAGTATGTTGTAAATACATAGAACATGCATGCGATATTTTTAAATTAACTACTGTAAAATACGAGTAAATGCCGTATATTGTTGCTGTTACTTTTGTTTTGGTTGTTTTTTTTTCGATTTTCGACCTTTGTTCATCACTCGAGTCGACAACTCGACTCGGTTATTTGCCATCATTTTGAAAATTGACTTCCGGTTGTTATGCTGCTGCCAAGTGCACTAAAGCAATAAAAACAACAAAAGAAAGGCGAAAAACTCACTACACACACTCAGACACAAAGCATGCACACTTGCAACTCTATGCGTTTCATCAGCAAGACAAGCTTTGACCGGAACATACATGAATCTTCTGCTGTTACTTCTTTTCTGTCTTTTTACTCCTTACGGCAACAATATTTGTTGGCAAAAGAACAATGACAGAAGAAATCTTGGCATGCCTAGAGTACTTATACAAAGTGGTTAAATGGGTAGCAAGGAATTGCGATGGTTGGTGCATGGATGGTCGGGGGCATATACGCAATACGGTGCGTACTTTGCTCCCAGTTAGCTTGTAGAAAAGGCCTTCACACTCATACGCAATGCAATAAACTGAAATGATTTAACATTCTTTATTAAAATGTCTTAACCTGGCTAATGGTTTTATACCCGCAACCGGTAGCCTTCACTAAGTGATGCCAAATACATATAAGAGGGAATGGCTGCCTCGCTAATGGTCCTTGGTCGAGGGTGGTGCTCCTAGTCGATTCGGTAACCAACAAACTCACCGTCCCTCCCATTCGGCGCTACGCAAGGAATATATCGATTTTGCATTCGACAACATAACATCGTCGGACTCTCGGATTTGCGCGTGCCTTTTTTCAGCCGGAATTGCATACACAAAGAAAGTAAAGCCGACCGCAGTGTGAGAAGTAAAAGACACACACTCTGCATATTCAAAAAACATCTACTTGCCTATTGGCCAGCACTTCAAGTCTTCTAAAGCGTTCTGTCAGGGCGGAAATTGCATGCAAATACTGGAGTAGGATCTGCGAGAGGGCTGCACATGGCAGAGATGTGGGAAGTAACTTAGAGTGGACCAGTTCAAATCAGAAACACTAAGTCTAAGTCGCTAAGATTTGAACAGAAGCTCGAGGAACTTTATATTGAGCAGCCAGCGTTAAGGAACTTCGCATGGCTAATCTGCGGTAACGGTTCCAGGATTAATTTACAGGATGTTAATACAATGCCATAGATTCTTAAGTGGGCTGCTCGCGATGTTGCCAACTTATCTAACCTAACCATCAAAGCCGCATTATCTCTCTGTCGCTCGACTATTTTCAACGCCAGCCGCTATCAACTTAGTAAACTCTGCATCCGATTACACAATCATTTCGATGGGACACACATTAACAGCTTTTACCGTAATATAACTCACTATGTCTTCGATCTTTTAAATTTTCTTACCGTCAAAATTAGACTAGATGGCGCAAAAATATCGTCTTAGTTTTCCATCCAAAGCGCATACCTTCGCCATTTTCCGCTAGTCGTCAGCTCTCGCTGAGGGGACAACCAAATCCTACTAGCAACGTGAATACTGGAAATAAGCCTATCGATGATAAATTACGCAGCGCCAGTGTGGCCGGAAGAAACACGCGCAGAGGAGAAATCTTAAAATGCAGCTCTAAGTTTGGCTATAAGCTGCCATCTCACGTCATACGAACAATGCCTTCACGATCTAAGTCAAATGCTGGCATTTAAAGAGTACGACACCGTGCTAACGAAGCAGTCCCTATCGATATGTCACTGTGGGAGCCGTCTCAATAAGCCTCTGCTTCGAAATAATACGTAGACAGAAACCTCCCCCTGGGAGCTTCGAGTTTAGCCTAGACCCTCCAGTCTATAAGGCGCCATAAGTAGCTGCGCTCAACAATCCATCGTGATGCTATCTAGACGAGCCCCTAAGAATTGCGGAAACAGAACACCTAGTGCACGCTGGCACAGCTACGTTCTGGGTGGTGTCGTAAACATAGCGGCTACCTCTCTTGGTAAAACTTAGGAAGAGCAGACACCTGCCCTGCAAGCGGGCAGGATCCTCATAACGCCTAATAACTTTTCGCGTGTACCTCCAACTTGACGACCATGATCCCGAAAGCAAAGAGGTCCGCACTGATCAATGCCACGACTTCCAACTCCTCAGGCTCAGCGAGTTCAAGGAGGAAGAGAACAAAACTTGACGAAACCTGAGGGGAAGACCTGCTGATACAATAAAAACAACAACAAGGCTCCTTGGAATGCAGTTCCTAAACAGTCCAGAGACAAATAAATATAACTTTTTAGAAACCTGTATTTACTTTGCCACCTTCAGCTTACCAAGTACTTGGCGCTAGATGGATCAGATATCATATTCGTGGAATGGCAGTCATTGGTCCTATCATCTTTCATGTCCGTGGTTCTAAGTGGACCGACTTTTAAAGTCCAGAAACTTAACTTTTGTCGAAGGTGCGGCGCGGAATAAAAAGACAAAGCTTCAAAGAAGGGTCGGCCATCTTGCTTTCTCAAGTGCGGACTATAGCTTCACCGTCGAGACGAACTTGAATAGGTTATCTGTAAGTCTTTTAACACGAAGTTCCATAACACAGGAGTCCCTAACCTCAGGAGTAGGTACTTCGTTTTCCTTATTTCTAGCGTATGCATCTACCGATATACTAGGCTACGATTCGCGCGGAATGGAAACTCCTGAGAGCCGTTCTAAGCTGCATTGGTTTCAACTTCCCTATCTTTGCCTTATCCTATACAAAATTTTATTACAAGCATTAAACTTGTGTCTACTTATAATAGATTAACAACATCCGTAGCTTGCCCCACCTTGCCCATTGCGTTGCCTAACCACAGACGGCATACTGCGAAAGCTATTCAAGTTCTTCATTTATCTCAGCAAATAGTGTAATTTATAACGCTGATAACCGATAATGGCAGCACTGTGTGAGCGCAGCGTATTTCACTCGTACACAGGATATAAAACACACCACGAATGATATGTTTGCACATAAAATTTTACTTAAAAATCAAAAATTCTCGGCAAAGACAGGCGGATTGGAGATCATAAAAAATCAATTTTATTATTTACAGCAACACACAAACGTACTAAGCTGCACGTTGGGTCTTACGAAGAAAATCCGCACAGATTTGTCGACAAAGGGCGGCAAAACATTCGTATGCGCACACTTCAGATACGAACGAGTCCTACATACATACATACATACATACATACATATGTATGACGCGCAGAGATCGGCATCGTTAGGCATTTTACGAGCTGAAAATACACGATCAAAAGTAAATAAAACGCCATAATGACGCTCACGCTGCAGTGTCAATGAGTTAAGCAATTCATTTTTACGACTCTGTGGTCATTTATTGCACTCCTAGTTGTCCAGCATACTGGCAATCACCTCCACTCACTCGGCGTACGCTTGCTCTCCTAATGGGTTAGTTGGTGGCACTTTGCGGATCAGATGCACACACATGCGTGTTCGTCTTTTTACAAGCTTTTATTTTAGAATTGTATGGTTATAAAAATCTTATAAATTATGAACTGATTGCTTGCTGAGTGTCAAAATGCCAATACTATGAACCAGTACATATGAGTAGGAGGCCAGCGGGCGGAGAGGGACGGGGCATGACAGCGCGCGTAACTGTATGTGGTTGGATTATGACTATTTTATTATAGTTAATAAAATATTATTTTATTCAGTTATAAGTGTAATACCTAAACTCAATTTTGTGAAACAGGTCAACTAGCCAATACCACAGCGGTATACTCTCTCTTGTCCTACGTACAAGAATATATTTGTGTACATTGCTATCTGTTATAGGGGTCAAGATTTGTAGCCAAAACTTTCAAGTTCTGCATTTTAGCGATTCTAATGCAATTGTTTGATTATGTTTCTCTTCAAAGCTTAGATTATGAAACTTGAGACCAATTGGCTTAGGATTGGTGGAATGAATGAATTAGTGAGAGTGTGTGTGAGTATATTTGTTGCTCTTCCACGCTAAAATGGCTAAACGTACATCGACGAAATTAAGCGCACAGATAGGTTATAACCTGGATTAACATATAGAATACTTTTTTTTAAAGAGAGTTGCCACTTTTTTCAAAGGTTAACATTAATTAATTAATTTAAATAAAATATTGCAACTATGCGGGCGTGATACGAAAGGTGCGCAAAAAGGATTTATAACTAACAAAAAAAAATGTTTAAGAGGGTTGCCACCTATTCAAAAGGTTAATATTAATTTCTTTAACAACTTAAATCAATTATTTGAATATGGTTGATACCCAGAAGAAGAAGATAAAGCTTTATTTCGAAAATATTTTTGAAGAGGAATGCCATCTGTTTAAAAATTCAAAATCAACTTTATTATTTAGCCAATTAAATGGAATATTTGTATACATATCCATAGCCATCAAAAGAGCGAGGCTAACGCAAGCTTTATTTCGAAAATATTTTTTAAACAAGGTTGCCACCAGTGTGGAAACTCAACAATTCCCGCGAATTAGTTTAACATTGGCATCAAACGATGGAAGTTTAAGAAAGCTTAATTTGGAAAATATTTTTGAGTAGGCTTGCCTCCTGCTAAGTAATGCAAAATCAATTTAGTTGACAAACGAAATGTAACTTGAGAGGTTTAAGTAATTTTTTTTCCTAAAACACTTGCAAATACAGGTTTTATGTAAGCTCTACCAATAGAACATGTTTTAGGAAGGTTGCCACCAGTTTCAAAGTTCCAATTAAATTTAAAGAAATAGTTAAATGAAAAATTATATTACTTGTGTGAAACGAACAAATTTAAAGAAAGATTCTTCTACAAAATATCTCTTGGAGAGGGTTTTCCACCTGTTCATAAATTCAAAATCGATTTACTTTAAAAAATAATTGAGTATGTTTAAACATAGTGATCAATTGGAAAAGGATTAAGAAAGCTATTTTTCGAAAATATTTTTGTAGGGGGTTACCATCTGTTAATAAATTTAAACTTATTAAATATTTTAACACGTAACTCAAGCGAGAGCAGTCCAAGAAAGCTATATAACTATGAAATTATTTTTGGAGAGGGTTACCACCTGTTTAGAAATTTAAATCTATTTTTTTCACTTGTTAAAAGAAGTACTTTAATATGGGTGTCAAAAGAAAGGGATTTAAATAAATGAAATGTATTTTTTGAGTTCTTATTACATTTTTCATTTTACAATTGAAATATATTTTTTCAGTGAGTTATAATTCTCGCTTTTATATAATCTAATTAAACAGAGACTTTAATTAAAAAGTAAGGACAAAGTTCTGATTAACTAATGGTTTATTTAGCAAGGCATGTTACACCATTGTGCTGTCCACTCGTCCCTTATATACATAGATCGATACTTCTTTTCCCGGAATATTTCCAGTCCAAAGTGATTGAGTCTCGACTAGGCTGATACAAAGAAAGTAAAGTCGGAATTTTAATGCTATCAGCCCTTGGTTTTTTTTCTATATAAAAAAATCTCTTTTGTTTTTAAATCAAAAACTATTTAGAGGTCACTCAAATTTGCCCATGTATTTTATAGTTAACTAGTGAACCCGCATGGCGTTAAAACGCCCAAAACTTTTTTTTATTTAAGTTACTCTACGCCGAAAACTTAATTTCGAAACTTAAAAAAATATTCCAAATGTTAGTCAGAGTTATAAGAGATCCGAGTGCCAGTGAATAGCAGTCTGACATAATAAATGTTTTAAGTTTCATCAAATTTCAAATCACCCTATACCGATGAAAAAAGTTCTTAATTGAAAAAAAATAAATACTTTACCTCACATCTAAAGATAAAGTCTTTAATTTGACCTGTCATTCTTGAAACTCCCTTTCAAAAGTATTCCCAAATTAAAATCTTGTTAAATCTCTTTCGTCTGACATTGTGCTACACATGTATTTCAATAAACTGAAAAATTAATTTGAATTTGATTGTTCGAACAAATGGCAACCCTCCTAAATAAATGAATGATTTGAATATATCTTTTTAAACATGTTGCAACCATTTTCAAACATTCTAAATGGTCAAACCAAAGATTTCTCAACTTTATTTCGTTTTACAGCGGTTTTTTATATTTCATATACTTTTTGTATTAGTTAATTGAGTTAGACCTTTCAAACAGGTGGCAGCCCTCTTTAAAAGTGTTTTCAAACTTAATCCTTGTTAATTCTCCTTCGCCTGACATTGCGATACATATTTTAATTATCTGACGAATCAAGCGGAATTTAATTTTTTAAACATGTGGCAACCTCGCTAAGTACAGTTCAGAAATAAAAGTTTTTCAAACCCCTTTCGACAGATACCTATATTTTAATAATTCATTAAACTTATTAAATAATTTGAATTTAACTTTTTAAACAAGTGGCAACCCTCTTTCAACACCTCAAAAATATTCTGGCATGCAAACTAAAGATTTTTTAACACTCCTTTCGACATCCATATTTTGATGTTTCATATAACTTGTGTATAAGTGAACTAAATTCGACATTTCAAGCAGGTGGCAACCCTCTTCAAAACATTTTCAAACTACTACTATCTGAAACCCCTTTCATTTGGTACCCACATGGTGATACATATTTTGCTCACCTAATATGATTTTTTAAACAGGTGGCAACCCTCCTATAGTTCAGCTAAGAAACAAAGCTTTTCAAAACCATTTCGGTGGATACCCATTTTATAAGAATTTATTTATTTCGTTTTTAATAATTTTAATATAGCTTTTTAAAACGTTGCAACTCTTTTCAAACAAGTAAAACCTCATTGCACATACAGTCCAAGCCTTTTAATTTGACACCTCATTTTGGAAAATCGAACGAACGGCGCGGATATGATGGCATTGTTTTTAAAATAATTTGAATTTAATTGTTCAACAGGTGGCAACTCTTTTCCAAAAAATAAAACCAGTTTGCACACCAACAGGCCAAACGCTTTAATCTGACGCCCCAGTTTTGAAAATCGAGCGAACGGTCTTTTATCCTGAACAAAAAATGCCTTCGCGTATTATATATATAGATTAGATAATACCCAATTCAAGTTAACTGAAAAGAAACATATAATGAAAAACTTGATTGAAAAAATATTGATTTTCAAGGAACCTATACCGTTTCTATGAAAAAAAGGTTTTTCTTTTATAAAATACATGGGAAACGTTGAGCGCTTTGAGTGACCTCTAAATATTTTTGTATGTGAAAAGTACGGGTATATATTTTCGATATACATAGAACAATCCCAGGGGATGAGGGCACTAAAACTCCGAATTTACTTTTCTCGCATGGATATTTAAGCTCCACCATCAACGGATTTCAAGCTCTATGGAACATTTTCATTCAGAAGAATTAAAAATGTATTGTGAAATAAGGTGGGGTTTGTCTTTTCAATTTAGTCATTCTTCTGAAAACTCTGGCTAAAAGTATAGAATGCATTCGTTTTCATTTCCATGCTTTATTGATATACATATGAACATATGTATCTACATAGCATTATAATTTATCCGTATACTTATTCATACTCACTAGCAGTCTAGTTTTTGCTTTAAAATGTTGCATACTTAATTTGTTTGACTAGCAGTCGCCAATAGCATTGTATCCACTTTATTTATATAAATGCATAAAAAGTGAAAAAGTCAACTGCAATTGTACTACTTTCTTCATCGCTTACAAGGAACCCACTTTACTTCCCTGTATGGGTCATTCGTCTCCCAACACTGCAAGGCATCATTTTTCAACACTTTGTATATCTGACATGACCGCCTTTGGCAGCCGCCAGTGCCGCCGACGACGACGACGACGACGAGGACAGGAACTTCGGTGCAACAAAATGACAGCCTTTTTATAGTATCCTTTGACTTTTCGTCTCCCTCTTATGTTACTCTTTCATTTCTCTTTTCTTAATTCAGACATAAAAAAATCTCTATTTGTCTTTACGCAGTTAAAAAAAATAATACATCATCAGCTGAATAAATAGAATACAGTGCATATTTAATACTTGCACTACTTTCTTTTAACTGAAGTCTAGGGATCACGAAACGTTTTATTTTTTTTGTGAACTCCGCATTCAGTGATGGCATTTTTTTTTAGATAATTTAATACAGTTTAGTTTAAGATACTCGCGGATGAAAAGTACATCATCATTGGTGCCAAAACAGAAGGTCTGTTTCTATTTGCTGAAGTAATTAGTAATAACTAATTTGACGTTATAATACCAGTTATGAATTAAGCTTTTACAAGCGTAGTAAAAATTCGAAAGTCATATAAAAATTGGCGCCTGTAATCAGGAATACTCGAAATGCATTTGGGCCAGCAGAATGTTCCATAGGAGGACACTTGCTGTAAGAGGCAATAACTGACAACATCGTAAAGGACATTATTGAATTTAAATGTACAAGTCAGTTGGAAACACCCTGTCGGGAAATGCACTAGTGCCGAACTGGTTCTGTACTAGAGAATTTAGAACCATGACTGATGCACGTTAGAATTTGTTTTTTTGCATGCTAGCAACTTTCGAATTTAACATTTAGACGCCCTATTAAGTGTCAATTGCCCACCGCTGTATCCATTTTTCGATAGTTCCGAACTAGTCCTAAATTCTGTAGTTCCCAACCAGTTCCAAAATCGACAGACGAAAAAAGTATCATAATTTTTTCAATGTCTTTGGGTTCATAGCTGAGTTTGCAGAGGTGCTCGCTGTTATTTGCTAGATTCCAGACGGTCCCAAGATGTTAAAATGTTAAAACAAATGTTTGTTTTGTATTACCAAACTATATCGAAAAAGCATCTGCAAAGTGCAGAATGAAAGCCTATTTGAACAAAAAAAAAGCCGCCAAACACATATCTATGTAAAGGTAGTTTCTATAGTTCCGAACTAGTTCTTAATTCGCCATCTTGGATATAAATTTCTATGTAAGGACTTCGAGAAAATTTCCCAAATAATTATATACATATGTTGTAAATAAAGCCATATATGTAATTAGAGGAATTTTTAATGAAACCCTACATAAATCATATGTGGGATGGGACGTATAGCTCAAAAATCGCGATTTTCCAAATTATTTGCCGACGCAGCCGATTTTGGATTAGCGTTAGGTTTGGAAACATACCAACGCCTAATTTTAAAAGCTCCATGGTCTAATCCGGCGACTCCCAAAGTGGTCCCCAGGGGTCCGCCGGAAACTGAACGGGGGGCCACGTTGGCGCGAAAAAAAATATGGGGGTTCACGAGTTGTAAGTGGATATCCTGGAAAATGTACCTGGTTTAGGCAGTAAAGAATACAAATTTCTAAGCAAACGAAATAATCGAAATATTCACGAAACTGTAGGCCCAATATAGTAAAATTGCTTTTCGAATTTTTCACTCTGACGCGTCATGACGTCAGGATTTTTTTTTTCAAAAAACTTTGAAATTTTAAAGATATGATTAATTAAAAAATTATTTAAAAAAATCAGTGCAATGTAGAATAACAATATGGATACCAAATGAGAGATAAAATTCTTTAGAATTTATAATCAAGAAGGTTTTTTGGTTTACAGGGACGATCAAATATTGAAAATGCGCTTTTAATAAATTTTATCTTGTTGATTTAATAAAGTTTGCAGGACAAAATTCGATGAGTAGGTCGTGCGTATATTAGTCCTCAAACAATAACAAAAAAATAATAATATTGCAAATTTTCAAGGATATTTAGGCACAACATTTCTAAGGACATTTTCGATACCCGCTCATCCTTATGTACCAAAATATTTATTCCATTATTATTGTACAGAATTTTTTCTTTTATATGATACCCTCGAAAAATCCTCGGACTGAACCCTCCGCGAGGGTGCCGGCTGGAAATGGGCACTACAGAGCAATCCCGTGCGATGTCGGGAGGGTGTCCAGCTAAGATCAGGGATCAGTGCTGTGTGCTTATGCGTTTTCATCGCTATGCCATACGGAAATGGTCTTTGATCGTGGTCTGGAGGTAGGGGCTGGATCAAGGCGTTACGCGTACCGTACTGAGGATCAGCCTGGCTGGGAGCCCCTAAATAGCCCAGTCGCTAACGGAGCCCTCTGGGAACCAGGCCGCACCCGGTTGCATTCGATGGCCTTACCCTGGGTACTGCGGATCTCTGCCCGGGGCCGACGAACCCTTTCTCCGCAACTCGTGGGAATATGAGCGAATTAAAGAACAAACCAAAATCAACAACAACGGAAATTGAGACCGGCACTCATAAAAAGTCGGAAGGGCAGTTGCCCAGACACCATGGGGCCCATGCGATGCAGGGTCCCTCTACTAGCCACGACGTGGCCAGCACTAGTGGGGTACGTAAGCCTCTGGCGATGCCGGGGTCAGGCGTATCCACAAAAGCGGAAAGGAAGAGGGTGGGGGAACCGAAACGGGATTTTCCCGGCACCAGTGAAGGCAAACCTGGCTTGCAGCTTGCAGCCCCAGGGGGCGCCAGAGCTGATGCGCGGGCCCCGCCTCCCCCTACTCCTACAGCATTTACAAGGCCTGATGACAGGCCACCACCAAGCGCAGCCATTGCCAAGCACAGGAAGGCTGCCATGAGGATCTTGAAGAGATCCGCATTAACCCCGGACCTATGTAGCAGGGCGCTGCCCTGTCACGTGGAAGAGATCCGGTCGGAGATAGCGTGGGCAATGACGATAGTGCCCGACTATCAGCTGCCGGTGCTCGGAGAGCCACCAGCTGCGGAAAAGCGCAATAGATCGATGGAGGTTGCGCAAAATAAGTCGAAAAGAGCCAGGACGCAAGGCCCCACCTTTGCTGAGGTAGCCAAAAATCGGATCCTCCTGGGTGTGCTCGATGAGAACCAGGAAGACGAATTGGCACTGAGAGCTCATTGGAAATGGGTTAAGGCGGAATTGGCGAACATCTGCGTCAGCGTGCTTCGGGAGCACCCCGGACCACCTCCGATATGCCGGGACGCAGGTTGGTTCCAAGGCAACGTCCAGATCGTCGCGTGCGACGATGAAAGGTCGGCGGGCATGTACAAGAAGGCGATGGCCATGCTGGGAGAGGTCTACCCCGGAGCGATGCTACGGGCTGTGGACTTCAAGGACATCCCATCCAGGCCCAGAGCAAGGGCATGGATACCGGCCAAACCGACCGAACCAGAGAGAGTGCTTGAGATTATAAGGCTCTTTAATCCCGAGTTACCCTCTCAGAATTGGAAGGTGGTGCGGCTAGAGCACAGCACAAAGGCGACTCGTCAGGCGGTCCTTTTGCTAAATAAGGAGTCGTTGCCACTCCTCGAAAAGACTGGGGGCGTCATCAATTACGGTTTCGACACCGCAAAGATAAGGGTGTACACGAACGACGTGAACGCAGCAAGAGGCAACGAAGTTGAGCCGGAAGCAGACAACAGCGAGGATGAGGTGGACGAGGAATCCAACCAGGCCAATCCGATGGATGACCTGGCTGGTGGATACGCCTCATCTACATCCTCTCTGGGAGTCGACCATATCTTCCGGCAATACACAGAAGAGGAGCTGATGTCAGATGACGACGAGGCGAACTCAACAGTGGTGGAGGGGGTGGGAAGGTGCGGCCAAGATGGTTCGCGTCCTCCAGATTAATCTCCACCACAGCAAAGCAGCGTCGGCTGCACTGCTGCTCCAGCTCTCCAAGGGGGCAGCAGACATCGCCCTCATCCAGGAGCCTTGGGTGATAGGGCATGGAATATGCGGGCTGAAGTCGGCAGAGCACACTTTGATAAGTGGAGCTACCATAGGTAAACCAAGGGCCTGCATCCTTGTTAGTACCAAACTAAAAATATTGTTTCTTCCTCAGTTCAGTGACGAGGACACCACCACCATCAGTCTGGAGGCGAACGGACAACAAATAAGGCTTGCCTCGATGTATCTGGCACATGACAGGCCTGTTCCAACCCTACCGGTCGAACATTTAGTGGAGCGCTGGGACGGGGCCCTGATTCTAGGAGGTGATGCAAATGCACACCATAGCACATGGGGAAGTGGAGACATCAATGAACGGGGTGAGTCACTCTTTGAATTCATACTAAAATCTAACTTAGTTATAAGTAATAGGGGTAGCGAGCCTACCTTCATAACGAAGAGCAGAAGAGAGGTCCTGGATGTTACCCTCGTCTCAGAAGATGCGGAGGTCATGATCAGGAACTGGAGGGTGCTTGATGAGCATTCCTTCTCTGATCATCGCTTCATCCAATTCGACTTAGACGGGGTCCCGTCCAAGGTACCTGCCAAAAGAAATCTAAGGAAAGCCGACTGGCATAAGTACAGAAGAGAGCTTGACAAACGGCTCTCAAGAACCACACTAGCAATTCCAGGAAACTCTAGGGACCTAGATAGGCTGGCAAATCGCTTTACTGCGGCATGTGGCAAGGCTCTGGATCAGGCCTGCCCCATGGTAAAGCCGAGAGGCAAAAAGAAACCACCTTGGTGGAGTACAGAGATTGACGAGGCCCGCAAAAATTGTCGTAGAGCCTTCAATCTCGCAAAATCCTCGGGAGGCGATACGCAATGGGAAATCTATAAGTTAAACTTGAAAGATTACAAGAAACTACTAAGGAAGAGCAAGAGATCCTCATGGAGGAACTTTTGCAGTGGTATGGAATCCGTATCAGAAGGTTCTAGGCTCAGGAAGGTTCTCTCTAGTTCACCTCGTATCGCCCCGGGATGCTTGCTAAGATCCGACGGAGCGTGGACGGAAACTGGGGAGGAATCCCTGGACCATCTTCTGAGCACGCACTTTCCAGGCGCCACCGAGCAGCCACTGAACGGGCCAATAAGAAATAGAGGTCAACCGGTTACGGTAGACCTCATCACCAAAGAAAAACTGATGTGGGCAATAGGGTCCTTCAAGCCTTACAAATCTGCGGGTCCAGATGGTGTTACACCGATTCAGCTACAGCAATCTATGGAGCTAAGCTCAAAATGGCTGTATGTTATTTTTAAGGGAGTCCTCACTCTCAACTACATTCCGGAGACCTGGCAAAGGTCAAAGGTTGTCTTCATTCCTAAAGCGGGAAAAACATCCCATACTCGCGCCAAGGATTTTAGACCTATCAGTCTATCATCCTTCCAGCTCAAGATATTGGAGCGACTGATTGAATCCTTTCTTAGGGAATCGGTTGCAGACAAGCTTATGGCTTCGCAGCATGCCTATATGAAGGGGAAGTCCACCGAAACAGCGCTACACGAAATCGTGTCGCATATTGAGAAATCCCTTGCGATAAAGGAATACACCTTGATAGCATTCTTAGACATTGAGGGTGCTTTCAACAACATCACACCTGAAGCAATCACATCAGCTCTAACTGGTCTGGACATCGACTCACGGCTGGTGTCGCTTATACGACAGCTGCTAGTTGGCAGGGTCGTGCGGGCGGAACTGGCGGGCGTGTCGCTGGACAGATACGTTTGCAGGGGAACCCCGCAGGGTGGGGTCCTCTCCCCCCTTCTTTGGGTCATGGCGATTAATGAATTATTGCAGACCCTGGAAGGGGGGGGAGGCTCCAAGGTCATAGCGTATGCTGACGACCTTGCGGTGGTTGTGAGTGGAAAATTTCCACAAACTCTTTGTGACATTATGCAGGACAGACTAAGGTTAATCGAGAGATGGACCAAGGAAAAAGGTCTGGGTGTTAACCCAGAAAAAACGGACCTGGTGCTCTTTACCAGGAAGTACAAAATCCCCTCACTTCAGCTCCCTGCCATAGGCAATAAGATTCTGAAGCTAGGGGAGTCTGCAAAATATCTAGGCGTAGTCCTGGACAAAAAGCTTAACTGGGCGCAAAATATACAAGAGCGTGTTAAAAAAGCGACGGTAGCCCTCTACAGCTGCAAGGGAGCGATTGGGCGTAGCTGGGGGCTGTCCCCTAGCATCATGTATTGGTTATACACGGTAGTTGTTAGGCCGATTCTATTATATGGGGTCTTGGTATGGTGGCCAAGTCTCAACAGGAAATCTACAACTGAAGCACTCCAAAAGGTGCAAAGAACTGCGATGCTCTGCATCTGTGGGGCCCTGCGCACAACTCCATCGGAGGCTATGTGCGTGCTCCTCGATATTTTACCAATTGAAATTGTTGGAAAGCAATCAGCGGGGTGTGCCGCCTTGAGGTTGAGGGAACTACCAGGCTGGAGGGACACTCAGGAAGGCCACACCGCAATCTTAAAGGACGTAAATATACCGGACACGGATTACTGTGCACCAAGGTTGAACTTCACAAAGAGGTATAGGATTTCCATTCCAGATAGAAAATTCTGGTCAGGAGGGGCTCCCGATGACAATGGATCACTCCACCTCTACACCGATGGCTCTAAGCTAGACGGCAAGGTAGGAGGGGGGGTCTTCTCGGCCCGACTGGGGCTGGAAATATGTTTTCGCTTACCCAACCACTGCAGCGTCTTTCAAGCTGAGGTCGCTGCCATACAGGAAGCGGTTGAACACCTACGTACAAGAGAAGTCATTTATAACGATATCTTCATCTACTCAGACAGTCAGGCCGCACTCAAAGCGCTCGACTCGGTCACATGCAGTTCAAAAACCGTAGCGGACTGTCGCAGATCTCTAAACGAGATGGCTGTGCAGTCTGCTCTTCACTTGGTATGGGTTCCGGGGCACCGGAACATACCAGGCAACGAAAAGGCGGACGAACTTGCAAGAGAGGGCACATCCGCTCCACTTTCGCAGGCCTGGAAGGGATTAGGCATGCCGCTCGCTACCTGCAAGCTCATTCTAAGGGATCTGTCTCTTAAACTAGCAAGGGACAGGTGGGATAGCCTCACCACTTGCAACAACACGAAGCTTACATGGCCTAAATGGGACAAAAAGCGGTCGAAGGATCTCCTCATGCTGAGCAAAGGAGACCTAGCCGCAGCTGTGGGTCTGCTAACAGGCCATGTTGCTATCGGGGGGCACGCGGAGAGGTTAGGGATCCCCCATAACGACTTCTGCAGAAGCTGCAGAAATGAGGAAGAGCCAGAAACCTTGCGGCACCTGTTATGCGAGTGCCCCGCACTTTGTAGAAGAAGACAAAAGTTCATGGGTTCAGGATTCTTTGAGGACCTAACCGACATAGCCGAAGTAGGCATACGGCAACTTCTGGGTTTCGCAAAATCCACACGATGGTTTGAGTAGGAGGGTTCTAACGATCCGTGTGGTATCACAACGGGCCCACAACCTAGGGCCTATGTGTGCTAGTGGGGTCACTGGCAGCCACTTTAACCTAACCTAACCTAACCTACCCTTATTTATATCCTACATTAAACCGAATTTTTTAAATAATTTTTTTTAATATTTTTTAAATTTCAAAGTCCTTTTAAAAAAATCCTGACGTCAGAGAGAAAAACTAAGTACGGAGTATGGATCAGCTTCTTTAAAAAGCTTTAATTAGCTTTTTCTTTAAAATATTCCTTATTTTATTTGAATAGTGAATTTTAAGACAGAGATCGCAAAAACTTCCATCTTCCCCTCACGACTCTTTATTTTCTTAAATTTAATATAACTAACTTATTTCGCCTCTATATTTACCTACCGCATCCATGCTACTCAAAATATTACTCCTCATAAAAGCAGAACGCCTAGCTTTCATTACTCAGTAGCTTTAATCCTTGATAAACTCAGTAAAGTAGGCGCTAATTGATTTTTCCCATAGATTTATCTAGATTCGCTCTTTTCTCTATTGTCAATTTCTGAATTGAAAGTTTTGCGTAAAAATCTTTGCGGCTTTGTTGCTTCAAGTTTTGAGTTTTAAAAATGTGGGTGAGATATAATTTTTGCAGCACTTTAAAACTCGGTGCAATGAAAACAAAAATGATGCCATCAATACGAATAACTCTTTTACATATGTATATGCATGCAAATTCATGTGTGAGCCAAATATGTGAGGAGTTTATAGTGAAGAGAATGTTAATAAGGCTAGCGCTCTGAGTTTTTGAAATTGGAGTGCCCTTAAAAAATATAACTCCTCAGAGCGTAATCGTTTTTTGTTGGCTTTACGAACTCCGTTTTAAAAAGCCCAGCGATTGTTACTTGTAAAAACTTGCATATTCCATCGTTTTGGGAATTTAGTAGAAATGCAGCACCAGAGCATCCACCAATGCCAGTAAAATTTTGAAAGTGGTATAAGAGAAAAAAAATTCGAGTACCTCTGGTCTTAGAAAAGATACAGTGAGTCACATTCAAAATTGGACACATAGATAGAACCTTTTAACTTAAATAAGAAAATAGATAATAATTGATTTCAATTCGTTTCTATTTATTTATGTACACTAGTATGTTAGAAGTACATTTGTAAGAATTAACTTCATTGAAAACAAAAACAATAACCCAAAACCAAATTTGTATGCAATTAATACCATATATGCTGCTCACACTCAAAATGGGACAGTTAGAATTCGTCAACTGGGTACCGTTCTATATTGAGACCAAATCGCAAATTGTTTATTTCCAGTAGTGTTTCAGTGACTGTTGTCGAACTAACATCATTTTTCGAAAATGCGTCAAACAACAATTGAATAACGGGAAATTATTATAAAAAACTACAAAGACCAGAAGTCCATTCGCGAAATCAGTGAAATTGTTGGCAAAAAAAGTCTACAGTGCATAATATTATTAAAAGGTATAAAGAAAGAGGCAACGTGTGTGATAAAAAAGCGAAAATCGATAACCGGAAATTGTAGATTTGTACTCCGTTTAACAAAACAAAATCCCAGTTATCTGCTGTAGACTTGAAAAAACAATTAAAAGAGGAAAAAAATGTAGAAGTTTGTGCAGAAACGATTCGCCGACTCCTTAAGAAAAACAAATTTTGTGCGCGGGTGCCTCGTCGTAAGCCACTTATTTCGAAAAAAAAAACCAAAAGGCTAGGTTGGAGTTTGCCAAAACGTACCAATATAGAATTTTGGTTTAAGGTATTAATTGGAAAAAAACAATATTGCATTCAAAATATCACCAGATTTTATCGGAATTCTAGGTCTTATTTACGGATGAAACCAAAATCAATATTTTTGGATCAGACGGCAAGCGTTTTGTGTGGAGAATGCCTGGAAAAGAATTGGAGGACAAAAAGACGGTGAAGTACGGTGGCGGCTCAATAATGATATGGGGTTGCATGTCGGGGGCTGGCGTCGGGAAAGTACACATTATCGATGGGACTTTAGATGGTAAAGGGTACATTGACATTTTAAAACAAAATGCTTCCAGCAGTGCAGAAAAACTTGGTATTCGTGGAAACTTTATATTTTACCAAGACAATTACCCTAAGCATACATCGTGGAATGCTCGGAATTGGTTACTATACAACTGTTCAAAGGTTCTGGCTACGCCTGCTCAGTTTCCCGACATGAACCCCATTGAACATTTGTGGGGAGAACTCAAAAGAAGACTTGCTACAAGATGCGTGAGCAGTAAGTTAGAGTTAAAACAAGAAGTATTGGAGAAATGGGAAAAAATTGAGCCCAGTTATTGCCGAAAACTCATTGAAAGTATGCCACGACGCTTGCACGAGGTAATAAGGCTCAAAGGAAAATCGACAAAATATTAGTGATTACGTGTTTGTTGCTTTTGGGAATTATAAACTGAGTGTCCCATTTTGAGTATGAGCAGCATATATGGCAATAATTTCATACAAAATTGAATTCTTTTTATGGTTTTTGTTTTCGGTGCAGTTAATTCCTATAATTGTACTTCCTACATGCCAGTACTCTTAAATAAATAAAAACAAATTGAAACTTAGAAATATTTATTTTCTTATTTAAGTTAAAAGGTCCTATGTATGAAGTGTCCAATTTTGAGTGTGGCTCACTGTAACAAATACGGCGGGTAATATCGAGCGAACTAAAAAAAAACTCAATACGAAAAAACTTTGGTTTTTGGGCACTTTCGGAACACGTTGCCGACTCGTTAAGAATGATTTTATTTTGCAATATTTTATGTATCAAATTATTCAGGAAAGGGACTTTAAAAACCGCATGGCACTGAAAACTTACAAAGAAGATTTTTCGGAGCTGCTGAAAAAAGTATGTATCATATATACATATATGTAGTCCATTTTCGAAAATATCCTTTTACTTTAACGCTTATATCTTTAACATTACTTAAGCCAAAACAATGCTATTGATGTTTTTTGCAAATTACAATTTGTTTACTGAATGAAATTTAAATTTTTGCAAAACATACCCCAGAAAGTTGTATCTATTCTTTAAATCGGCGGTATCTATGGTGATCATATGTCATCCTGATAGATTAAATCAAAAATCTGCATCTCTCCTGGGAGGAAATTAAAAGTTTAGTCACGTTATACAAGGGATTGATGCTACATTTATCAGCAATTTAATTTCCTTTAGTACCAATATTTTCCAGAATTCAGAGAAGACCAATCTCTTTTGTTCAGACTAGGATTATTCAGTTTATCAAGCTACTTCCTCACCAGTTTAGATGTCACCTGGTGAGAGGGCCTTAATAGCCGCTTAGCGGTCAGCCAAGATCGTTTTGTTCTGTTTCCGGTAGATTCGCTTGATATTGACGTCAGCGCACATTTGTTTAGCTAATGAGTCAGCCTGGTAATATTTATTTTATATCTCAAACTCGATCCAAATACAGCCTCTTCAGTCAATGGGCTACTAGTGTAACAGGTTATCATGTTATGGTTTATCCAATCTATCTCGGACATACATAACTCTTCTTATTACTTATGTATATTAGTATTAAACCTCTTTGTAAAGCTGAACTCCGCATGCATGGCATCCATAGGTAATGCAATTTCGAGGCACTGGCTCATGAGGATATCGATTTTCCTACGTCTCAGGAACCCTATTGCCACAATTTTGCACCAGTCATCCTTAAGAGTGCCTTGAGTTTGGATATTAATATGAAGAGGGTTAAGATCTAGAGGAATTTTAAAGGATCCGAATGGAAAAGTTCTCATAGCACACGCATGCCAGTATATATCTGTATATTGGTGAGCGCAATGATTTCCCCAAGTTTTGTAGTTTTATCTATCAAGATGATGGCTCAATAGGCTATCATGGCTCGTACTATCGCCGTATACATAAATCCATCTCAGTATTTTTGGTGAGAAGCCAACTAGTTCCACAATCGTTCAGCTGCTGCTCCATTTTTCAGTCGAGGTCAGTGAATGCTACATGCGCCTAAAAATATACACAGAAACTTTATCTTTCGGAATTTGTAATTGCATCTCTTAAGGTATAAACAGACCGGATCAACGCTGCCGTCTGTTTAAGCTTCTAGGCTCTCATATTGCATATTTTCAGACACACATACCTCTTGTGCATATAGACCAGTGTTGGCCAGCAAAAGCTTTTATTTTGTGTCCGCCATGTGCAAATTTTACAGAAAGCTTTTAAAAGCTTTAACACGCGTGTCTATGAAGTGGCCAACATTGATATAGACCGGTGGAGGCCACCGGCTTACCCGCAGGCAAAGCTCTTTCAAGCTTCCTATACTAACTGTATACAAAGCTTAAAAGAGCTTTTCCCGCGGCCCACGACCGATATAGACCTACACGTTTAGCGATCAATATTTAGTATTAAAAAGGTGATGCCCAGATTTCGATGAGCTTCCCTACACGTTTTCAATCTTTTTGAAGTCCATTGAGCTGTCGAATTTTCTGGTATTACTTGATATTTATATACGTACATACATACTTTTTGAACTAATGAATTTTTATTTACAGCATGTGTGTACCATAGCAACAAAGGAGCAAGATTCTTTAGAGCACTTCCAAGCATTCATAGTTCGCATGTGTGCATGTATGCATGTGCGGCAAGTTATGTGTGAAGTGTGGCAAAGCTGTCAAAAGTCGCTATAAACTTGTATGACGTGTGCCGTGTGAGTATGAAAGTATGTATACGTGTATGTGTTTGAGCAGTGTCCAGTGCCAAATATGTTTGACTTCAAGTTTTTCCACTTTCCTTCAACTTTTCATCCGCTTGCGCTCATAAAAAATATAACTTTTAAATTTATGTTTTACTTGTCTCCCCCGGCCGCCTCTTGACGTCTGCCAACATTTTCTACTTTTAAGTATTTTTTCTAATAGCAAAAAATTCGAAAATGAATGACATTTGACTCGCTGGAGAGCAGCAGCAGGACACACATGCATGTACGCGCATGTATGGCAGTAGTGGTATTGGTAGTGGTGGGGTGGTGTGTTGGTGGTAAAGAGGACTCAAAGTGAAAAATGTCATTGCTACGTCAGGCCCCCTAATGCAGCAGCAACTCGCCAAAACGCCTCTCCATCCCTTACTAATCGAGTGCATGGTTAGTGCCCGAAGCTTTGCACTTACTTCTGCCACATGTCAAAATAAAACTTCAACTAGAAATTGAGGTTATGTGGCTGTGCGTGTATGCTACAAAACTTGATGGTTGGTCAGTGTTGCCCGCGCGGAGAGCTGCAGGGAAGCAACGATAAGATGGTAAAGCACCCAACACAGAAAACTTACATTTTTATAATTTATAAAAAATCATCATCAACGTCCTTGTTGTGGACTTGTCGTCGGAGCGCTCTTGTTGTTGCTGTTATTGCTGTTGTCGTCAACGACGCCTTTGTCCTGCTGCCGTCTCTTCACTCTCTCACACACACACACACAAACACACACACACACAATATTTGCCAGCAGCAAAGCAACATAGCTGACGTCAAAGCATAATAATGAAAAAGTGGAGACGAGGAACTGAAAACTTCTCAAAATCTGTCACAATTCCAACTCGGCTTGCCCCCGGTCCCGCCTTAGCACTGTGAAGCAGGTGGTTGGTGTACAGACAATACATATGTACACATACATACAAGATGGAGCGTTTTAGCCAGCATGAAGATGCTGATGCCACTGCTGCTGCGACGTTTTATATTTAGTGTTGGGTTGAGTCACTCTTGGAATTTTCCATGTGCATTGACGGCCTTTGCGGTTTGGCTCACGCATACACTTGTGCATTTCTCTAGCACGTAAATCTTGTGTGCTCACATGTACATACATATGAATTTAGGTATGCGTTTAAGTTTATATTTATATTTGTGCTCCTATTTGTTGGAAACTGTCATAAAGTATGATATAAATAAAAGAAAAATATGGAAGAGATCCGATGATAAAATACAATACCAACAATTACAGCTCCAACAACAATAGTGTGTGACTGAATTGCGAGTAGTAAATGTCCTGCATTTTATTTTGATGTCCTTTGAGGATATGTGAAAGTTGAAGCATTCAAGAATTAAACTTAAAACGGACCACTGGTTCTGGTTTGGTATGCGTCAAAGGCCAAAACGGCATGGAAGGAGCGTAGAAAGGACAACAGCAACAACTTAAGCACTGTGAAGTTTTTGACATATACGCTTTAGAGTTGTCAATTTTTCCTCTACAAACATAAAAACAATCAACATCGTGAGCACAAAGATAGAAGCTGTGGGCATGACGCCAATTTCTTCCTTTGTCTTGGAGTTCACATAGTTCACTATATGGAATGGGCGGTTTGTAAAACCTACTATTGTTTTTTATACCATTAATGAAGTTGAGTCCTCGCCTTATTCAAAACTGGAATATTAACATTGGAGGTATAAATAAAAAATAGATTCGTACCTAAGGCGGCGTTAAGTTTATTTTGAATACTTTTTTCATTGTTAGCTTTTTTACGTAACATGTTCCGCGACTATAGTAACATCCGACGAAGCGATTCTTAGAGTGTTCAAAATAAATATTGTCCTTTGGCGACGACGAATAACGCAGATGATGGAACGATGAGCTATAACTACGTAAGCATAAAACAAAGCGGCTCCGCTGACTTGGTCAGGTCGTAAAGTAGCAAAGGAAGGGGAGAGATTCTTCTGCGAAGGAAAGATCAAGTGGAGAAGGACTTGGCACCCACAGTTGGGGTAGTTTGACACAGAAAGGAAAAATCTGTTGTGTTTTACTGGAGTCAGCAAAATCGCTTACCGCCTATAAAGGAGAAAAAGAAGATGTACAGTTTTCATACTGGATGAAATAAACCTAGAAATTCTAATCAAAAATTCGTAAAAGATAATATTTTTCTAGACAGAAGCCAGCCAATCGTATATTATTCAAAGAAATTAAGGTGAAATCGTATTACGAGTACAAATAAAGTTTAGTATCTATATATCGAAACAGTTTGCTTATCATCTCAACCGATGAATTTAATGTAGTTCTCGCATTACTCAGAAGTGGAATAATCTAAATGTTGGACGGAACATAAATTGGCCAAAACACATTCATGATCACCAGTGGGCAGAGAAAGAGCAGATATGTAAATAGCGCAAACAATGCAATGCAATATATCTAAAAGGAGTGTGTAAAGACCAGTGCTCTACAGCATATGTATAAAGTAAATAACGAACATGGTCCACCTATAACCAACAATAATAATAAGACAATTTAAGTAAGGAAAACAAAATTAATCCTTAATCCAAAATCGTTTCGGTAAGTGGCACAGAAAGTTTTTGAAACTTTTGATTTTTTCTTAGTCGCCGTAGCTTCGATAGACGTCGTTTGTTGTAAGCCCCATTTCGCCTGTGTATAGCCAAATTTGGTGGGGGATAGTGATTCATCCGACAACTACCCTGCGGTGAGGGTACTCGAGAAAGTGAGGCCGCTGTAATTATACTGCTCCATATTTTGCTTGTCAAGTTCGACGAAATAAGTTTTTAGCCACAGTTTGAAGGATTAAAGCAGTATACCTGCTTTAAGTAATGTAATTTCGGCACTAAGGGATGTCTGCCAGCTGAAAGTTTTGGAAAATACGTATCCGAGCCCACAGTCGATGATAATAGAGTCGATGACTCAGCGCCTGATTATGAGGAGGAATGAATATCTATTACGCAGCCGAAAAACAACAAGGCTGCTCTGTCCATTCCACAAGAAAAGTTATAAGGTCTTATCGAACCTGGTGTGTGATAGTCTTGAAAAAGACTCGCTAGAATAGATCGACACACGCCATCTACTTGTCGATTCAAAGCCGCTTTGAACAGCACGTACCGAAGTTCCTTTTATGCCGCGAAGTCTGAATTTGGTATATCATAGAATCTAATATGGCTGTGTGAAATGACGTTGAGCAATACGAACCGGCACTTGGAGTTTTTGAGAGAAATAATCTATGGGGTGTACTTGTATGCTGGATATCATCTATTAACTCACCTAGAAACATACTGCAATGACCTGCATCGGAAGCATAATTTGAGTAAAAGTTTCTACGAGTATACATCACTTTCCACCCCCTGTATCAGCTTGGAGACTCCCCTTGTCTCAGGATTCTTAACGCTTGAAAGTTATTGAAAATATACTGCCTAGGTCCACGAATAAGTGATCCACAAAATATCTACAGTGTAGTTTGCGCAGTGCGGGACTTTAACGAGTAATAAGGAATATACTCTCTGTCTCTTTTTTGACCTTCAAAGCTGCTTTACCGGATATAAAAAGTTCTGTACCCTACAAATAATACACAAGTTAGTTACTTGCGCTAAAGGGAAACAGCAACGCTTCCATATTAGATACCCCGAAATGATTTATTATGAAAATTTCAAGTCCAACAAATTTCTAACGAGCTTTCACGGCCGCTTTCATTATGCATTTTATGTGCGATGTGTAGCTTTACTCGCAGGCGGTTACATGGACTGCCTTATTTGTTTTAAAACATACTTTTTTATACTACATATATGTATTTATTTACTTGTCTGTGAGTGCTTTTGCTGCTTTTTCCTACAATTTTTATTTTTACTTTTATATATATATTTTTTTTTCACTTCACAATAATGTCAGTCAAGTTGCCCGTGTTGCACACTTATCATCCCAGGTGGCACTTTATAATTTCTTGGCCATTTTTGACGTGCCACTATTTATTTAATTTTTCTGCCACACAACTTTGAAGTTTCGCCATGAACTAGACATGACAACAAGTACATACTGTGAATAGCCGAAGTAATGGTCACTTAGTATAGAAAAAAAGTTTGATAAAATCATAGTTTTAGCATAGCGTTAAGGAAAAAGTTTCAAAATAAAGTAATGCGTATATGGGACAACTGTCAAGATGCTTTAAGCATTCGAAAAAAATATTGTGCTTTTGTGCGTTTTAGTGCGCGCGTTTGTGTGTATGAAAATATACAGGGTGGTCTAATGCGTAGTGTATTTTCTATTCAAGGAGTTTTTTCCTTTTCCTTTACTGCTCAAAACCCCTGTCCTTTTGCCAGTCATAATGCTGTAGGTTGGTATCATATTTATGTAATGGTAATGAATACTCCAGCATGCTCTGTGCGTTGACAGAAGGGTATCTAGCTAATATCAAGGAGAATTGCAGCAGGGCTGGCTGCTCCTCAATAGCTCAGCCCATCGCAAAGCTCGTTGATCATGGTTCTGAGGCTTCCCTTAACTCCGGCTTCCTATTGGACGAAGTAACCGCCTATATTTCTACGGTGCCTGCTACGATACCGGGCCGCCGTATCAGAGAGTAACGGTGCCCTTTTTATGATACGAGGCGCTACCAGGGCCGACTGGCTATTTTCCCATTCCGCCGCTATTTTCTCTGGGGTATTTATCTTGGGAAGTGACTGGCGGCCGAACGTAAGGAACAGATTACGTGAACATAAGTAAGAAAGCTTCAACAACAACAAAAAGATGGCGAAAGGGAAATACCTTCACGGGACGCAATGATCAAGGACTACACGAACAAGTCCCTGCACGGTAGGGGACATTGGAACCAGACTACGTAGACAGCACTGAGGGCTACAGTACTCCGTCGTTCCAAGAATAATTTCCTGCGTCCACCAAGGTACGGTCAAATACTAATGTCCCTATTGCGTTACCGGCGTGCTCTATCTTTCATCAGTAGGATAGAGCGAAATGAGGGCAAAGGCACCGCTCTCTCGAAGGACTCCGAGAACTGATTTCATTTAGAATAAGGATGCGTAACCGCGGGTTAGTACAGAGCGTATCAAGCTACTTAAGATAAGAATTCGGGCCAGTCCCAGGGAGCTTCTAAAATGGAAAAACCTTCTGCCGACCAATGGGCGAGTTCAGCAAAGGGACCGCTCTCTCGAGGGACGCCGAAGACAGATTTCGTGTGCCGGCGGTATTGGGTGAGTACCGGGCGTCTTGTCTTACAGCTACGGCAGTGCAAATTAGGTATTAGATATACTTAACCCCTGAGCTTACCCAGAGCTCTCTCTGAACCTGTAAGATCATTTTCATTTCTTAATTCGTTTTGCTACATTTTTGATAGGTCAGTGTTTTTTTTTTATTTTATTTCAGGCATCTTCTGATATCTGCGAGTGGAAGTGCGCTGCTCTTGCTAGGATAAAAGTCTTTATGAAAACTTTGCAGACTCAGCAATCGAAATCAAAACCGCCTTGAAGTATCTGAGTGCCTGACGATAGGAGTATCCTTTTGATGTTAATTTGGAAACAGGCTGGAAAATTAAATATCTGCAAGAGACGAAATGAACACCAAGCACTCGGAAGTACACGCTTGCTCTAAGGCGGGTGTGAATCTCTCGGTACACGTATGGATTTAAGTCTCATCTGATAGTTTTTTTTTCTGTATTCGCAACCGTAAAGTGTGGCAAGGATACTACTACGGCCAAGTAGCCTTGGGCACATCCAGTCAGATTCTCTAAATATTTGTGGAATAAAAAAGGGTTCAACATGCTGGCTGAAAAAAAGTTTACAAAATTAGCCATTGAAATTACGTAATTTTCTCCTCCATTTTGAGTAACAATTTTTCGTCCCACCCTGTTTGGTCTAGAGCTCTCTGACGGCATTCCTCCTCGTTATGCTCCGGACTGTTGTAACTCATTGCACACTGACAGCTGGAAGTAAACATCAACGAGCAGCGGCGGCCAAAGTGTGAACCAAATAAAAATATCTACACAGTAATAAACGCGAGTATCATTTCATTGAGCGCAAATAAAATGTGCTAAAATTTACGCAGCAATAATATCAATGCTGTTGCTGTTCGTGGCGTCGAAATGCCACCAACGCTGGCACTGGCAACGGAAATCACGGGAGCGAGCGGATTGCGCGTTCGCAATCATAAAGCAATCACAATTAATGACACGCCCCGACAGCAACATCCCATTGTCAATAGATTTTGCACTCATCGCTAGCGATGTCGATTTTGACTCCAAAGTCGAAGCCAACGCCAACGCCAACGCGACCGCTCGTTGTTGCTGCGTTTGCTCCAGTGTAGCCAACATTTGCGACGTTTCCAGTGGTGAACCGGCGATCGTTCACACCGACAATTTCAGTCGTTGTCGACGCATGCAATTGTAAGCATTCGCACGTATGTATGTATGTGCCAGTGTGTTATATGAAACCCCCCATGAAACTCAGTAATTCAGTGGAGGCTCACTGTGCACCGGTATGACAGCCCGAATGACGATGGCATCCGCCTGCCGCCAAAATGCCAACTATAAACTATAACGCGCGCGCGTTGGCAAAACACTTTGCATCCGCAAAAAATTTATCGTCGCTCACGCTTAGCACAAAAGCGAGTGTGGAGGCGAGGACGCAGATGCGGACGGCCACGAGGAGTAGACAATTGGAAAACAAGGCGCTGTAGTCTACTTGAATGTACAGCTATCAAATAGAGCGACAAGCAAACGGTCAGGCTGGCAGGCAGCAATACCAAAAACAACAAGTGCAGCAATCATCCAACAAATGCATTTGCATTCATCTGCATGAAGGACGTGTACACCCGGAGACGTTAGGTGAGACACGCAATGAAATGAAATGACGATCTCGCATCATTTCCGTTTCAATTATTAAGTGTTGCAAAATATGTGGCAATTGTGTGCGGTGCGATAAACATGCACAATTGGTAAGGCGTTCGTTGAAGTTAAATGGCAAGCCAATTCTTTTGTGGGATGTGTACCAAAATAGCTTGAGAGGAGATTGTGCGAAAACAAACGAATGCGCTTCACTTGGCATTTAGTGAGTGTAAACCCTGAACCACTCACATTTACCGACATCGATGACTATATTGGATATTGGAAGTTTTACTATCTGGTGTCGCCGTTGTTGATGTATAAATGCAGATTTCTGAAGTAGAGATCCCAGTTCGTGTTCCTTAGGTCCCAGGTATGAAAAACTAATGCAGAGTAAAAGTTCGCACTACTCAGATTTTTGAAGTGCCCAAGGTATGAAAAACTAACGCAGAGTAAACAAATTTTAGTTCAAAGACCATCTTCGTTTTAGAAGTTCTAAACATCCGAACTTGCTCCCAAAAGCGACTCACCGCCAGTATTTCTACCCGGGCTTCTGGTTTGTTCTTAATCCAGTTCGATCATCACAATGTCCTCATTGATAAAATAAACTCGTTTAGTTTAGTCTCGCAATTCTGGTTATTATCCTACCTGCGTTATTTGCCTTCAGCAGGTAATAGTTTTTTTTTTCGTGATCCCAGAATTACGGTTACTGCTCTTCGACGACCCCAGGATCAGGCCCATATAAGCTCCACATTGTCTCAAGGCGAAGCAAAAGATTTTCATCCCCTATAGTACGCTGGCTCCGCGGTATCGCCCATGTATTCATCGAACATCTGTCCTCTCTGCTTTGAGCCTTTGGTAGATGGAGACGGAAGCGGCTTAGATAACCCCAATATTCATGAGGGCCTCTGTTTCACTCCGACGCCGGCAGAGACTGAGCTTTATTGGCTTTGGTTCTGGCTTTAAAAACTCTAGACTGTCTCTTTTAAATTACGGTTTATGGATCATATGGTATGGCTAAAGGGACGAAGCATTGCCAACGCTTGCCTATAAGGTCCCACGGTCCGCTCTAGCCAGTTAAGGTCACAGTATTATGTCAGAAGGTTTCGGTTGCCGAACCTATGCATTTTCCCGATCTCACCTGACCTGGAGAGCTCGAAGCCTTAAAACAGCCCGCGGGCGAAGAAGTGGAGGCCTGTTTCCAAGGTTTCCAGCTTACCTCACTTACAGGCCCTAAGGACAGTCTCCTCGAGTCCATGATTTATTATTTGTGGTAGTAAGGCCGAGGGATTCTACATTTTGCAGTACCGCTGCTTGCATATATGGTTCCTCGGCTATCTCTAGCCAGAAAACCTTCCAGTCTTGACTCGATAAGTTTCTGTTGGGGTACCGCATAATAACTTCAACCTCACCTGGTGTTGGTGGTTCAGAAGGAAGACCAAATTCAAGCTACAGACGATAGGGCGGAAACCTGTTGTCAACGGTTTCCAGTTTAGCTGACTTGCAGAGGAACTGTTTTCCGGCCGCTTGTCGGCACAACGAATCGAAATTTTTGGTTTCCAGTTTCTGGTCGATTGAAGAGATAAATCGGCCTACAACTTCCACGTCTGTTTTCGTCCTCTTTGTACAATCCACAACGCTCAAGGTATTGGGGACAGCCGGTTTCGGAAAATAACTTATAAGCTGCTGTAATCCGAGGCCACTTAGATCTCTGACTGTTTAAGAAGATTTTTTCTTGCCGCTGACGACCTTTTGGAGCATTTAGTGCCCGATATTCTATTCAAAAACTTTATAAGCGTATTGGCTTTCGTATTCTTACAGAACATAATCAGGAGTCCTTGGTGCGCCCTTTAGGCAAGACGAGAGAATTTAGCTGTTACTGGCAAGTACCATTACCGCAGCATCCACAAGTAATTTCGCCTGTGGCTTAGCCTATCTTCGCATTCTGTGGATTTCCGCTAACTCATCCTTAGTTAATAGCAGCGATGGTAGCCAATTTCCGCTCCCCGCCAGGAGCCAGCATGAAAATCGTCGTAAGACTCCACCCCAATTCGAGACACCGACCGAGCAGGTCACAATATTGACCTTTGTGGTAGGCGATGACGTCTCCGCCGGGTTAGAACTCACCACCCGGGAGAGCGCCAGCTTTTAGGGTCCCTTCGACGTCCAATCACGGCTCGAAGCTTTGTTGTTTTTTATCGTTCTTGTTGGTAGCATCCCGACTCAGAGGTGCTTTCGAAGACCAAACGTGCGATCGCTTTATGGAAATGGCTTGACGCAGTGTCGGGCCTGGAGCAAAATCGTAAGTCTTCTCAACTGCGCGTGCACCAACAACTTAATGGCGAGAGTTCAGAAGTAGTGACGGAATTAGTCCGCCAGCCATTTGTGCACACTCAGATGACAGAATACCGAAGACTTCTGCACAGGGAACAACAAATTCAAAACGAATAACAAGTCGTCATCGGAGAGCGATTTAAGATTTTCCCATTGAGGGTGATGACCACGAGGGCCGTAGCCCATTTAACCTTATTCAGGATGCAACGCGAGGTGGCGCTCTACTCTACATCTAATATGTATGTACATGTAACACATAGGCATACATACATATATATATGTTTGACTTTCTTGCAACCCTTTCTCGCTCATATCTCATACAAATATCGACATCCCTGATGTTAATGTAATAGGATTGCGAGTATAAAATTCTTCAGTTCACTATTTCTTCATTTCGGTCAAATCAAGTGACAAGTCGTGACGTGTCAGCAATGCTGACGCAAAGTTAGTAGAGATGCTTAAGGAAAACACACACACGCACACTCACAAAATAACCAAACACACTTACAAATCTATGGTCCATGCAATCAGTAACGACAACAGCAAAGGAATCACTTCAAGTGTGTCTTACATGCCACATCATTCGACAATATTCCACCAGCATCGCTATCGCCACACACTTCGCGCCGCACCACCCCCCGGTTTTAACGCATTTGATTTCTTCTACGAGTGCTAGTCCCAATATTTTGTATTCGTATCAGACAGACAGATTGCAATGAACCAAAGGAAACGAACCAATATAAATGTGCGGGAATTCCTATACAAAGTGACGGGCAACTAGCCAGTCCGCCAGTCAGCCAGCGAGTCAGGCAAACAACCATCTAAACCGCTAACCAGCAATTCAACAGGCCCAAATGCCAGCATAGACACTCTTGACATAGTGTTGTCGTCGTCCACTGCTTTAGTTACCAACAAATCTACAAACTAAATATGTGACCAAAGTCATCAAGCGTTCACCCCTTGGCCCCAAGCCTGCAATGGCGCTCAAGGAACGCATGCGACGTCTGATATGTAGGGGCGGACATGAGAAAGATTGTAAACTGGTTAGAGATACAGTGCAAGCAAGAGCCATTGTCTATTGCTGGCAAGATTGTTAAATACACTACGCTGTGAAATGAAAATGAAATAGAAAAGAAAAACATAAATGCAGAGCAGTTGCCTGTAGCTAAGGCACTTGCTGATTCCTTTTTGGTTTCTGCAGCTAAGACTTTATTCATGCTTTCGCATGCTTTTTCTTTGCTTTGGCATCGAAGTGTGAGTACACCTCCTTTTCTTTACTAGATACCTACTAGTTGTGTTTCCTTGTCCATTTTATTTTTAGTTTCCAAGCAAAGTCGGCAAATTTTTGCGTGGCAGCCACATTTGAATTTTATTGCCTCGAACCCGTCAAAGCAGTTTAACATCGTCAAACGCATCCATCGACAAGATATGTAAATGAAAATACTCTGCCAGAAAAGCGTTTGACAACTGTTTGAGTGGGGTTAACAAGGCCGGCTGCTTGGTTGGCCGGTTGGTTGGTCGGTTGGTTGGTTGGTTAGCTGCCTGGCTGGCGAGTGGCAGCTAAGTTGGCGCAAGTACATACACAAGTACTCGAGGGCCAGGCACAAATTATGCATGGAAGGCAAGTATTCAACTTGTCAACTGGTAAATTTTGAGTTGTAAAAACTTAAGAAGTTCACAAATTTATTTTTGTGGTATATCTTAGTTGACTTAAATAGTTGGCAAGAAATATCTAGTAAAAGTTTAAGTAAATCAATAACTTCGATTTATAATTTTCAGCGCTCAATAATTTTCAATGCAAATACGAACTATTAATAATTAGCAATAGAGAAGGAGACCCACGTTAGCCATAAATAAATATTTGACCAGTACCTTTTCCGTGAGTTAATATTTGACCAGCGCCATGTGACCTTCAATAATGGAAAAAAGAGTTCGCCTGGTTCACACTACCTCGATTCATTTTTAGATCCTTTCACACGGCAGAAATTTTAAATACTCTCATTAGCTTAAGTCCCCGCATTAGTATTCGTCTTTGTACTTGTCATTAAATTAAATGTATTAAATCTTAATAATAATGGTAATAGTAAGGGTAATGGTAGCGGAAAATGTAATGGTATCTGTATTCGTATTCGTATTCACGCTCGATTTCGTTATCATCTACGTATTCGTTTTCGTCTCCGAATTCGTCTTCCGGTTCATATTCATTTTAATAAACCTCTTCGTTTTCATTATCGTCTTCGCGTTGATGTTCGGCTCCATTTTCGTAATCGTTTTCCTCTTCATTCTGGTTTTTGGTGGTCGTCCTTATCTTCTTATTTATCCTCCTATTCATCTACGTGTTTTTCTTCCCGTTCGTCTTCGTCTTCCGATATGTCTTCGTTTTCGTCTTCATGTCCATGTTCGTTTCCTTATTAGTATTCATCTGAGTATTTGGTATTTGTCCTCGAATTCCTCTTCATTCTGGTCTTCGTACTTATCTTAGTCTTTGTCATCGCATTCGCCTTCTGTTTCATATTCCTCTTCGTATCCGCCTTTGTCTTTCCCTTAGTCGAAATTATATAGTATAGCTTTTGTCAATATGTGTTGGACGGCGCAGTACAGTACCGACACTCAGTACATATCCCTACTGGTTTCATGAGGTTATTCAGAATTATCAAGAGTTTCATTTTCTGTCGAGTTAGTATGGTAAATTTGTCGTAGCTTTCGGTGAGGGCGCCATCGTGCCTGAGATCTTCGAGTGGTCAGATGTATAATAAGTCCAAAAGCCTACCTCTCGGAGTCAATTATGAAGTGTGTAAATCCAAAAGAGTATTGAGGTTCGAACGATGGCTATTTAGAGACCAATCAATAGAATATCTAATAGCAGTTCTGCAACTTCTTGGTAGTAGAGGAAAGAATTCAAAAAACATTTTGGATCAACTCCTTAATACCTTCACCTTTGGTCTTTCATCTAACCTTCGCTTTCCTTTTCACTAATTAAAAGATGAATGGATCGGCCAATGGCTTTGAGTATTCAGTGTGCTATTTTCGGCCATTCTTCCAATTGCCCTCACAGAATTTCGAAGACTTATTGGTCGGAAATAGAAAAAATATTTGGAGGTTATATAATTTTTTAAGTGTTTGGTCGAGCTTCTCTTCCAATTAGTTTTTCTGAGAATCATTTACATAGCATAAGTAGTCTCGGAGATTTACCACTGCCTGGCACTATTTGAACACTTTGGTCGTGTTCGGTCTCGGTATTGGTATATTAAGCCAGCAGAAAATCTTTGATTGCTTCTAATTGTACAAATGAACATTTCTTAATAGTTCAGGGCTATTTGGAGACCATTTCAGGACAAATCTGGAAAAATTTCGGGGCTAGTTCGGGAGCATTTTGGGACTAGTTCTGGTTCATTTTGGGACTATTAAGTAACCATTTCGGGACCATTTCAAGACTTCTTTGAGATCATTTCGCGACAAGTTCACGACTTTTTGACCCTTTCGGAGCCTGTTCAGGACTATTTCAGAATCATTTCGAGACCTGTTCAGCACCATTTCGATACTATTGCAGAACCATTTCAGACCCTTTTTGGACTAGTTTTGGATCATTTGGGCGTTGTTCGGAACTTTGTCGGGTCCATTTTGGGATAGTTCAAGACTATTTCGGGACCATTTTGCCACTAGCTCCGGACTATTTCGGCGCTGGTTTGGGATCATTTTGAGACTAGTAAGAAACCATTTTGGGACCCTTTCGAGACATATTTAAAAATTTCATAACTCTTTCAGAACCACTGCATGACTACTTAAGGACAATTTAGGGCCTAGCTCGGGACTATTTCGGCACAGTTCGCAATTCGAAAGTAGTCACGAAATGATCTTGAAATAGGCGTGAACTATTGCCATAGTGTATATCAAAAAATAGTGCAATAGTGGTCAGATATATTTCGGGAGGCTTCAGAATCATTTTGTGATTACGGTATTGTTTTCGTATCAGTAAAGGACTGTTTCGGGACCGTTTAAAGACTTGTTCGACATCGTACCGAGACAAGCTAACGACTTTTTCAGAACCAATTCAACACTACTACTCCAGGATAATTTTGGGACTAGATCAGGACCATTTCAGGGAAGTTCGAAACTACCTACGACATTATCCTGAATTAGACCTGAACGATATACGAAGTCGTCAACTGGTCTCTAGAAAATTAATAAAATTAAATTAGTGTTTAATTTCTCTGGCCACGGATCGAACCTGGATCTTACGCACCTCAAACCACCCAGCTATAGCGGCCGGTCGAGAATAGCGTTCCTAAAACGATGATATAGAATTTAATTGTTCTGCAATTTTTTGACCTATATTGAATAACAGATAAAATGCACTTCATCTCTGAAGATTTAGTTCTAAAATGTTCGACTTTGGCAGTAAATAAAATTTGAACCATATAATTTCAATCAAAGCGGCTTGTTTTTTTTTTTCATTATAACAACCTTTTTTAATATATTTTTATAGTCATTAATTTTAAGTGTCCTGTAAGCCCACACATGCTACTTGAAACTCTCATCCCATGTACAAGAAACTATAATCGTCATTTTCGCATTACCTGCATGCCACAGAGTGACGTGCTGCTTATCAAATGTCAGTGTGAAATTTTATTACTTAAACAGCATTTACCATTTACTATTTATTATGAGAACTTAATTTATGACTTTGTGCGAAGCAACCAAAAATAACAACAACAAGCATTTCAACAACACCACAAACACACGGTACGGGGGGTACTCATACTTACTCCACCCATGTAGCCATAACAGCGATGCCAATACCGACACCAAAAACAACAAAGCGAAAACTGCAAATGCAGCAAAATTCTTTGACATTTTTATTGAGTTGTCGTTCTCTTTAAATGCAGCTAAACCTGAGCGTTAATATCTACGAACATACATACGTACGTACATGCACTCGGGGGTAAGCAGGTGGTTAACAACAACTTCATTGGATTCAAGTACGAGTTTTATATACACAAAATAATAGGATGAGGATATTACACACACACACACACACACACACACATGCACGTGTACACTGTGACATTAAAATATGTATTTGTTTGTAAAGCTTGCAAGCTTGCATATTTATATGTTTTGCATTCCTGCCAGACAGAATGACGAACGAGTGCGACAAGTGAACGGACAAACTACGAGCACTCTATGGCTGCAGTCAGACAGCCTGGCTGGCACATGAACTGCCGGGCGAACTGCATGGTGGTAGGCAAACGCGAATGCACACAGGCAGATACACTTAGCTAGTTAGACGGGTTGGGTAGACGACATTCAGTCTCGAAATGACAATCGAATGATGGCGATGACGGCGGCAGTGGCGGTCAGATGGTGTCGGTGAAATTTTGGGTTAGCGTAGGGCATAATTGTCGCAAGGTATGAAATGGTCGGGTAAACACTTACGCGTGTAGGTATGTGTTTGTGTCTTGTTGTGTCATAAAAATAAAAGTTATTACAACGCGATGGATTTATGAGTACATTGCGAAAATTATTGGAGTCGGTTAACACTTTTGGCTGGGCTTGGGGTAGTCGCAAATACTACATTGAGTGGGTGCGATTGCGAAAAGGGGAACGTATTTAGGCGGAATGTATGTATGTATATATGTATATCTCCATCAGCGATAGGCAGAGAGAGCTTTTACTCTGCACACGACTATACAAACTGTATAGAAATCTTAAAAGAGTGCTTTGCCCGCGGGCAATTCGTTGCCCATCACTGATCTACATATATGATGAATTCAAAAGCCAAACAAAAACTGTCTCATCCTACTTAAGAGTATTATGAGCTTTGAGAGAGCCAGAAAATGCATTAGTAAGTATATAACAGTGTTGGCCCGTGAAAGCTTTTATTTTGTGCGAGCCTTATATAAATTATAAAGAGGGCTTTTTAAATATTTGGCACGCATTCCTATGAAGTGGTTTGGTCTATAGCAGCGTCAACCAGAGAGAGCATTTGCTTTTTACACGTTCATTAAATGTAGTGATAGGCAGAGAAAGCTTTATTCTGCACGCGCCTAAACAAAATGTATAAAAAGCACCGCGGGCAAGGCGGTGCCCACCACCGAATTAAATCACTGACGATCAGAGAGAGCTTTTACTATCTGTGCGTCTATATCAGTGATACTCAGAGAGAGCTTTTACTCTATGCGCGCCCACTTAAAATGTACAGAAAGCTATAACGAGTTCTGTCTGCGGGCACTGCTTTCAGTATCAATGGTCTATATCAGCATTGGGCACAGAGAGCTTTTACTCTGCTCGCCTCTATACAAAATGTCAAATGTGTTATACGGACCACTGATGGGTACTGCCTTGCCCGCGGGCAAAGCTCTTTAAAGCTGTCTACACGTTTTGTATAGGCGCAGAGCAAAAGCACTCTCTGCAAATCGCTGCTATAAAACCTTTAGGAAGCTTTTAAAATCTTCTCGCGTAAAACACGATTTGCTCGGGACTGCTATAAATTTTATATAGACACGTAGAGAGTAAAGGCTCTCGTAGATCATCACTACTGCGAAGCTTTTAACAGCTTCTCCAATGGAATATGTTTTGATCGTGACTTACATAAAGGGCCGAGTGACCAGCAAAGTTTCCCTTCTGAAATATGTTTTGGTCGTGGCTGGTCTAAATTTTATATAGACGCGTAGAGAGTGAAATCTATTTGTTGGTATTGGTTGATTTCTCCGACAGGGTGGAGAAAAAGGGTTTCAAAAAATTTTTAGTTTAAAAAATTAAAAACAAAATTCGATTTAAGATAAAAGCAAAGAATCATCAAAGATGAAGACGAGAACAGAGATAAAAATAGCGGTAAAGACAACGACCAAAGCTAAGATAGAGACAAAGAAACGGATAGAGATGAAGATAAACGCACATATAAAAATAAAGACAAAAAAGAGTATATAGATAGGTAGATACTAAGATAAAGCATAACAGTAAAAGGCAATGGACCGTACGTTGTATAAAATAAACGTGCAGAGCTGTTCAAAATATAGCGAATTCAATAAAACGTAAACGAATAAAACCTTTTTTATATTCAGTACAATTTCTATGGTGTTTTACATCATTCTAGGCTTAAGTACAAATCTGGAGATTGGAGTATTTTATATCTTGTTATAATGCTCACCTTACTTTACCTCAAAACAACGAACTCCATTAACCTAGATATTTATATAGGTGGTCTGTGTGCTTTGAAGTCCGAAGCCGCTAGCCACCCTCCTCCTACAATCAACGATTTACAAGCCCACCTTTCATGCGCACGTTACCTCCGAGCAACTGTGTCACACCCCCTACCGACTATCTATCTGCAAAGCTATGTAAATATGTATGTATGCAGTCGACGTATAAGTACTTACTCGTCAACCCAACACGAGTGATAGACAAAACACTGCCTACAGAGCAACTGCAAGCACACACACTCTATACAACGACACAGTGACACTGCGACACTTTGGCGTATAGCGAATATTTTGACGGAAATGTGTCATAAATTGCACAGAGCTTTACTATAAATCGCCAACCAAATGCAAAATTAAGCACCATTGCCGTGACACGACTCACCGCCGACCCATCGACCAAGCCAATTTAATGGGCATAAACAACACCGACCCATACGCTTAGTGGTGCCACAGTGCAACAATAATAATAACAATAATAACAACAGCAACTACTTGGCGTAAACAAAATTTATAAAGCATCATAAATATTGTGTGGTGGCATTTGTTTGTTTTATTTGCTTTACTACTTGCAGTCTGAGTTTAATATTATCTACCACCAAGTGGCGGTGGCGGTGGCGGTGGCATAGGTGGTGGCGGCAGTAGTAGTGATATGTTATGACCACCCTCTTTAGACTAAGGTGCGCCACAGCGGCTCAACGGCGCATAAACGACGATGAATAATTGCTGCAGTCTTATTACAACAACACTTTAGCATTACTAAGTTAAAATACACATTTTTTAGTTGAAAGTTGTTTTTAGACAAATGCGAAAGCGAATGCGAGTAGTGTGACGGCAAGTGATACATACTTAATGGTATGAAATAAATTGTAACTAGTCGTGATTTGCACGTGCATTAATACTGGTTACAAACATTATTAACCTTTTGGCAAGTTAATGTATGGTGGTTTAATTGCGAGAGCTATGCATTTCTGTCTCAATCCTAGATCTACTCAAATACCGCATCTACATAGTAGGTATTTCAAGAGCATGTCCATGAGACAGAGGTATACTTTTCATACATCGGGTCAATTTTAACTACTCAAATTGGAAAATGAATCTTACAATCGACATAAACATGTTTCTTCTTGCAATTTTTCCCTAACACCGTTTTTCGGTTTGGACCGAGGCCGACAAACTTCACCAATTCGCTCTGTCCTTGCCAAAATTACGACAATAACTAGTTCATCCCAAGTGTTAGCTAGTCTTTTGCATTTGGTGTTTCCATTTTATTCATGGGTACCCTTGCTTTCGTTGCCCATACACGGAGATGAGTATCTTCTTTTCGTAGGACCAAAATCGAATTTCAAGTCCACGCGAGTTTTTTTTCTGGGGTCGTATTGATCTGGGTTCGTCTCAAACTGACGTTGAACAAACGGCAAGAAGACAGAGTTGAGAATGTTGAAGAAGAAAGGTATAGAGCAAAGATTAAAATATAAAGTAAAGAAACCAAAAGACACAAGGCTGCTTTTCACTATGTCAAATTCAATGGCATTTGTCGTCAAATAAATGAAAACACATTGCCAAATGCGATCAAAAAGCGGTTTATCGTTTGATTTGGACCAGGATAGGTTTTTAGGCGTGCACATGCGCTACGAAATCTGTTATCTTTCAGTGTTTGGCCCATAATATCATTGGTAAAGGTATGGATAAAGGAGATAAAGTTGCGGCAAAATATGATGCCAAATTTTGGCGTCAAAATATGACATAGTGAAAACCAGTCTACATAAAGGCAAAGTGGAAGGTAAATTTACATACTTTATATAATGACAAATGTTGTTGTAGATGTACAAAGGAATAGGGAAATCTAAATATAATGAATAACATAATAAAAATAAAGATAAAAAAAGCCTAAACGATGATCGAGTTAGAGAAAGTGATGGAGATAAATATCGAGACAAAGAAAAATATAAAATAAAATAATGAGATATATTAGGTTATGTTATCTTAGGGTAGATTATGTTATGCTTTCTTAAGTTATATTATTTTATGCTATGTTACGTTATGCTATGTTGTGTTATGTTATGTTATCTTATGTGTTGGTATAAAATATTACGTTTTTAAGGTTTTTTATGTTATGTTATGTTGTTTTGTGTTACGTAATGTGTGTATAAAATGTTATGTTACGTTATGTTATGTTATGTTATGTTTTAGTATGTTATATTAGGTAATATTATGCTGTGTTACGTTATGTTGTTCAACGCATTTCACGTTAACTCAACCTAGCTGAATTCAAATCACCTCAACTCCCCTCATCTCACCTCAACTCAACTCACCCCATCTAACGTTATTTCACCTCAACTCACCTTATCCCATTTCCACTAATCTCACCTCAGCTCAATTCACCCTAACTCGCTTAAACTTATCTAAACTTACCTCGCATGAGCTCACTTTACCTCAATTCACTTCACCTTAACCTAAATCACCTGTATATTAAAATAAAAATGCGCATTCGTTGAAACTCCAATCGGGAAGGCTCACTGAAGTTTGAAGCGTCTGATCGCCAGTAGGCGCGGCTCTGCAAGCGGGCGTCTGTCTTGGAGCAAGCGGCTCGCTATATAAACGTGTATTTGGTTGCGAAAGCACCCCCATCTCAGCAATGGGTTGTGCGCTGGGTTTTTTGGACCTGTCACGTAAAAACAGGCTCCAATGAAATAGCAGACAAATATTGATTTCTGAACGAACTAAAACGCTCCTTTTGAAAGAGGAGAAGTAAGCAACATGGCCACATTTGTTCGTAAGTAATCGCCTATTATTTGCAATGTCTTTTCCCAGGAGAGTGAAACCTCAAAATTACAGGTCAAATGTGGCAACAAATATTGATGATCTGGCAAGGAAATCGCACTTTTAAAGCAAGCGACTTTTAATTTAAACATGTTATTTCCAGAAGAAAGATTTTCTATAAAATGAAAGATTCATACAAAGCAAAAAATCGCATATTTATTGTTTCCTTATCACTACAAAGCAATTAAAATGACAAAAGTCAAAAACAGAAGCGCTTCGAACTTATGACAAATCAAAGCCGAGGGCCAAGAGTGTTGAGTGCTTTATGTGTTGTACTCGTAAAAGCAACAGGAGCTACTATGTAGTAGCTGCCTCGCCGGCGGTGATGAGTTGGCCACCAAAGCTTCAGAGTGTGGGTAAGCATACCTACGTCAGCGCAAACGTTGCGCCCAACAAACCATCAAAGCATTGTCACTGTCAGTGCGGTTGTCACAGACACGTCACAGGGATTACAACGGCAAGCGACTCTCAACTGTCACTCAATTTAGCCGAAGGAAGCGTTGCGCCTCACACAAATATGTACATATAACTATAGCAACAGCACTTGTGCCCATACGCACATACACACACACACACACACACACCTGTACGCTTGCAATGCCAGTGAATAAAACCGGAAATGGGGTTTAAAGGTTTCTGCGAGGCGAGCGATGTTGACAAATACCGAAAACCACACACCCACAAACTCGCCACAGTGGCCTTGCGCTTGACTTGACTAACGTTTGGCGTGTTTAATGTGTAGGCGCCTCCAAGCGCGCGCGCGGGCTGCATATACATACATACATATGCAAGTATGACTGTAGCTGTGCATAGCTAAAAGGGGTGTCGCGTCAAAGGGGCGTTGTAATGGGTGGTTTGTTGAATTGTTGTTTTGTTTGTCACCATTGTTAAGCTGCTTGTTGTTTGCGCGCACCCACCACCATCACCATCGCCATCACCGTCACCACACCTCGCCGCCGTTCTGGCCTTTCTTGTCATTATTTAAGCCCCACTTTACATATGTCAACGACCAAGAAGCGCATCCTTTGGCTGTCACTTTGCTTTGCAGGTATGACCGGCAGCGATTTTTCGGGTGAGTGGCATTCGGGGGACGTTTAGGGGGTATATTGCCTGAGTTACTTGAAGTTTCATGCGTTTTTTGAAGTTTCACTGATGTCCTGTGGCATTGTCGACATGTCTTGTGCAATGTCGCATACATTATAAACGAATTATTGCCGCGTACGAGTACGCATTTAATGTGTAGTTACGTAGTGAGTTATGCAGTTGCCGCTTGGGATGATAGTGGTTAATCGCCGTTAAATCTAATTAGATGACATTGCCAGGTTGCTGTAATGACAGGCAAGTGAAAATACAAACATACGCACAGGCATATTTGAAAATACATACATGTGCATATACACCTAGTTGCCAGGATACCCTGAGGGCTTTTGAGCGAAGTTCGTGCTGAACTATTCCAGCTTCTGGTTCGTTCAGTGCTGAAGTGGTCCGCCTTTAGCGGCGCAGAATGCATTGCTGTTTCTGCAGTTTTTAAAACATTCGTGCTATTTTTTCTTCAGGTTCATAAAATCAAACGAAGATGGAGGACAAAACGAAGATGGAGACAAAAATTTTCTCACTGAATATCTAACAAGTCAGTGAAAAGGTTGGGTTAGCAGAAAAAGACAACCATTGAAGTAGACGATCTCAATAATGAAGCTAAGCTAAGCCCAAAAGCTCAAGTTAACGGCAGCTTCTCTAGTAAAACTAAAAGTGTTTGATATAAACTCCTCTGAAATCTTACAGTGCAATGTTTTCCGGGCGCAATATCGGGCGATCTTATTTGATGATGGCTGGGAGGTACTGATTCTATGGAAATTCATCAAGAGCACTGATTAGAATTCCGGAATCGTAGTGGAGTATTCACTCGGGCCATTGACTCTTAATGGAAACATTTATAACCCTATAGTTAAACGGGTACTCTCCGACTAACTGGTTTGCGAAAGGGGCAAGTTGACTTTAGTCCACACATTTCGTGCGTCGAGCATTTCATAAATTATAAACATTTCAACCACTAAAATTAAGGGGAGTTGAGGTGGTTAAGGTGTCTTGAGCTGAGTTGAGTTAAGGTAAGGTGAATTGAAGTGAAGTGAGTTCAGATGAGGTGTATTTAGACAAGTTAAGGTGAGTTAGGGTGAGCTGAGCTGAGATGAGATTAGATGAGTGCAGGTGGTTTGAGTTGAGGTGAGTTAAAGAGAGGTGAGGTGAATCGAGTGGAGATGAAATGAGGTAAGTTGGGGTGAGGTGAGTTAGGGTGAACTGGGAGGAGTATATGTGAGGTCAGTTGAGGAGAAATGAGGGGGGTGCTTTGAAGTGTGCTGTAGTGAGTTGAGGTGAAATGCGTTGAACAAAATAACATATACATAACATAACACAGCGTAATATAACATAACATTGCATAACACAACACAACATAACATAACGTAACGTAACATAACATAACATAGCATAACATAACATAACATAATATACCATAACATGACGTAACATAACATAACATAACTTAACCGTAGCTAAACATAACACCACATAACATAACATAACGTGGCGTAGAATAACATCACCCATGTCATTTTTCACTTTTATCTTTTTCTCTGCATTTATCTCTATCACTTTCTTCATCTTCATCTCTGTTTCTCATCTTTAATTTTACGTTTTTGTTTATCTTTTCATTGTTATCTTTATCATTTCCTTTACCTTTATCCGGATCTTTATCTTCATTCTTTCTTCAGCTACATATGTACTTAGAAGTTTAGTTTAGCTGTACAGGGAGTAGATACACAGCCCTTGACGAAAGAAAATCCTATCCCAGGCAGATTTGGTGTAGCAAATAAATTTCCAAATCAACACAATCCATCTTTTTCCCGATTTTAAAGCCACTTTTTATAGCACGAAGAAAAGCTGCCTGTCTAAATTTGTAATCCTCACACGCAAGTAACGTTGAGCACGACCTTCAACTCTATTCAAATTCATGCCGTTTGAGACCAAAATAGGTTGTAGTCAAGGCGAGTCACTCTCAAACTGACAATTTAAATCGCACTTGCACCATATACAGCAAAAGCATGCCGCGTTTTCCACTTTAGAAAGAGACGTATCGATATTTTGTCTGAGAATACCCATAATGAAATTTTCCGGCCAATACTTTTCTAGAATATTTTACCCTCTAGTAACCTCCTAAATGCCATTTTATTCAGACTCTTCAAAAAAGTGGTCAAAACTGACATTTTTTTTCGTAGAATTTTCTAGAAAGTTTTAACTCTTCAAAAAGGGGTCTAAGCGAACCTTTTGTGAGGGAGCTAGTGGGTTGGAATGTTCTAAAATATGATTCCTCATGAAATTTTACTATATGTACCCGATTGTAACCCTTAAAACAAAAATTTTAGCTGAGAATGCAGAAAGGTTTGGAGGTTTACTTAATATAAGAGTCTAGGTTTTTCATCCAGAGTTGGAATCATTTCGTCTCCAGACAATGACACTGAAATTGTTACACAGTGTAATCGTATTTTTTTTTTTGTATCAATCAGTGAAAGAAAAGTAAAAACTTCTTAGGCTGAAGCGCTAAACGTAATACTTACCAAAATCAGTGTGCCCCACTCAAAAATGCATCGCACATATTTAGCTACATATTTATTACCTCAAAGTTCAATTGTTGCCTAGCAAAGTCAACATCTGTTGCAAGAAGATGCTGCAACAACGAAATGGTGTAATCGAATAGGTGAAGTTGATGGTGTGTAACTAAACGCGCCACTAATGTGCTTGTGATGTAAGAGCGGCACGCAAATGTATGCTGATGATGATGATGACGATGCTGGCGGCCACCTCTTCTTCATCGTTGCCTTGTTCGTGTTATGCTTGCTACGAATGCGACATGTGAATGCCATTGGAAAGCAAACGCAATGAACGAGTGTTATGTGGCACGTTGATTCTTAGACCGACGACGCGATTCACTGATTCAATGCGAAGAACCCATCCTTCTTTCTCATTTATGTATGTTTGTACGTTTGCCAAATTGGCGGCGTACGTTAAGCCACAATTTTGCTCTACTTTATGAGTGTTACGTGTGAATGGCAAACGATGCCAAGAGCAGCAGTGTCAGCAGCAACAACAGCAACAGCAACAGCTCAGCAGTGTTGATTTAATATTGCGCCGCGGCGTTGGAGTGACAGTTGTCGCTCACAGAAATCTTGTAACTTTCGCCATTGTATGGTAGTGGCAGACACCAACCATCCAGCAGCATTCGTATATTCGCTTGTTGCGCAGAATAATGGGATTTCATATACAGAAATACATGCGAACCCTGCACGGAAGCCCCGAACTAGTGAACCAAATTTCTAATTCAGTACTAGTTCTTTATCGCCAAAATCAAACCAGTCCGCTAGTAACTAGATTCTCACCGGTTCAAAAGCAGCGATATATGGTACTTTTAAAAAACTATTTTATTTTACTTTTTTTAAACTATGTATCGCTGGCTCTTAGAGTGAAAAGTTTACAGCAACTTTTTCTAAAAAATTATATTTTGATGCAAGAAGCAAGAACAATTAGAAATGCATAATTTTTTAGAAGATCGAACCTATCGACCTATTTTATTCTAATCATTTCTGTTTAGGTATATGCAAGCGTGCTAAGTCCAAAATAGTTGCAGGAAATGTGATAAGCACCAAAGAATAAAAAAAAACGCTTCATAAAAAATCTATATCTAAGGTGACGAATTTGGAAAAAGGGATGCAAAAAACCAGCAACTCGCACTCCTTTACACTCACTACGGTTTTCGAAAGACAAAAGTCTTTCTTAAGAAAATTGTCAATTCTGGCAACTAGCTGGAAAGCTCCTTAATGTCTTTCGAAAGACTAATTGTAAGATGTACTAACGAGGAGGTCTTAGCGTTATACTGTTCGCCTTTCAGCAATAAGAATTTCAAAGACAAAATTTAATTAAAAAAAATAAATTTTTTTTTTAACTAAAAATAAATTTAATTACAGAAAGAGAAAGAGAGAAAATTTTTTAATGAAAATAGAGCATAAATAAATAATAAAATTAAATTAAAAAAAATATATTTATATAAAGTAATAATAAAATATAGCAACAATTTATAATTTTTTTATTAAATGAAATTAAAAAAAAATATTTTTAAAACAAAATCTAAAAATTAAAAAAAGTTAATTAAATAAGACGAAAACAAAATAAGATCCTACAAATTAAATGAAATAAAAAAATATATATTTTCCTTTTAAAACAATAAAATCTAAAAAATAAAATGAAACCGATAAAAGAAAAACAAAATAAATTTAGGTTAGGTAAGCTTTTAAAAATGAAATAAAAGTAAGGCAAAAACATTCAATTTTTTTTTAGTTAGATGAAATTAAAAAATATTATGTATTAAGAGAATTAAAAGAATTAAAGTAAAAAAATAAGAAAATATTACTAAAAAATAAAAATAAATTAACAAAAAAATGTATTTTAAAAATAGAATCTAAAAATTTGGAAAAAAGTTCCGCTGTCCGAGGACTCGAACTCGGATCTCCCGAATGGCACGCCTGTGCTTTGTTCAGTCGGTCATTGCGACTGCTGCAGCGACGCGAGCTAAATGATGTATCAGTGCTTTCTCTCAAAATAAATTTTCATCACGAGTGGTGAATGAAAGTTCTTTTCTACCGCTTTTGTGCTGGATTAACAAAAGTCTCTCGAACCACATATGTATCTTTTCATCTGTCCTTCATTTGTATAACGAAAAACTGTTTACTATCTTAGCCAACACTGCCCTGTAGATCTCATCTGTCGAATTTAGAACTATTTCGAAACTATCCAAAAAGGGAGGCAGCGGAGAGCTTGTTTACTTTAAACAGATATTTGTTTGGCGTTTGTTTTTGTTCAAATATGCATTCATTCTGCACTTCACAGATGCTTTTTCATAGTATTTTCAAATGCTCAGTTTGAATTAGATTCATTCAGCCTAATGTGGTTTCAAAACCAAACCAAAGACACTTCTTTGAAAATAATTTAAAATCATGTTACTTTTTTCTTCTGTCGATTTTGGAACTGGTTCGAAACTATCGAAAAGGTAATGCATCGTGGGCCTATTGACACCTCGTTGGACATCGCTATGTAAAATTCACCAGTTTTTGGCATGCAAAAGAGAATAAACCACACTAATCATGCTTCTATATTTTCTAGCACCGAACTAGCTCGGCACTAGTGCGCTTCCCCACAGGGAATGTACATTCATAATTATGTGCTCACGTGTTGGGTACACTCTGCCCAACATCCTAGCATTTTTTTTTTTTATTCTTTTGTATTAACATTTTCGTCATTTTGTTAACAGCCTACCCAGTCCACTCATTACCTTCATACTCGTTGCCGTTTCCATCATCACCAAAGGCTGTTTTTGGCTTCCCACTTTTTTTTTTTTTCGTTTTTTTTTTTTTTTTTGTTAACATCACGCACTCCAATAGTACAATAACATGTCGCAGTCGTCAAATGAATGCTGCTAATGCTGCTGCACAACAAATTCTGTATGGCTAATGCTGCGCCGGATGGCCGGGAAGATTGTCAACCAGCCTCATCTGTTTCTAGCCGCGACACTTGATTAGTTTTTTCCAGATCGACTTGTGTCAATCTGCTTGTTGCGAATGCACAAAATGGTAATTGTCTATACATGACAATATGACGATGGTGTGAGCTGTTGATGGCACTCACGTGGGCTATATATACTGTGGTTTTGGTGAGAATAACAAATTCTTGTATTCTGTGCGTGCAGTAATTTTGCGGGATTATTTATGAAAACTTTATGACAGAAATACGTGTTGAATGTTCGATGTGGAAAGCTGCAAGTTAGCCACCCGCCTCTGATGGTGGCCGTTGCTGGAGTTATTCACTCGCAAGACAATAGAAACTACATGGAATTCATGCGATATTGACATCTGAAAATAATGCAAATGTGCTTGTCATTTCATTCTGTCATTTTCGATTCGTCATTAGTTAACATTCATTTGAGCTGGAAAGGTTCATAAGCTCTATGTATGATTATCAATCCATTGCTTTGAACGCAGTAGGGCCAACTAAATATTTGCTGCGCATCTTATTCTCTTTCTGAAAATCCACCTAACTTCCAAAACTGTCTCAAATTCGATAATCTTGCTCTCACTCTTGTGCTTATCTATAAGTCTCGTCCGTTTTCTTGTATTTCGACCATAGATTCGAACTATAGATTGGTAACACGATATTCTACAATTGTACGGCTACAGGCCGTTTTCTCGAATAGGTTTTGTTTTAAAAATGCGTTTGAAGGGATAAATTCTAAATCCTACTTGAGAAAACGGCCCTAAATCTATCTAATATAAGCTTCTCTTTTATAAAAACGCTTTATTCAACTTGCAAATACCAGAAACTAGCGAGCCTTTAGTGTCTCATTATACGACGGCGTCACAATCTGGTGGACATCACTGGACAAGTCGCTCACAAATTCTAAGCTTACCAAGGTTCCTTTACTAGCGAGTTTGTCGGCAACTTCGTGTCTTTTGCAGGACCAAGTATCTAGCACAATGCTTTCTTGCTTCTCGCTGAAAAGAGTTGAAATGTCGGAAAGCTTGAAGAGCTTCGAAGTAGTCATTATTATGGACAGGGTTGGATGTTCATTTGGCTGTTTGAAAAATAGTTATAAACGCGTCTTTCGTATGATTTTCCAGACTTAATGTGGCACATTTCGTGATTACCCGCTCCAAATTTAATAATTATTAAATGGAATACACTGTAAAAGTCTGTCTAAATTAAGAGGGTATTACATTCGAGAGATTGCCCGTATCGAAACCAGCATTGGGTTGCGGATCACTTCCATACTAGCACTCTAGGTTAGACGTACGTTTAGACATTGTAGAAAATACGACCGTAGTTTTCTCCATCATTAGGATAAGCGGCACTCGTTTCTGCCTCACTTCAGCTTGTGAGCACTCGGCAATCCTCGTTAACTTCGACTTCATGCTTGTGAAAAATGATCGGTGCATTCTTAAACTAACTTCAATCCCTCTACAACCCACATCCTGTGGATGGATAGGAAAATTGCCGACTCTGGAGCAGAAGTGCAGTAAATATATTCACGGATGGGCCGCAGTTAAACGGAAGAATTGGATGAGATGTTTTCTGCCAGTAACTCTTCGCAAACCGCTAGTTTATGTAATGTAAAATTTTTTTTTGTGTAACAGAAAGGGATACCACAACCTAGAAATCTTTTGTATCCCTATGATGGTTCCTAACACTGACGGCCCAGGAAGTTATGAGCCCTCCTTATGAAAGCTAAAAGTTTCTTGCTAGAAGAATTCCTAATCTAAAGACATCGACTGTCAAGAACTGAGCATTGCAGTCTTAGTCTGGCCAATGCCGGACAATCACAAATAATATGCTCCGACGTCTTCAAGGCAAAGATGGAAATCCGTCTCCATAGATATACTAATCCTGTGCATGTGATGTGAGCGCAGGTGATTATGGCCTGTCAGATAGCCAATAAGCAACTTGATATCGGCGCTGTTCACAGGATGTATATCTTTCCCAGCGAAAGGATAACCAAAAAGATCTGACCTGTTTATGGTGTCCTACCTCCCTCCAGTACTTACTGCGTTTTGAATTTACCCACGATTCTCTTACAAGCCTCGAGGAGAACCAACTGATTCCGCAAAACGGTTCCGGCCGCACAAGCATAGACGATGAGTATTCCCTTGCCAATTCGTTGGCGGCCGTGTTAACCTCGATCCCATAGTGTCCTGGTAACCAGCATAGTAATACCGTGTTCTTTGCTGCAAAGAGCTGGATAGTGTCAAAGCACTCCTTGACGAGCCTGAAGGTCATCGTCCTATCGGAAAGAGACTGCAAGTTTAGTTGCCCGCGAAGCATGACTGACTATGTGCTAATGTGATACCGATTGGCAGACTAAATACTTACTCTGGTAGCCAAGTGGTCATTACCGCTTAAGGATCGTTTATGGAGCCATCGAAACTGGCCAGGGAATACCTGCTCTCGGTCGCATCGGAATACTTCCAAATTAAGTTGATTTGGGTCGCAAGGCGCAGGCTAAGCATTCTCAAGGTTAATTCCCCTAATAGGGACAGCATAGAATAAAGGAGCTTCTTAAGCTGATCAAGCGCTAACACTCCGTGCTAACAGGACAGGTCACTGTGCAATATTATGAATTTTTTACCAAACTATTCGAAGACCTTCTTACACCTGGAGCGCAGTTAATGGCCCCTGCACATTTGGCCAGGCGATTTCTCAATACAATACATACCTATTTTAAGTTTGCTGCTAGTTTACCAGAAGTTTGCCTTAAGTTTGTGTCATTGCCATTATTAGCAAGTATGAATTTATCACCAAGCCGGCTTCTTCGCTAGTTTATAAGCACTCAGAAAGGGAAAAAACTGAAGACACATGTGTAGGTACACACCTATGTATGTACAGCGGCAGCAATTCATTTTTGACAAAATGTTGTAGCCCATTAGCACGTGCACACATTAAGTCCGCCTCGGCACGGTAGTCTCATAATTTTGCCCAAATTACCGCGTAGCATAGCGCCACTATCCGCCACTTGCGCCGTACATATGCACAAATGTGCGAGTACACCGAAGGTACGTGCGTGATATTGCAACGCGTCGCTCAGTAGTACTCAAGGGAGTTTTACACTTCTCCAGATCTGCTTATTTGCTTTTGTTTGCCGCGTGCTTGAGTCTCGTTTTGTCTCAACATTTTTGGCTGCTACGATTTCATAAACCATGTCGCAATCGTCTTCCAAGCGGGGGTGATTCATGTGCCGCGTGGAGTGCATAAGGCAACAACACAAACAGAAACACCAATACCAACTGCAACAGATATGCTTCCAATAAGCGCACATGGAACAGGTGTAAAATGCCGTGGTTTTGCGGAATTCGGCGCTTTGTACTATAGATACTCAATCCTGCGCTACACACTCCTGAAGCCAACCACTTACTGCCGCATTGTACACTAAGCTTTAACAGCGGTGCTGTTGTTGTTGGTGGTGGCTCGTAAGGATACCCAATGGCTTTGTTGCTGCGGTGTGTTTAGCACGAATATGCACAAATCATTTCCGAATTTGTCTACTGGTTTGAAAGTCTTATTTTGCCATGCTTTGACTTCGTCTGCTTCATCTTCTACAGCAGCGTAGTGGAGAAGCTGGTTGCCACAACTTGGTTGCACTTTTCCTTCGTACGTGTGGTGGTTGGGTGGCTTTTTGTTCTTATTTTATTATAAGCTTCATACATAATTTCACTATATTTATGCGTGTTAGGTGTGATGCTTCGAAGGAGCTAAAGGATAAAGTATGTAGAGGAACGGTTTTTGGGTTTAGACTCAATGAATTATCTTGAAGATGCTCTGTTCTTGCAAAGTAGGTTATAATTTTTATGATTACTTTTAAAGGACCTCGAAGTACCACGTAATCTATTGTGTACAGAGGTAGTCCTTTACCTTGTATATGAAGGCTTATTACGCGGACTAACACTTGTCGGACGTGATTTAGATGAGTGAGTATGCACCTTTCGTAAGCAACATATTCACTGAAAATATGTTCCGGTTTTTCTTCGTCCCGCTTATGATTTTGTCGAAAAAAACCTTTTTGCTGAGGTGGTAACCGAGGGAATAATGTTTCGTTAAAGATTAGTTAGAGTTCGATAGTCCCTTCTACATAAATCCGTATCTTAGCTTATATACCTCAACCTTGAACATTTCAGCTGGTGGTCTATCCAGTTGTTTATGACCCTTCCAGTATAAGCTTTTGTTAGCCCAATTTAGGGTATCGAAACAATAATTTACCAATGACTGCCCGACATAATGCAGATTTTTTGAAGGTGTGCCTCTTTTAAGACATTTTCTGTCAAGCCTTTCTTTTCCTTGAAACTCTGCTTGAAAATTATAAGACAGCTGTCCATTGGTACTAATTTCTTGAAGTTCGTCTCAAATGTACCCGTCCAATTATTCCAACCTATTAGGTATGGTACGTAGATTCATATTTTCAAGAGATCTCGTATGGCAGTTGGTGTTAGTGATGTGCTGAGTCAATACTTTTTAATAATGATCGATATTCGGTACCGATACATTTAGGTTTCGAATAAAAGCGCACATAGGCCAAAAATATGGAAAAAACTCTTCAAGGGAGGCTCGTCTATCAAAACCCGAATGTAGGAGCCAATAGAGCTTTTAATACTGATTCAAATGAAAGATGTATTTATATATGTCGGTTCGAGGCCATAATGCTGAGAAACTCTTACTTGTTTGAAGCATTTTTGTATCGGTATTGTTGACGTATGATATGAAATATTTTTACGTCAGCAAGTGCGATATCGATCCGAAACTTGTCGCTAACTGGCTACAGAATCTCCCCCCTGAAAGGCTTCTTCATCCGTCAAAAGCATTTTTCTGGGACCTTAGATTGGCTAAGGTTAAAACTGATAAAATAAAATTTCTCTGTTGCGATAAGTTCAAGTGTTTTAGCCGATATCATATAAATTAGTAATGAAAGTTTTTTCTAAATTTGAAATGCATTAAATGGCGAAGGTTTTATGTAAAGAATCGGTATCGGGTACCGAAGAAGAAGTATTGGGTACCGAAATCTTGTTTAAGTATTGGGTACCGAGTATTGTGTACCGACAATTCAGCACATCACTAGTAGATGTGGCTGTCACTGCTACACAGGGACAAACATAGGCCACGACTTGAAGACACGTTGTGATGCCGCAACTATGAGTTTATACATACATTTTTTTTTAATTTCATTTGATTTTTAAAAACTTAGTTTTATTTTTTATTTAATTTTTAAATTTTAACGCTTTAAAAAGAAAAAAATTTTTTTTTGTTTTCATAACATTTTTAGAAACTAATATTTTGTTGTTCTCTTTCAATTAAATTTTTTCTTAATTTTTAAATTTTATTGTTTTCAATCGAAATATATTTTTTTAATTTCTTTTAAATTTAATGAAACTCTTTTTAATATTTCTGTATATAAATATATATGTATATATGTTTATTTTTTCCTTTTTACATAAGTTTTTAGTTTATATCATTTAAAAAAAATATATAAACTTTTATTTCATTTACATTTTAGGAACTTATTTTAAATATTATTTTTTTTTCTTTTTTTAATTATCTACTATTTTATATATTTTATTCTAATTTTTAGATTTTATTTTTTTAAGCGGAAACATATTTTTTAATATCATTTACTTTTAAGATACTTTTTATAATATTTTTTTATATTTTTTTTTTCCTTTTTTAATTAAATTGTCTTTTATTTTTTAGTATTATCGTTTCAAAAATAAAAATATCTATTTATATTTTTTATTTCATTAAATTTTTTGAAAACTTTTTATTAAAACACAAACAGATAACGCTAAGTTCTTCTTGAGTTGAAAGACAGTTGCCAAAATAGCCTTTAAGTTTACAATTAGAACACAAATCATTAAATATTGTAATTCTTTTGTTTACATCGCAAAACTGTCAGAAGAAAGCCACGAAAACGCTGGTCTATATCCATACGCTGATGTAGATCCGCATGGCCCTTTAGCGTTACAAAAAATGCGGTACCTGCCCGCGAAATATTTTGCATCTCCAAACATTTTTTTATTTAAACCCTCTTAAGCCTGGTAACTCTAGCTAATGTTATTCTTTATTTGCTTCAGAAAAAACTTTCCGTGCCACAGTGAATTTTAGGCTAATTCAAGTTTCATCTCCCGTCATACTCGCCTACTCCTCACACAGGCAGCTAGCTCCCAGCCCGCTATACAACACCCACTAGCAGCGTCGTCATCTTCATCAGCAACTGTACAGCCGGCGTCATACGCGTGGCAAACTTTGACTCTTCTCAGTAGTAGTAGTATGTAGTAGCAGCGTCCTATCCTTCCTTCGTCAGCAGCGGCAAAGGTTGTAAAATTTTATTTGACGATGCCATTTTGTATCGATTTCCCACATTTTTCGACGATGAATGCCGCCACATCGCATTGCATCTCTATAAACCCGACCAAATGGCGGCGCACATTTAATGCGGAGGACCGACAGCAGTGCAGCACAAAAGTTGCAACAGCGTCGCGCGCCAGTAAAGAAATGCTTACAGACATTAAATGCTAACTTATGAGAGGCCAAGACAAGTTGCACACACACACACACACACACATATACGCACGCCCAACCGTTTTCCTCCTCGTGCCTCAGTGCGCTCTTTAAGCACAAATTCGCGCAATGCCACCGACAGACGTACCGAGCACGATTGACGACGATGTCAGAGGACTAACTAACAAGCAGCCGGCAGAAAGCCGGCTACCATTTCGTCCTCAACAATTTCTGTCCTACTATGAGTACACTACGTTTGTCTCCTCGGCGGGTTGGCTGGGGATGGGACCGCGGCTGGGGTCTGTGTGTGCGCGCTCAAGTTGCTGGCAAGTAAGTGTCGCCAGAGTTGCGAAAAATATAAATTTCAACAAGCATAGGAAAATAATAATAACAATAAAATAAAATTGTACGCGCCAAAGTTTTTCGTGCCGAGCTGCCTTGGCTTGCACTCACTGTGAATGCTTCCGGTACGTCTGTGATCCCACTCTACTCGCTGGCGAGGACTGCATCATCAAATCAACCTCACTGGCTGGATTGTTCTCTCCATTAAAGGGAAGCATGTTTACACACACACACACACAAGTACTTCTATATCACAGTCATAGCCGATGTTCTTGCGTCTATCAAAAGCGACATATAAGTCGTCAATTTTGGGTCATGTTTTGCTTTCGTCAATACGTATATATGAGGGTGTGTATGTGGTAGTAAGTTCACGAGGGTGGTTCAATAAGTCCTTTGGCCACTTTTGGTAAAGTTACAAGGAGCTCCAGAAGATTTTGTAAAACATATAACTGATAATATCGGGTTCCTTACAAAGATATCAACGAGCGAACTGCATTGGCTAAGTACCTTTTTGAAGGTGACCCTTAAATGCAGAAATTCCAAGGTTCACATCGACTTTAACCTGGCTAAATCGATTTCGATATATTGCTATAACTAGCTGCGTGAGAACCCTTATACGCAAAATACTTCGTATTTCATTTGCATCTTGATTGCACCTCGATATATATACATATATGTATATAAGTCGCCACACTGGCAAGGACCCTTTTGTGATACATTCCGTATGACGGCAGCTTGCGGCTCAAAGTACACCAGAGAGCATCATTCATTGGTTTTGCGGACGATATATCAATCGCTGTAACCGCAAGAGCGCTCACGGATATGGTAAGCATTGCGGAACATGCTTTGGCAGCGGCCCAGGAATGGCTAAGCGCGAAGAGTCTACGACTGGCTGCCCATAAAACGGAACACGCACTCATCAGCAGCCGTATGAAGGTAGAAAAGGTGGTGCTTTAAGTTGGTGATAGCATCATAGAGTCCAAGCCATATGTAAAGTAAATACTTAGGTGTTTTATTGGATCATCGGCTTAGCTATCGGGACCACTTAGGGTCCGCGAGGAAAAAAGCTGCGACTGCGACTGTATCCCTGTCAAGGCAACAGCCAAGAGCGGTTCTAGCTGGGGTGGTGAGGTTACTTTGATGCAACGCATTTAAGTACACCTCATATACACGAAGTGCAAAATCCTCGTACCGATTGTGTTCTCTTAGAGTATGCTCTGCGTTCAGAACGGTATCGGAATACATGGCGCTCATCATGGCAGGCTTGTGCCCACTTATCGGCTCATCCCTAGAGTCGAATCATAGCTCGAGAGAAAGCACGGGGAAGTACCCAAATTCGCAGTGGTAACGGCTGTTTTAAAGCGTACATTCACCGATTTTGGCATGAAGAGACCCCATATTGCGAGCAGTGCGAACCTGCAGTCCCCGAAGATGCGGAAGATGTGCTTTTCTTATGTCCCCGCTTCAGAAAGCTAAACAAGCATGTAGAAGACAGCCTTGGCTGTAGCGTCGCACCAGTCAATCTGGTGCCACTAATGCTGAATAGCAACCATGCATGGAATGAGGTACATATGCTGCACCACAGTGCCACAGTGAGGCAACAACTCCGAACAGGCAAAGCGTACAAGCGAACGTCAAGAAAGTGTGTAAACCCGCAAGGCGATGTAACGCCGAAAAATCTACGTAAACAGACGATACTAGTCTCAGAAACGATCTTTCTGTGGTATGGATAGGAACATGGTGAGTGCGGGGCATACAGATCCGACAGGGGTGGGCTTCTTCCCGAAATTAAACTAACCGTGGATGCAACTTCTGACCGGAACGGACGTTGAGACTAGTGCTCAATCCGCCTCCCGATGAAATACTTGATGGTAGTACCAGGCCCCGGCTGAACCCAACTGCACTTGTGGCCATCTACGAGTAAAGCTGGTACACATAACAGCTGAGGGAGCTGCCGACGTGAAAGCTGCAAAACATATTCCACATATTGAGACCTGAGGCGATACATTTTCGGGTCAAGGTTCCCAATTACTGCCAAGCAATGACTTAATCTCAGTCCATCAAGGAGACTCGACATCCTGGTTGTACCCGACTAGCAAGGGTTGTGTCTACATTTAAAACATACAACGGACGATCGTAAAATTTTAAGAAGTCACTTTTTGAAAATTGTATCAGAACTGTGCCGAATGCAGAATTTAGTGCTCAATTCAACTCTCGACGAAACACTTGATGCTAGAACTGGAGAAAACGGTTTCTTGATGTTAGTTAGTTGGTTAAAGTCTCACACTTTCTGGTTAGTCTTTCGCTGATTCCTCGAGTTAAAAGAAAATTCTCAGCCAAGGATGTCTCAACTCAAGGACTTTCACACACCCCAGTACCTGAATATCTCCCAGTGACGATAGATAATCTTTTTAATAGAATTTCCCCCGATCAAACATCGAGCCTGGGTCGAGTTGCGTTGGAGTTTGGCTCTATAATAGCTCGGATATTGCTACCAATATGAGACAATGTTATGGGCCAAAATTGTTCGGCCTAAACTAGGGGAATCTCGGCACCGAATCGGTTTAGTACATAAGCAAAATTTTTCGAGGGACGTACATTTAAAGAACCGCCCTTGCATTTACAAATGTGGAAGATTAGTGGTCGCCTTCACAAAGGCATATCTTTATGGGTTTCGCATAGTTGGCAGCAGGATGACTTCATAGCATGCATCACCGCATTTTCTAAAGCGTATACCAATGCAAACACACACACACACACGCATACGACCTTATAGGCTCGCATATGTGCATTAGGGTGGTAAAAAAAAAAAATAAAAGTATAAATTTTAATGCCCTCATCCCTAGGCTTGTTCTATACCAAACAAAAATATACACATGTTTTTTTTTTAAACTGGAATAAAACAAATATTTAGAGGTCGCTCAAAGCGCTTAAAGCTTTCGTTAAATCGTTAAAAAAAATTTTGTGGCAAGTAGAAAAATACTTAGTATAGGTTTCAAATTAATGAGAAAACTCTGTAGCATCAATGCCGATAAAATTTTTGGCGCATAAAGACGATTAGGTATTGAATATCCTTGAAATTTTGAAATAATTATTTTTGATAAAATTTTGAAATAACTATTTTTGATAAAATTATAGGTCCACGACTAGTATACACTCGACCTCATCCTCGAAACTCTAGAGGTATTTGCTTAGAAAAATGAAATTAATTAAAAAGGTACCTCTTCGTCCTTGTCTACTGTTTAATTAAATTTTTTTTTTAATTTAACGAAATATGTATTTTCATGCACTTGGTACCCATATCGTTATTCAACATCGCACTGAATTTTTCAGATGATTTTTGAATTAATCATAGCACCTTTGGAAGTACAAAGTTCTTTTGAAAAAATCCTGACGGCAAAGAGCAAAATTAAAAACGCGGTTTTGAGTATATTGATTGCTTCATATGTTTCGAGCCTTTTTGTTTTTGTAACACGGTGTTTTATTCGGGGGAAAACAATTTTTTCGTATAGAAATTTTGAAAAAACTTTTTTTTTTATCAAAAAACTCTGCTTGTCTTCAGGAGGCTACCAGTAATGATACCCAATTGTTTATTTAACCATTTTTTAATATTAGCTATTTTTTATAGATCCCCAAAAACCAAAAAAATTGGTATTTTTACTAGAGGTTTCCCGAAGAGAAGCAGTGTTTGCGAACGAAAAATATTTATTTTCCAGAATTCTGTACCATTTGCGCGTAAAATTGTTTTTTTCCTATAAAAAAAAATATGTACATTAGGGCGGAGTAATTTGTTCGGACCAAAATTTTCTAAGCAATCGTAAAGCTAAAGCAAATTCTATGATTAATTCTAAGCAAAAATGGCTAATAAACTATATACCAGAAACAATGTTTGATCCTCACAATTTTCAAAAGAAAAGCAGTGTATTGTAAATTTTTCGGTCAAAATTTATTTTTCATTGTACCAAAAAATTTTTTACATAATTATCTATTTGCTCGGTTTTGTAAAGTAGTAGTTTAAATATGAAGAAAACACAAAACTTTGTAAATGAAAAATTAATTTCGTTCAGAAAAAATATAATACATTTATTTTTCTTTAAAAAATTGGGACGGTCAAACATAAATTTTTGCTTATAATCGAACGTAGAATTCGAATATGGCATACACTTTTTTGGAAATTAAATTACCACGCCCTAATGTACATACATTAAAAAACTTTGAGCGCTTTGAGCGATTTCTAAATATTTTTTGATTTCAAAATATAAAATAACAGCAGTGTGTATTTTTCGGTATAGAGCAATCCTAGGGGGTGGGAGCACTAAAATTCGGACTTTACTTTTTCCACATGCATTGTTGGACCACCCTAATGTACATACATGCATATAGCGTAAGATCCTGAAGCTGTTTTCTTGCAATTCACTCGGCTATTCTGCTGCTACATAGTCTATTTGTGAGAGTGTATATTCCATTTTTGATATCTCCATATGTATGTATGTATATTTTTGTGATGCCAACGTCCATTTATCTCAAATTATACGAAAAATAATGCAAGTGTAAATTATGTGCACATTACCACCGCCTCGACGTTTCTTCTTCATTTCGACTCGCTTTCGACTTACTTTCACATTACTTTGCTGTTGTTTGTTGCCTCATAATCGTCAATTTGGCCAAGAATCTTAGTGTTGTCGTTGTTGGCTTCGGCACTTAGAATTGAGTTTTGCTTCGATTGCATTCAGTTTTACAGCTACAAACATTGTTGTTGCCGCTTTTGCTATTGCTTTCTTTCATTTGTTGGCTGTTGCTACATTACATTATGGCTTCAGCTGTGTGGTTGCCACTTGCCAATGCTGCTGCCACACTTGCCACTTGCCACTTGCCACTTGCCACTTGCCATTTCTGCTGCTGCTGCTGTTGCTGCTCCTCGTGAGTGATGTGAATTTGTTTGCTGCAAATTCGACATAAACAAACGTTACGCGACGTTTACCAAAGCTCACTCAGCAGCACTCAGAATTACTTTGCCAGGCTTCTTACTTGCTTTCGGCCATCTCCCGTACCCGCTCACTTGCGTTGTTACGCTATAGCTGGCAGGCGTTTGGAGCGCGCTGATTGCCAACCCGCGTACGACTATGCTATTTGCTTTGGGGTGGGGTGTAAGTTATGCTGGAGCAATGCTGTCGTTAGATTTTACTATTATCGTATTTTTGGCTGTTGTAGTTGTTGTCTGTGATGAATATGCAATGAACGTGTACGGATGCCTGCCTTGGGATTTTTACTCAACTTGCTGAACGAGTAGCAGCAAAGCGAAGCGAGGGGAATGAGTGAAAATGCCCAGAAGAAGGCGGCTATAAAAGTTTTCACAAATATTTTGTTTTGCTCATAAAGAAGAATCGACCAAAAATTATTGTGGTGAATATTTTGTGGTACAAATACATATGTGATACATATGTATATACTTATATACATTTGCACTCTTTAGCAAAGTGTATGACGCGCACTGTCACATTACACGCGCCACAAGTTAGTAATACTTAGTATAACTAATTGGTTTTTATTGCATTCTCATTTCTAAAAACAAAATTTTCTTTTATTTCTTCACAAATTTGTTCCACATAGTTACGAGACATTTCTGTCTCCTTTGAAAACTAACTCCAATTTATTGATTCTTTTCGCCTTGAAAATTTATATTGGTCACCTGTGCCACTACTGATTTCTACAATCTTCCATTCATACTCCGCCTGGCAGTGGCAGCAATTTTGAACGATGATTGATTTCACCGTTTGTAATTTCAACCCTTTCGCTTACACTCACCCATACATATGTACATATATGCTCATATGTAGTGCACCTGTGCTATTATTTTATATTTTCACATATTTGCTTTCGTGCCATTTCTTTCATGACTCTTTCGTGACACCAAAGCATTTTTGATTTGGCGCATTTTTATGTCCTATCGTTCGATGCCTTGACGACGACGCTGGCACGGTGGGCCGTTGGCATAAAAAGCAGGCAGGTAGAAAGAATTTTCACATCTATGTACCTCATTACGAGTAATCTTCAGTGATGCTAGACATTCTCTGTTCAATTATAATTGGGAATTAATCCCCCAGTTACCCATATCTTAAATAAAACAATCCCGAAATATTTCCAAAGAATTCAAATATATGTACATACTTAGTATATTTCTTTGTAAAAAGGCAAGATAGTTTGAAAGCTTCCTTGTCAACTTTCGCGGTGACAAGCTCTTTTGACAGAAAGCACTTCATTTTGCTCGCGCTGCTCCAACAGTCGCAATGGCTGCTGTGTCAATCGAGAGCTTCAAAGTTCGCTTTCTCGTGCAGCGGATTTGTATTTTATATTAAACAAAATTTTTTTTTTCAAATTTAATTTTCTCTTATTTGTCAATAAGGATATAGGGATATCTATTTTTTAATTTAATTTACTTTTAAGAAACCTTTTTTAAGTTTCATTTCATTTTTAGATTTCAATGTTTTAAAAAAATTATTGTATAAATTTATTAAATTTTTTAGAAATTATTTTTTCTTTTTCAATTCATTTTTTTTATTTAATTTAATTGTCTTTTAGTTAATAAGTTTTACTTTTTAAGAATTTGTTTTTTTAATTTCATTTATGTAATTTTAAGAAATGACATATTTTATTTTTTTGCTTTTTCTAATGCAATTTGTTTTCCTTTTTAATTTAGTTTTCTTTAAATTATTATATTGCTATATTTTAAAAAGGATTTTTTTATTTATTTTAATTTAAATTTAAGAACTTTTTTATACTTTTGGTTTTAAAATTTTGTATTGTTTGCCTGTTTATTTTATTTTATTTTATTTTAATGTTTAGTTTTTATTGTTAATTTAATTTTTGGATTTTATTGTTAAAAAATAATTATATTCACGAATTTTAGTGAGCTTAAGGCCGTATTTTAATGAAAAATGTTGTAGAAAAACCATGGTTTTTTATAAAAGTATTTTCTTTTCTTATTTAATTTTATTTTAAATTTAGCGTTCATTTAATTCATAGAATTTGTTGTTTTACGATTTTTTTTTATTTGATTCAGTTTTTAGGAACTTATTATATTTTTTGCAATTTCTCATACTATTTGTTCATTTAATTTTTAGGAACTTATTTTATTTTGTTTTTCTTTTTTACTTTAGTTTTTTCTTTTCTTTCGTTTTAAAAAAGGACCATTTTTTTATTAATTTCATTTAATTTTTAGAAAACTTACTGCTAAAAGGCGAACAGAATAACGCTAAGACCCCTCGTCGTCACAATTAGTATTTCGAAAGACCGAAAAGAGCTTTATGGATATGTATATGGCAGAATTGACCATGTATCGCATTATCTGCAGGTCCTACGAATAGTGATCCGCGCGAACTATTTGTTTCATGGTTGGGCAATCGATGTAGATGGTTGTTAAAACATTTCCCAACGGTATGCTCGCGTTTCTTTCCAGTTATCATTGTCGGCATCTAAGTCAGCCTCAATCCGATATAACGTAATCTGTAAAGTTCCATCAAGATCGTTGAGTGCCCATATGCGGTTTACTTCCACAACTTTGATACCCCTAACCTCACGACCTGACTAAAAATAATGACGTTTTGTCGTTCACACTTTTTCTAAGTAAGTATTCGTCCAAGCTTTCCCTCAAATGAAGGGTCTTTTATGAGAAGCTTTTTCATGGCACAAATACGTATACTCGGACATCTGCTGCTACCTGCCGCAGGGCGACCGTGGTTAAAAAAAAACTTTTTCTAATTTAGATGTTGCTTACACCAGGGATCGATTCCAGATCCTACGGCGTAATAGTACGCACCTCTAACCATTTAGCCACAGCGGATCAGACTAGATCGTCATATGTACCTTTAATGACTTGCTGTCAATTTTCCCCAAACACCGTTTTGCAGATATCCTCTGCTAATAGGCAGTTATTCTCTCTTCCTAATATTATCCATACATTTAAGTTTAAAGTCAAGAATAATACGTAGGAGTTTTGGCTCGGACCAATGGTTGAACTAAGTCTGTAATAGTTGGAGCTGTCTTAAGGGCTGCTGCGGACGTTGGTTAATTTGATAAGTGGTCAGTCATCAGCCTCTTCGGCTAGTATAATCATGCCAATACATACCATCAGTCAGTAGGCCTTTCTGGGATGGATCTAAGGAAGACATTATGCGTCTCCAAAATGCATTGGCAATACCAATTTCTAATTGATGATCTCTCCACCCTGGTATTTTGACACATGTTTGTTTATTTAATTAGTCGAATGTCCACGCGTGGTTATAAAGGAAGATTTGGAGCATAAAACTCCGTAACTCCCTGATTAGGTACTCGATGGCACTTCAGCACGCCGAGCGCTCCAAATCAAGGTGATTGTGGTAACCGGCTAAACAATCTAGAAAGTACTTGTTGAAGAATTGATTGCGCGTGTTGGCCATGGCGGAAATATGGCGGATATAGTGTTCGCCGGTCTCCACCTCTTCCTCGTCTCTGCAAATGCGACAAAAACCGTTGGTACCTTATCCTAGCCTTTTTCCGTGTGTGCACATCAGGCAGTGCCCGGTAATTACCCCGACTACTAATCTAAGAGAGGAACGATCCAGCCGGCTAAGAGCTACATCAATTTTTGGCCAAATTTGCCTGGTAGTATGGCCGGTGGTTTCCACAGCCCACCTCGACCTAAAGTAAAAATGTCTAAATTTTACACAAATTCTATCCCAAAAATTCGAGAACTTCAGTTGCCATACATCCCAGTTTTGGTCACGCCGAGCACACTGTGCACCTGAAGCTAGGTTATTCATACGCTGATGCTGACGACACTGCCACTGATGATGGCGATGTTGAATTGACGGCGATTTATGTATGTTGCGCATGTCGCCAACTACTTTGTAACTGCAGCAGCAATACATCCATCATACTCACATATACACGAATGCTTGCATGCGACTTTGTCAACATACATCCATACATACGTACATATGCGTGAATACATCGATGACGAATTCATCTCCGTCAAGCGCAAATATGCTTTGAATGTGCAATTATTTATAAATAAATTGCACGTGAGCTGCACGTACATACATAGCTGCAGCGGCAGCAACAACGACGACAAAGGATCTCCCTACTATAGCTGCAGTTATGGATAGTTGAAGGAAAAGATGCCTTGCTAAATATATAACACTTTAGACAGTTGTTGTTGCAATCAATCCTTTTTTTTTTTCTTTTTTTGTAATACTAAACAACCCTTGCACCAACTGGCAACCGGCCGTGCTATCAAACACCAGCAATGACGCCCAACCTGAGAGATCGGGTAAACATTCGCTGGAGTGTTCATTTGTCGCCACAAGGAAATCTCAAATCTATTATCGCAGATTTGCCATTATTTATGATTTGTACAAAATATCACCGTAAATCAAAGTCAATCGGTGTGACATAAACTATTGATGGTCTTTCGATAATTCACAGCCAGTCAGCCAGCCAGCCAGCCATACGTTCTTCATAGGCGCTGGTGAGTGTGGTGCTAGTGCACACGTAGATATCTTCATACTCGCAGATGTATGAATGTATAGGAAATTTGAACAGGTGCTATTAGTTAGCACATGCGGATATAGCAATAAAATATTTCTCTGCGTGGCGAGAGCAGGAGAAAATTAATCTCTAGCTAGCTAAGAGTTCCACAATATCTTACCAACCATCCAGCAGGAATTTAATGCAGAAGAACATAGTTAAGGCGACTGGTGCCCCTACATATGTATGTTAGAGTAGGTTAGCATGGCTGGCATCCAATGAGTCCCGCAAATAGACCACAATTGGTACTTTGTTTCGCCAAGAGTTAGTATGGAGAATCAAAACGCCGATCATTGTACTGTTTTCATATTCATTTTAATCTGTTTTAAATCGATTTACGAATAAGCCTAAGCAGATTGTTGGGTGTCAAAGCGCTCAGGTGTTCGTCTCTCAGCACATCGCGGCCAAATACATCATACCTAAATAATTCTCGCAAAGGCGGGGCAGAAATATGATAAGTTTCCTACTGTCTCATCCTCTTCAAGGCAGGATGGGCAAATGGAGTTGTCATTTACGCCTACCACAGTCAGGTCTTTGTGCCGTGTGCAGTGACCAATCAGAAGTCCATCAAGTCCGTCTGCTAAATGAGAGAAAAAAACTAGATAGATCTTCTGAGGTTGAAGGCAACATATGTTTTGCCCACCTTTAGCCCACCTTCATCAATCGTACACCAACGTCCATGTGTTTTTTGTATACAAGTGCCACCTGTCAGGTGGCCTTTAATGGTTCTCCACGTATGAACACAAGTGAGAATAGCAGCGCCAGGTGTTGTAGAGAAAGACCCCGTACAGTACACGGCAATCGTTCTTTGCAGTTTAGCAAGCAGACTTTCCAAGCTATTGATCGAGAGTCTGCTTCACCATATCAGTGACGCATAGCTAATTATGGGTCTGATCATAGAGGTATAAATCCAGAGGATTACCTTTGGTGACAGACCCCACGTTTTTCCAAAGGCCGTTTTACATTCTCAAAATGCTGTCAATGCTTTGCAGGTCTTGTGTTCCACGTGAGATTTTCACAATAGTTTTGTATCCAGACTTACACCTAGATACTTCACTTCGGGGGAAGTCTGAATTGTGATTTCAAGTGTGAAGGAAATTTGACCATCCGACCTTCTCCTTCTGGTGATTAGCACAACACTACTTTTGGTTGGGTTAAAGGTGAGCTCATTTGCATCACACCAAGTGTCCATCATATTCAGTATTGTCTGCGGTTTTCCACAAACAGCCGCTGAGGTAGGCCCGTGACTAAAGAGGCCACATAGTCCACATACCCATATATATCAGAGTCATTAAGAGTGACAAGAAGATAATTAATTACCAGGCACGAAAGCAAGGGGAAAAGCACACCAACCTGAGGGCAGCCCGGAGTTTTTTTCATTTAGCTACTTAGGAGTTGTTACTTATTTTTTATTTTTCACTCAAACTCTTACTAAATCTTTAGAAAAAAGTTACAACTTGAACGCTTACAAATTTCCCCTACAGAATGAAAATAGTTAGTAGAATAATTACGTTCCAAGACATCTTGTTCTTCTTATTTGGCAGTACAACCGGTTGTCGGTCTGGGCCGAGACCAAAGAGCTTCTCCAATTGCCTCTCCCCTTGCGAATTTCCGCCAGTTTGCTTATCCCGAGTGCACCCATGGGAGCGGAGTCGAAGGAGCTTTTCACTGGAGCATCGTCATCCATGAGCAAGAGATGTCCAAGGCAGCGCAATCGCTGTATTTTTATGCGTCTAACTATTTCCACGTCGTTAAAAAGCTCAGAAAGTTCGCAATTCCGGTTTCTCTTATAACCGTCGTCCACACGAACAAGACCGTAGATCTTGCGTAGGATATTTCTCTCGAAAGCACTCAAAGCCTTCTCAACTTCGTTCGACATCGTCCACGTTTCTGTGCCACGACGGACGGACGGGCATAACGAGAGACTTGTAGAGCGCCACTTTTGTTCGTCGAGAGAGAGCTCTGCTTTTCAATTGTCTGCAGAGCCCAAAGTAGCAGTTGTTGGCAAGAGTTATTCTTCGCTTGATCTCCAGGCTGACGTTCTTGGTGGTGGATTCTAGGTAGACAAAGTCCTTCAAAGTTAAAGCTGAAAAAGTGACGTGTCCCTCGAAGCTCGTGGACTCATTCACCGCTAGACCAACCTCTTTAGCTTCTTTTTCTAAACTGGCAAATGCTGCGGTTGGGTCCCTTTGTTTCATGGTGCCGCTGCGGCTCAGTATCAGATTGAAAAAGTCACACGAGAGTGAAGCGCCTTGTCTAAAACCTCGTTTGGTATCAAACGGCGCGGAGAGGTCCTTCCCAATTCGGACGGAGCTGAAGGGAGTGCTCAAAGTCACTCTACCTAGCCGTATTAGTTTTGCAGGGATGCCAAATTTCGACATGGCGTCGTACAGGCAGCTTCGCTTCGTGCTACCAAAATCAGCTTTAAAGTCAAAAAAGTCAGGATTTGACGTGCTGCGAAAATCTGGTCAATGGTAGACTTACTAGGTCTGATAAGGTCCAATCAGTTGGTTCATAACCGGCTTCAGCCTTTTACACTGTATCGTCGACAGAACAATATACGCAATATTAAGAAGGCGTATCCCACTATAGCTGGTGTAAACGGCGGGATCTCTCTTCTTGTGAATTGTATGTACAAAGTACACTGAGATTCCAATCTTCGGATATGTATTAATGAGACAAAATGTTGGGTAAAAGCTGCACATGCGCCCTATCAACACTTTGCCACCAGCTTTGAGCAGCACAGCCGAAATACCGTCGGCAACGGGGGCCTTGTTGTTCTTAAGCCGCCTTATTGCTGCTCTTACCTCGTCCTGGTCGAGTAGAGGAACGTGAAGTTCGCCCTTATACATTGGTTCGGATTCTCCTTTATTAAACGCGCTACCTGTGTCGCTGGACATCTTTTACCAGATTTACATTTTCATCTTTCCAGAAGCTAACCTGGGTCTTAAAACCATTTGATTGATCCACTAACCGAAAATGATTTCACTTCTCTAAGCCTCGATCAATAGCCTTATTTGAGATGTTGTCCAGGGCCAAGTTATGAGAGCGATTGTCCAATATGGTGGTCCATAATTTTCTCCAATGCCTAAAGATAGACGAAGTCAGGCGTGTCCGACGTTATAGTTTAGACAAAGTATAAACCTTTTTGCCAAAATTGGGACTTACCAGCATTCTATTTTTTTAAGAATATGGTAAGAGAAATCCTCCTCATTCTAAAAGACAACTAGAGCAGGCAATCTCACGGCATCACGTGAGTTTGCAGTGGTCTTAGCTGACTTCTTCTAGTAGAGGCACTGCCGTAGCAAGTGTATCTCTAGCTCTACGAAAGAAATCCCACCGCATATACCGATGCCACACTGTGATCTCGTATTTGCTACAATTGGGCCCTTTTCTGCTGTAAATTGAAGACGAAACTTTCAGGGAGTGTTTCGTAAAACTTTCAAGTTTATACAAAGACCTCTTAGAGGAGTATCAGTGGTTTCTGCTACAAGACTGACGTAATTAAAGTACGCTAAACCAGAGTACCATTCGCGGGACTAGGAAATTTTTCCCAAACATTTCGCGCTACTCCTAGACATTTCTCTTTGACAGCTAACAGCAATGAAAATATTAGACTTGCACTTGTGTGTGTGTGTGTGTGTGTGTGCATTGCCTTGTACATAGGCCGTCAATGAAATGACGTTTGGCAAATTTCTCGCTAACAAACACAGACACAGCTATCAACGAGAAGCTAAAAAAATTCAAAATTTTTGTTGCGCCTCCCGAACACCACATCGCTTATAGTAGTATTAACGTACGTATGTACAATTGTGTCTGTCCGTCTGGCATTCATTTCTTTCAGCAAGGTGAATGACGGCAGCAACAGCTTCGACGGCTACAATCACACTACCAACAACAACAAGTACAACTAAGCCAATAGCCAAATGACAACTACTATGCCAGCAACGCAGATGCAGATGCAGATGTCTCCATCTGTTGAGGCGAACATGTTGTACAGGTACATTTACATAAATTACTCAACATTCAAACATGAGTTATGTTGCATGTCCTGTCGTTGATTGATTTTTTTTTTTTTTTGTTTTGTTGTATTTTTGGCTGTTTTCCTTGGCTATATGCAGAGTGGTGCCGTGTTGCAAATTTGTTGTAAAGTCTTTTACTGCTAGTTGGCTATATTTGTATGCAGATTTTTGGTTTATTGGCTGATTGATATCACTGCATTATTTGTAGCCCCATACATATGTATGTATGTACGTACTGACAGATGCTCGTGCATGCCAATTGCATACCGGGGGAAAAAAGTCCACTAAAGTTTCTTGTGGCACAAATATTTTTGGAGAAATTAGCGTAGTGACAGATGTGCATACGAAATCTTTTTGTAAGCAGAGACACTGCAAATAAATTGCATGTAAAAATCAGCAACATAATTTTTCATTATGAAGCGCAAATTTATAATGAGTCTCACGTAACGGCAAAGTAGCGTACGCACCTCTTACATTGGTTCATACATCAGCTGCATGAATGTCCAGGCCACAATGGTTGTTATTGCCACTCAGGAGTGTCACCTCTAACATCATTAGCGGCGCGGTCATCAGTGATCATGGGCACAGCGACGAAGACGACAGCAACTGCAGCGTCGGCGGCAACGTTCAAGTCAACATTGTCCACCCAAACGCGCTGTTGCTGATTTCTTTTGTTACCAACTCGCGCCTCACACTGCATGCGATCGCCACTTCGATGCCCCTTCCCTTCCCTTCACTCAGCCTTTTTTTTCCCCACCGCACAGAGTGCAATCTGCGCGTCACGCTTATCGTCAAATGTCGCTCACTAATTGATTTTTCTTGTCGCCTGCATAGCCAACTAAATTCCATGCCAATCATTATGCAGCGCGTCGCTGATGTGTATTCCTTTTTGCGCGCGCGCGCACCTTCCTTCGTATGCTAAAGATCAAGCAGTGATCAGCCACGGCTGTATGCTCTTCGATCGGCGGCTTGATTGCACCAACCGCTGTCGTTTCGTCTTACCGCCGCGCCAGTCATTGGCAGCGGTAACGACAATCAACAACAGCCAACAAGCGTTACCAACATTTCGACAAATTTGCAAAGCTCAATGAAGGTAAATGTGTGTAGCGTAGCGCCCATTTCCACCACTCTTGACAGGCGACAGACAACAACTCTTCTGCGCTGCACAACACAGCACTGCGCAGTACAAATGTGTCAAGTGTTGCATTCATAAATTTTCTGTTTGGTTACAGCAGCGAGCGTACTTCGCTCAAGATCGCTATCAAACATGCAATTCGACATGTAGCTGCCAATAAATTTTCACTTCTTTTCACGTCTCACCCCGTCGCGTTTCTTTTGGTTTATCATTTGTTTGGTTGAATGATGTTTGAGTGCTAGCGAAGTTCGCGCGGAACTTTATCCACATTATTGACACATTATCAATTTTATTTTCCCTTAATGTAAATCTGCCAGTGAGTTTGTGTCACTCACATCGGGATTTATGATCGTCTTCCTCCTGAGTGTTTTTTATAGCCGTCCAGGTAAAGTTAGGTCTACGTCATCGAAATGGACCAACATTTTATGGTTAATGGTTATCCTATGAAAAACATTCCACAGATATAGATTTTATGCTGTTATGAAAACTACAAACAGATCAGTAGAACGAGAAGGTAGTCAACTGGGCCGCTCGAAGGAAAGTCAACTTTCTCCACAACATTCTAATAAATACCTTCTACAGTTCCTATCGAGGACCGAGGACGTAATGTCAGGAACGTCCCGACAAAAGAACCAAACGGGAACAAAAGTATTGGGAGCAGTTCGAACGGGAACAAAATGACAACAAACGGTTCGGGAACGTTTCCGTAAAGCATAAAAATTTAACAAACCCCTCGCAACGTTCTCAAGAAGAGCAGAATGAGTACGAAACTTGCGCGAATCTTTCCTATGAGAACAAACTGAGAACGAAAGTATTGAGAACGTTGGAGAACCAAACATGGCTAAAAGTCTGGGCAACGTTCTGCTAGAGAACAAAAGTTTCGAGAACATAACGTTAATAATAAGCGAGAGACTACGATTGTTGATTCTAAGCCAGAGAAAAGCTGGGTCATTTCAACTTCCAGATCGTTTATCGCTACGGTGAACTGTCCTTTTGTGGAACAAGTTTTCATTTTCTGTGCAAAAAAAAAAAAGTTCGTATCTTAATTCATTTCATAATTATCTTTAAGTTCTTTTTTATTAATTTTAATATTCAACCATTTCAAACTAATGAACGCTATGTGAAAAATTTTGTTCTCGCCTCTATTTTTCGCGAATAGTTCAGAAAATATTTATTCCCGTTTCGTTTTCTGTCAAAAAGTTCCTAAGACTATAGTTCCCAAATGATTCTTCGAGAGAAAATTCCTCAGATATTTTTTCCCGTTTTGTTTTGTTCTTTGGCAAGTCACCGCAACTTCTGTTCCCATTTTGTTCTCTTGAAAATGTTCCCGAAAGTACTGTTCATATTTTGTTATCATTGGGAACGTTACGCAGGGTTTTGTTCTTATAGAATTCCCATTGAGAACGTTCTAGACAGTTTTGTTCCCATTTCGGTATTGAGTTTGAAGCGTTCGTGGGAACAACACTACGAGAGCGGATTTAGTTTCGATCATACCTTTCGCTCTTGGTCAGTATTTAAAAGGTAGGACTCCGCCATCTCGTCGTCGGTTTTCTACCGAGTCATATGGCCCTAAAAGATATACGTCTGCCTGCTTTTAGGCCGAAAGTCAAGCTAAGTTTCCTAGGACGCCAATCACCTGTCCACTTTCCCCCTTCAACTCACTCAGCTAACATCTTTTCTCTTTGGTAGTACTCTGTCGAAACATCACACTTCCTGGGCTCAGCGGCAGATTAGCTGCTTTACGCAGAGGATTTGGGTGTCACCAAAAGCCTGAGAGTCTAAAGCACCATCCCTACCTGCCCTATTAGGGTTGTCGTGTCGACTTGGATGTCATTTTTTCGGTAACAAAACAACCTTCATCATCCCAACTCCGGTTACGTTGACGACAGTATTTTTGCGAGGAACACCTTTCCGAAAAAATAGTGTGGTGGACTTGTGAGGGCTATTCTTTTTACAAAAAAAATTGTGTCGAAGTCGACGGCGACAACCATAATAGGGACACATATCTAACCTCATTTTCTCTAAAAAAGTTTAATATATATCTGCGTTTTTTTTTTTACGTCAAGCTCTCATGGAATGCGCGCCTAGATAAAGCTTACCAAAACGCTAGGGCTTCTATTTGGACATGCCGGAAACTAGTGGCATGAAACTTGGATATCAGACCTAAATTGGTAAGGTGGATGTATTGTTCCATATCCAAAATATGTGCTGCGCCCGTCTGATGGATGAATACAGAAGTAAAGTCCACGCATACCACGCCCAGCATACTCCAACGACTGTGTGTGTGTGTGTGTGGGCATCACTGCCGCAATGAAAACAATAAAAACCTTGTCTTAAACATAACATAAAATGTTTTTCGATAAGTATTTTAATAAATTTTTAGTCCACAACATATTACTCCAAATCATTCGTTTATTCATTCACTTGTATTATCCTGCAAAGTTACCCCCCTACCAACGATGTCATCGGCGTCAACTTAACTACCTGAATAAATGAAAATTTTGATACCTAGACATTCTTTTTTAGTCTGAAAATCGATAGTCGTCCATAAAAACGCAAGGCATGCATACTTATAAGTACATATATCCTTCTTCATCCTTTCGTGCGCTGCCCTTACACTCCTTTCATACATGCATACAGACACATACCCGTACTACAAATGTCCGTCAATCTGTTTGCCCATCACCCAAAGGATTTTCAATTGAATCTGTCAAACGGCAAATATCACCCTTCAATCAAACTGAAAAACACAATTTCTCATCTTTAGATGCGACGCGGTCGAGTGGACAATGATGGAGCCCCGTATAACCCCCAGTGGACATGAGTGGATGATATATGTATGTATAGACACACATACATATGTACATACCGTCATATGAGTGTGACAATCTTCAGCGCTGGACAAAAGTACTCGTGCAAAAATAAATGTTTGCTGTGTGTGTGTGTGTGTATGTGTGTGTGCTAAATTTGAAATTATTGTACGATATAAAAATTCAGTAGGTACCAAATATGTACTCTATACTTACGGTGACCATCCGTTCTGTTTTTTGCAGGACCGTACTGTTATTTAAAGGTCTGTCCTGCGTAGTTTTTTCAAAACAGAAAACCCCCAAAATGTATACTGAGTTTTTCCAAGTGTCCTGCCTTTGTCCCGCATTTTGTTCGATATTTTAAAATTAACTTTTCCCAATCGAAATAAAAGCAGCGTCGATAACTAATTGATAACTAAATAAGGGTAAGCTGGTTTTGAAGGTTCAACCAGTCAATGCGTTCTAAATTTTGTACGTTTATGGACAATGGATGACGAGAAAATGAAGACCAGCGTCAATATATCAATAACACTGTCCTACAAATTTTGTGGTAATCGCTTAAGAAAAAAAAGATGTTTTCCAAGCCAATTTTTTTTCGAACAATCGTTTTCATAATTTTTACGAAAAACGTGTTTTTGGTACAAAAAATTAAAATGCCAAAAATTATTCAATCAACATAAGCGACCTACAGTCCTCTTACAAAAATATAATACTTTGCCGATTCTGATGAAAATTAGCCGAAAAGCTCCTTAAACAAAGGAGGAGTGTTACAAGCGACCAAAATCAAAAAAAGTGAAATTTCAATCATTTTCTTTTTACAGTAAATGAAAATCTGATGAGAAATGTAGATGTTACGGAACACAATCTGTACAAATTATATACTTTTGCAAAGGGCCCATCAATACCTTTCGAGGTGTAGGTCGTTTCATGTGATATCGACGATTAACTAAAAAAGGTACTAAAAATACGTTTTTCGAACAAATCTCGAAAACACTTCTTTGAAACCATAGGTATTATTTTCGTGTTCAACGACCCAAAGTTTGCCTAAAAAATTTGCTTTACAGAGGCTCATATTTCGTGTAAAGTAATATGTAATATGCCTTACTATAATTTTGTAAATATTCATTACAAAAATATTAATACCAATGAAGCAAATGTGATTTATGTTCAAAGTTTAAAATTGCATTAATAATTGAGAAACATACACTCCTCGTTATTTGAAAGCGCACCTATTTAATACTTGCTAGTTAAAGTTTTCCTTTTGTTTGTTTAATATTCATTAATTTTTTATAAAAAATATAGCATATTCTACGTCTAAATCCGTTTTGAAAAATGTTTGTAAATTAAAAAAAAACATAGGGGCGGCAATTTTTTTTTTGTTGACGGTGCTGCGCGTTTTCTTCCATGTAAAAATTTTGTCAAGCACACTTTGTATGGAAGAAAATAAAAAAGGGTGTGCTAATTAAATGACGAGGAATGTATATATGTAGTATATTTTCGTTATTTTTATACTACGCAATTATATGTAGGTAAATTTTTTGAAAAATTGTCCTGCATTTTCAAAATATATTTGTGGTCACCGTATCTATACTATATATTTATTAATACAATGTGTATGATCCGCAAAGTGTGATGAATAAAAGGAAATTGGCAAACGAATAGACAGACGGTATGGCAAACGGTAAGACAGACATACGACATTTCAGCGTTCACATGGGTACACAACTTTCAGGACAAATAAAAACTTTTGAAGTTTGAGTGAATGGACATTTCCTTCAATTTTTCATATTTTCAATTTATTTTTGTGTTATTCTCAAACAAGCTCATTCGTACATGTATACATACATACGAGTACATATGTGAGTGTGAATAGGGATAATATATAAAATTATGTTATTCTAAAAAGTTGAAGGTGGGTAGAATGCCAGTATAAATATTGCTGCGATTGCTTTTGGTTTTACATGCAATAATTGGCTGTTGAAATTTTCCTGAAACTTAATTGAAATACCTACAGTTTTAATGATCTAATCCAAGCTACTACATATGTATGTATATCCACAACCAGACAAATTTTTATTTGAATTTTATACCCAGTGTTTTTAAAAATAAGGAATCCCTTTGTGTATTATAACCATTTTAGAGAAAATTACAAAAGAAACGTTTAATCACCTGAGCATTGTGTATCTGCTGCTTACTTGTATACCAGCCCTGCTATTACAACACAGCGTGCTAAAACTTTCAAAAGCTCTCAGTACAAATGTAAGCTTTCGCTGGCCTAGTCTGTTTTACCACCTAGTCTGTGCCACTGTCCCGCTTTGACAAGAGCCCGTCGTCGCTCGCTCCTTCGCTATTCTTTCGAGTGTCTGGCTGAACTGGACTCGGCCAGTATCTACGATTTTGTGCGCAGAGCTACAAATTGGTTCAATTTCTGAGGTAGGAAGAGGGACGCTACGAGTCTCAAATATGGTATCACAATGGGCCCATGGAGGCCTAAGTGTGCCCTTTTCCTGTACGGATGAGGGCAGCTTGGATAACCTAACCTAACCTAGTCTGTTTTACAACACCTTTTTACTCACTTAAATAAATAGCTTATTGAAACTGAAAATAATTTAAATGAGAATTAAATAAAAAATTCCATTAAAGTTAATTTCCACTTAAATGAGTTTGGTAAAACTGGCTATTGGTTTAATATCTGTATTGTAATATTTAGGCTGCGTTTCTTCAAACTCATTCAAGTGGAAATTAACTTTAATTAAATTTTTTATTTAATTCTCATTTAAATTATTTTCAGTTTCAATAAGCTCTTTATTTAGGTAAGTAAAAAGTGGTTGTAAAACAGGCTTGGCCAGCGAAAGCTTTCATTTGCACTGAGAGCTTTTGAAAGCTTTGGCACGCAGTGTTCTGCTGGTATACAAGAAAGCTGCAGATACACACAATTGTGGTGGGTGTATATTGATCAGTTGATTAAAAGTGTAACATCTCCGAGCGTGGTTATTCTGATTTAATTTTTATTTAAGTGAAGAGCATAGGTCACTTAAATCAAAATTAAAAACAAATTGAAATTGATTGGTTAAAGCAAAAATTGGAAAATTAAAGTAATTTTCACTAAAATTAAACTGGCGAAACGTAGCCTTAATTTATTTTATCAAATCAAATGAATACCCAACCCCAAAAATATATTCGGCAGTCAAATTTCCAAAAACCTCTTTAATTTGATACCCATATTGCAATATTTAATTTACCTTATCAATTAAATCAAATTCAAATTTTCAAACGCGTGGCAACCTTTTATAAAAATATTTCATTACTTTATCTTATCAATTTAGTTAAACTGCAACTTTCGAACAGGTGGCAACTCCCTAATTTTTTTCTTTTATGTTTTAAGTTAGACCTCTAGAAGTACATCGGTGAAAACTGCATTTAATGCCATGCATTAATTTTCGAGTCATGCGCGTACAAACATACAGACAGACATAAAAAAAATTTCAAAATTGTTACAAAATGCTTTCAAAGCGATTTGGTTTAAATATGCACATAGTTATATGTATTTGAAAGATACACCAAAGTCATATTTCAATTGACTAAGTACTTAAGTAAAATTTTAATATTAAACAAGTAAAAAGGCTAAGTTCGGGCGAAGCCGAACATTAAATTCCTAGCGCACGTGTTAAATATAGTTTTTTTTACCTTTCCGAGAACTACCGTTACATGGTAAGCAGGGGTGGTATAAAATGTGAATGTAATCTTAGCCCGATTTCAAAAATTCTCAATTAATTGCTTTTATGTCACAAGAAAATAATTATACTCAGTATGAATAATTATACCCAGGTGAAGTATGTAATCATAAGTGGGCATGGCTACTCCCATTAAAAAAAAATAAAATAAAAATCTAGTATTATTTTTCCCGAAGCTGTCATTGTAAATATCAATTTTGAATAAATAAGCTTTAGTAGTTAATAAAATATCGCAGTTTCTGTATTTCTCTAAACTACCTCAATATGGGAGGTAGGCGTGGTTATTGTCCGATTTTGACCATTTTCAATATCATGCGTCCTACGCTGAAAAGAAATACACAAGTTTCAAGTTTCTTTAAGGTATCTCAATTTTTACTCGGCGGACTTAGTCGATTTCTTTTTTTTTTTATTCTGAGCATTTACGTATACAATTACTTATAGCTATCTCGATTCATTTTGGCTGTTACAAACAACCGTTATGTGAACAAAGTTATATAAGGTTGCAACTCTTTTCAAAAATATTTTGGAGAAAAAGCTTTCTTTTGCTGGCTTTGTTTTACACTCATAATGTAGTGTTTCATTTAACCTTAATTTTGAATTATTAAGCAGATGGCATCCCCCTTCAAAAATATTTTCGAAATAGAGCTTATTAGAACCTCAATCGTTTGTAATAACTTGTTAATTAAATTGATTTTAAATTTCTAAACTGGTGGCAACCCTTATAAGAAATATCTTCAAACTTCTGTCATTTGCAGTCAAATAATTAAAAAATTTCATTTAACTTTAAATTTAAATTTCTACGTAGGTATACGTAGGGTTCGAAAAATATTTTTAAAATAAAACTTTATTAAACCTCGCTTATTTGTTACCAATAATAAAATATTTAATTTTGTTTGCTAATTACAATGATTTTACTTTTTGTACCTACAGATGGCAAACCTCTAAAAAAAATGTAAAAAAAAAAATTATATTAACTCAGGTTATAACCCAACTGGGTGCTGAATTCCAATTGAATACTCTCTCCTTTTTACAACTTGGAAGAGCTCTGCCCGTATAGCATCTAATAACCCTCACTTTCATCTCGGCTTGGTTGAATAACAGCGCATATGAGCTATGTCTTTCAATATTGGGATAGGCTACAAAATCGTAACAAGGGTTGGGATCCAGCTTTTTGATAAGCTATCGTTCCCTAATATTACTATATCAAGATTGGGACTGTGTCGTGATGCGAACCAGATTCGGCAATTAAATAATTTCTACCTTAATGCCTTTTCCCACAGCATCGGATTTCTCTTCTCCAGTTAGCTTCGTCTTTTCTCGGCTTCTCTCGGTTTAGCCGAATCCCAACTCGCTGGTGGTGCTTTGAAGCTTATGAATAGCGATTGTTCTTATCTTATACGCTCCTCTTTATTATCTACGAATAGTGAAGAGTCGCTTTGAAAAGTACGATTTAAAATCAAGTCCTTTCATGGCTACTCTCACAGGATATCCTCTCTAATTGAACGTTTCTGCGTTGCGATTGCAACTCAATGTAACTTGCTTAGGACATGCATACATAAATACATACATATCTGCAAATATGTATTCTCGTCTCTCGTATGCGACTCTTCAACAAATTCTAATCCATTCAGCTCTTAATGAACGCAACACCCAAGTTCCGAAATTTAAAAGTTTACATTGCGGGTGTTGGGCAAAAAAACAAAAAAACATAGCATCACATCTTCCTCAATTCTATGCTCTAGTTTGTGTATTATTTTCACTTGACTGCAAAATCATTATCCCTTAGGTAACAGAATTGGGTAAGAGTTCGAGTACATCAACGCATCCCTAAAGAGTCGCAGTCAGTTGATGCGCTGGACAGTAGCGAAAGCTTGTCGGATTTCTGTGTTGATGCGCTCGCTATTAATAAATACAATATATATACATGAATTTTTATGTACATTAGACCATACCGGAAAAAAAGTTCGTCCAAAATATATTTGCAAACAAATTTAGAAACGTTTTTTTTTTACCTCGTTTATTTCAGATCGCTTTCTTGTTTGTTGAGATTTCAGTACAAATTTTGTGTTTTTATATCTTTGCGATTTACAGACGTATCTTAGGATATGATATATCGATGCTGTTGTCTCGAAGATACAACTTTTTCGTTCTAAAGTTCTTTGACCTTAAATACTCCCTTCTAGTACTTACCCACCAGATCTCAGTTCGTACCACCCTAACGTACCAGCCTATTGCCAGTAGAGTAAAACTCGCCAAAAATCAGCAAATTTTTGCTAAGGACGTATTTTGATTAGTTCAGTATAGCTATTTAAAAAAAAAAACTTATTACCGAATTTAGGTGTCACCAAAAAACATAAAAACACGACACCTAGGTTCGGTAAAAAAAAAAAACTTTTTTTTGCTTGCTTTTAAGGTGGTACGGTCTAATGTAAGTACATACATACAGTGGCGGTCAAAATTGGATGAATGGTGTTTGGTTTTTTATATTTACAATGTTTTTCAAGCTATAACTTTTTTGATAGTTTTTTATAAAAATATGGTTCATCCTTTAATTGAGAAAAATTCCAAATTGAATTTAGAAAAATTCCAAAAAATTTGTTCTAAATTTCCAGTTTTGAGCGGTTATAAAATGGCATTGATTTTTTATAATTTTTTTTTTGCTGACGGCTTTTGCGGTTTTTTTCATATAAATAGCGAAATTTCGTAAATCTGGCATTGACTTTTTTATTTTTTTCGCAAACGGTCTTGCGCATATTCTTCCACAAGAAATGCGTGTTTATATGGAAAAAAGTGCAAAACGCCGTAAACAAATTATTAAAAATTAGTGCGATTTTTTAGCCGCTCAAATTCTGGTTAAAAAGTTCTGCACAAAATTTGATAGTGTGATTTATATATTTTTTTGTTAAAGCATGAGCCATGTTTTTGTAAAAAAATATCGAAAAAATTTTAGCTTGAAAAACATTTTGAATATAAACAAGTAATTTTTAGCAAAAAAAAACCGACTTCAACTCTCACATAAAAATATATATATATATATATATATATATGTATATCTCATGATCCGCTGATCGGATCTTAACCAGATTAGTATGGGACCACCTCTGAGACACTACCTTTCCGATTATCGAAATCGGTTGACGTGGTCCAAAGTTATGCGGTAACATACACCAAAAAAAAATATAAAAATTCCGACGAACTGATAACCTCCTCCTTTTTTGGAAGTCGGTTAAAAACGAAACATCATTCATCCATTTTTGACTGCCACTGTACATATAAGTATATATGTAGGTATGCTTGGTATGGAACGCACATAAGCACAATGGATGAATGTGTGAGTGCATGAATAAGTATTTAGTATATAGGTATATGAAAGGATAGATTCCTGTCCCTGACAAGTCATCGTCAGCTGTCAACTTATTCTTTTGAAGTGTATTTAGAAATATTGTTGTTGTTTGTTGTTTTCGTTGGCGTCCTCGTCTTTACTATCTTAGCTTGTTATTTAGTTGCTGGACCCATTTGCCTTGCATTGGTTTTTTATTGTTGTTGTTGCTGTTGTTGTTATGGCTGTGTCACCGTTCAAATGATGTTGGTGACACTGACAGGAATAATAAACGCCCACAACCGTACCTACTTATTGTGCACACACTCGCTGTTGTCCGGTCGAGGATGGTAAATACGTATGTATGTATATGTATACATATGTATGCAGGGCCCAATAATCAAAGTTTATGCTCCTGGGTTAAGCAAACGTTCCAAAGTCTAGTTTTCAGTCGCTTTTGTTAAAGATTCACATGCAAAAACATTTTGCAAATTAAGATTTTTTTCCAAAAATATTAGAAGTATTTGACTACTTGTTTAATAGGCCTTGATACCGCGTTCCAAAGTATTTAGTGATTTTGGCTTCACTAAATACCGCCAACAAAAATATTTTGAGACTTTGTCTTACCTAAATAAGGGATACAAAAGTACTTAGTATGTACTTATGACTTTATTAAATACTAAATACTTACCATTTAGTGAGTGTAACAATTAAGAATTTCGGAAATTTCGGGATTTTCCACACTATTTAAGAATTTTCCACACTACCTTGGGACGTCTAGGTTTTTCGACAGCACATAGAGATTTTACAGAATATTTCGGTATTTTCGGGGTTCCTTCAGTATCTTTAGGACTTTTGGGACTATTTCGGGATTAGCGTGATTTTATCGGAGACTTTGGATGTTTCAGCATTTTCGAGACTACTTCGAGGTTTGTAGAACTTTTGCGAGATTTTCGAGGCTGCTTCGAGTGTTTAAAGATTCTAGGGAATATTTCGGGTTTTTCGAGACTAAATGTGTATGTATATCAATAAATCTATATCTATATCTATCTATATATTAATACGCTAACATAAATTTTGTCTCTGTTCGTTTGGCGATTCTACAGAACCGATTTCAAAACCAAGAACACCATTGGAAAGATATTTTTCTGCAGATGAGGAGAATTTTTATGGTTTGAAATTTGGTTGGAAATTAGAGCCAAAATCATTGTTGTTGCATTTTATTTTACTTTGTATTTAAAATCAAACTTTGTAATAAAGATAAATGTGATGATAAAGAAATAAATGATAAGGATTAAGACAAAGAAGTGCAGGCAAAATTGAAGGTAAAGACAAAAATTAAAACAATAATGAGCAATCATAAGAATTAGGGTAACTAAAAGGGAAAATGTATTGCAATTTTTCAATAGGAATCGAAATAAATTCAGTCATAAAAAATGTTGTTATCGAAAGTTATCAAGTTATCGAAATTTATCGAATACGCGGTTATTGACTTATCATATCGTATCGAACTATTCAAATTGATCAATCTTTTATTGAGAGTATATAGACACAAACTTAGTTGTTTAAATTTGCGGATAGTTATCGAGCTATAAAAATGTATGGGATTATCGAAATTCGCAAAGTTAACGAAATTTATCAAACTATCGTAATGCATCGAGTACTTTGAACTTATCGAGATATCGATATATATTGATATACTGATTTATCGAATTGTAGTTTTTGGAATTTTAAAAATATGTCGAGTTATCGAAATTTCAAGGTTATATAAGTTCATCGAATTATCACTGCTTATCGAATTTTATCGTGTTACCAGAGAGTAACGAGTTATCGAAAAATATGGAGGCATCAAAGTTAACCGAGTTATTGAAATTTATAGAGTTTATCGAGTTATCGATTTATATCGATATATATAAATTTTTGAGTTGTCGAATTTTATCTACCCCTCGAAATGCACAGTTATTGAAATTTTTCGAAATTAGTCGAGTTATCGAATTTTATTGAGTTATAGGATTTTATTGTTTTTGAAATTCACTGAATTATCGATATGTATCAAATTAGCGAAATTCATCCACAAACGGGAATGTATCCGGTCAATTCCAAGTCGTGCCAAAGTCCCCCAAAGACCTTAAAAGGTCTAAGAAAAAAATTTGAGTAAAAGTTTAGTTGCAAACAGGAGATTTTCCGGCAAGTAATTTTGTACATTATAAGTACAGGACGCGCTAAGTTAGGTCAACTCTTCAAAGGTCTTTAGAAAACTAGAAAACCGGTCGAATTTCGACAGTAACTGGTACTCCTAGTATATCAATTAATTTATTGATAAATATGTCAGTAGAAATATTGATTATCATATCGATAGCAATACCGTTATTATAACCTTATAAAATTGACAAATATATCGATAATAATTTCGCTTAAAATATCGATAAATAACCACGAAAGTTCCCAAATAGTCCCTAAAATCAAGTCAAGGGAACCATCACGAAATAGTTTTGTAAATTTGGATTCAGTCCCGAGAATCTTTAAAATCCCAAAATAGTTCCCAAATTTAGGTTTGGTCAGTTTAGGTGAGGTGTGGTGAGAACTAGTGTGATGAGTTTAGTCGTGGTGAGTTAAGGTTTGATGAATTAAGTTGTGGTTGGATCAACTGTGCCAAGTTTAAGTGAGGTGTGGTGAGATTGAGTGTGGTGAGCTGATTTGCGGTGATGTGAAGTGAGTGCTAATTTTTCTTTAATTTCTCCTAAAACATAAGTTAAAAGTATTTAGTCACCGACTAAATACCTTGGTACTTAAGTGAAAATATTTTGCATCTCCAAAGTAACTGAGGACCTGAGTATTTAGCACCAACTAAATACTATAATTTTTTTGACTTTGGTATCTAGCAGCTCCTAAATACCTCAGTATTTTTTACTTTGGTATTTAGAAAACCCCACAAAAAAACCCCGAAATAGTCATATTTCAGTCCGTAGTATCACAAATATGTTACCTGTGTCCCTTAGACATTCTTTTCGATCTAAGAAATTCATATAATTTCTTAAATTTTCAAATTTGTTAGTCATAACGTTTTTCAAGTACAAAAACCAAATTCCCAACCAGGCACTTGTCCTTAATCTCACACCCCCACTCGCAGTGTAAAAAAAGATGCTGGTAGTGGCTTCGTTGATTTCTTGTCAACAAAATAACATTGAAAATTATAATGTCCAGCGCCATTCCCATGACGACAAAATGTCCAAGAAATCTCGGTGTCTTCTTATGGAAAGTGTATACATATACATGCATACACACACACACATATTGTACCGCATTGTATGTAGTTCATCAAAAGTTCATAGCAAACGAAAGTTGTCAATCCGTTGAAGGATCTTTGTTATCTGCCTCACTGCACATTGTAAATACATGCTTACATGTATGTATATATGTATGTATTCATGTGTTTGTATGCGGGTGTTGAAAAACGGACTTACTGTTTGTCCCACTCAGTGTGCAAGAAGGGAGTGTGTACAAGTAACAATAATTTGTGTCAAGGCAAAGGCAAGCGCCCAGCATATGGCTGGTGAAGTAATTGAAAGAGGATTTTTGAGTAAAGCAAAGAATATCAGCTACATGCGGCATTGAGCTTCGAGTTTACAAAGAATGTCTTGGCTTGAATTGAGCTTGTGATGTACTGCCGTCATCCGCACAGACGCTGACTAGTCGCATATGCGATGTAAAATTACAAAACAAAAACAACAAAAATAATAATAAGTTACCTAAAGCAGCATGCATGTGTATCTATGAACATTAGGGCGCATCACACGTCATACAAAAAAAAACAACAACAAATAAACAGTAGCTGCTTTATCATCGGAATTATAATATTTATTGTATTTTAAGCAGGGATCGGAAATAATAATTATTTTCAAAATTTCGATTAAAAAACTCAGTTAAATTTGAACTTTTATATTTCCGCTCAATAAATAAGAGTTGAAATTTTACTTTATTAGATTATTTTCTTAGTCAAAAAAAAGTTAAAAATTTATTTTTTATTTTTCCAAATAAAAGTTAAAATTTTACTTTTTTTTAGCCAAAACTAATAATCACAATTTTACGTTACTTTTAGTTATCTATTCTATAAATATGTTCATAACAATACATACAAACATAATTTAATTCAAAGCAAAAAATTTCAAAGTAAAAAATGCATATTTGTTATGTTACGCGTGTTCAACTTAAACGGTTATAATCAAATAAAACTTTAACTTTTATTTTTTACCGAAAATATAAAGGTCATATTTTAATTTTTTTTACCGAAAATATAAAATTCACAGCTTTACTTTACATTTTGGCCTAAAAAATAAAAGCCAAAATTTAACTTTAGTTTTGACTGAAAACACCTCGCTAAAAAATAACAATTATTTATTGATACTTTGGAAAAGTATTAAGATGTACGTGAATGGACCGAGTTGAAAACACCTCCAAAAATCTAGTTTTTTGTAAATAAGATTAGCTTTTTAAAATCTATTATTTAAATTTCTACACTGCCGGAAAAAAGTTTTGTATTGTATTGTAAAGTATTATTTTAATTCCTTTCCGAAATTTTTTATAAAAATATGGCTCATACTACAACAAAAAATTTTTATATATAATTTCCAAACTTTGAACAAAACTGAGGAAAATTCAAAAAGTTTTCGTGCAAATTTTCAAGTTTTTAATCAGATTTTATAAATTTTTGTGAGTATGCAGTTTGTAGCCCAAGAAATTTTATACAAATTTTTTTCATGCAGTTTTTTGCATACGAAAAAAAATAGAAAATACTTTGTATGAAAAAAATGCGAAATACCTGCAACAAAAAACTTGTCAATAACCAACGCAATTTTTTATTAACATATTCAAAAAAAAAATCGAGAAAAGCCAATTAAAAAGTTAAAAATTTGCATGAGAACTTATTGAATTTTCGCGAGTTTTGCGCAAAATTTAGAAATTACATTTTTATAGTTTTTGTTGTACAATGAACCACATTTTTATAAAAAAGTAGCCGCAAAATACAAGAATAAAAATTTTTGCACACATTTCAAAAATTCTCTGTGCCAAACCTTTTTTCCGGCAGTGTATCATTGGAATCAAAATACAGTCGTGTCTGGATATAGTGAACTAATTTTTGCCTGGCCTGTTCACAGCATCCAGGTTGTTCACTATATTAAGGTTGACTTATTTTGTTCAAAAACTAGTTTTATTTGCTCAAAATTCATGTTTGTGTATGTAAGTGCAACAGATCTTTGGAATAAATGTATATTTAGGAATATATAAATGGACATATGAATGTTTATTGAAAGAATTCGCGAATAGATGTTTGCTTCATGCATGAGGAAATTGACTTTTGGACCGCTTTTTCACGTATAGTTCTCAATACTATTGTGCCAGCATAGTCAGTTTTTAATAGTTGCAGTGGCTTTTATAGGATTTCCGATCTGTCCTTCGTCTTGGTCATCATTACCAGCTTCTGCAGTATCCTCGGCATCTTTCCCTAAATCAATTGGTTCGTCGTCTTCGATTGTATTTTAATTTTAGATATCATTTTCGGTGTAGGTTTCCTAAAATAATTAAAGTACATAAAAAAGAAATGGACAGGTGAATGTCAATAGAGTCAATAAAATTACCTCCGGTATTACAACTTGCAGCAGACCCTGTATATCATCGATTTCTTTATATTTTTCCTGCAATATTTTTTGGCGAACTAAGCTCAGAGGAACATCATCGTCTTCATCCTCGCTTGCATTTGGCTCTGTGCCATTGAAACATTCTAATAAAGGCTTCCAGCATTTCGCTGTTACACTTGCCTTCAGCTGATTCCAAGCAAGCATTAAAAATGATACAGCATCTTTAAAAGTTAAAGTTTTTAAAAATTGTGCGATGTCATCTTTTCCTACAGCTAATATTTAACAGCAGATGTTTTTTTTTGTTGTAGTACAGCTTAGTTAAGCGAATCACATTTGGATCCACAGGCTGAATAAAAGGCGTTAAATTTGGAGGCATATAAACCCCGAATATTGAGCCATCAGCAGTTTTAAGTTCATCTTCTGGCGGATGGCTAGGGGCGTTATCAAGCAATAGGATAGCTTTGGTTGGTAAACCCTTTTGTACCTAATAACAATTAAAAACGAAAAAATACTCGGTAAAACTGTTAGGAATTTTAAATGTATTACTCATGTACGTGAGGGACGAAGCAATGGTGAAACCATTCTATGTCTGCAGTTACACCATAAATTTACGATTTTTTCAACAATTTCAGATTTTTGCTCCAACGAAAGGAGTTTCCTCGCAGACATGATAACACTTAAAAATTATTTAAATGCTAAATTTATTAGCACACATTCACTCACAAGCGGTTGGAACTCGACAAGAACCAAATAAACATTAGCATCAAATAGTGGCAGCTTTTCTAGTAATAAACTTAAAGTGGTCAATTTCAGGGAATAACCGCTTTCATTTCCGGTTAAATTTTCAATTGTTTGTCAATTTATGCTTGCCGTTGCTTTTAAAATTTTGTTCACTATTTAGAGTACTCTGTGTAAACATTTCGAGGTGTTCACTATAGCTACGGTGACCATCCGTTCTGTTTTTTGCAGGACTGTACTGTTTTTCAAATGTCGGTCCTGCATAGTTTTTCAAACCTTAAAAACCTCAAAATGTACTGATTTTTTCCAAGTGTCCTGCATTTGTCCCGCATTTTATCGTTATTTTAAAATTTTCGGACAATGGATGGATTTTTTTAAAAAAGTGTTTTTTGGTACTTTTCGTAGCTTTTCTTCCATATCTCATGAAAAAATCTCCCAATCAACGTAGCGACTTACAACTCGAAGGGTATTGATGTGCCTCTTACCAAAATATACAACTTGTAGCGACTTCAATGAAAATTATTAGTACTACAGGCGACCATTTGCATTTTGTCGTCAAAGTCGAAAAAAGTGAGATTTTCAATCAAATACGCAGATTCATTTGATTATTTTTTTTCATTATTTTAAAATTCGATAAAGAAGATATATCATTACAGTCTGCACAAATTGAATATTTTTGTAAAGGGCACTTTGTAACTCGTCGTTTACGTCGATTCATGTCGTCGATTTTTGACATATAACTTCGAAAAGTACCAAAAAACCAAAAAAGAAGGGTATTGTTTTCGTTTTGAACGACTCCAAATTTGCCTATAAAATAATCTTTTAAAGATTTTCACTTTTCGCTATTGCAATTATAATATGTTTTACTATACTTTTATAAATATTCACGTAAAAAACGATTAATATCGATGAAGAAAACGTTATTCATTTTTAAAGTCTAAAATGCAATAAGAATTTAGAATCATAAATACTCTTTTAATATTTTTATACTACCTAAATATATGTAGGCATATTTTTGAAAATTTGTCCTTCATTTTGAATCCATATTTATGGTCACCGTAACTATAGCGGGCGTTCGCTATATAGAGACACGACTGTAATGTGATTTCTGTAGGTATTTTCAAATCGGGCCTGCTGACGTAAATCTTTATATTTACCGGCAATTTTCTAGGCGAGCCACCCTAATATACACACATATCTATGTACATACATATGTGTGTAATAAGGACACTTCGTTCATCCACATTATTGTTGTGGCCCATACCTTTCTTGCATCCTACTTTCTACAGTACCCGCAGACTATAATGACGGACAATTCGTATGCTCTTGGCTTGCTCTTAATTCTTTGTCAACACTTTGCAAACGTTTTGCGTAAAAAATGTGTGTTGTAGTTGTTGTTGCTACCACTGATTTTTGTTGCCGTTATTTAACTTGAAGCATATTTGCTCCAATCTGTCGGTTCCCTGCAAAAAATGGGACTAATCCGGGATGACTCCGGGAGCAATCGCAAAGGAGCATGCGACTAATACCACTATTGATCTCTTTATATGGAATGAACTGATCGCTTTTGTTCGAACATGTCCTATGAAGAGACTAATTGTTCACCTTTATACCCGAACGGGTATAAAAAGCGACTAGTCACTTTTAAAAAATAAAAATAAAAATTTGCGCCAGCTGAGATTCGAACCGGGGTGCTCAAGTTTTGTTAGGCGAATACTCTCTCTGTGTGCCAACGCCGCACATGAAATTTCATTGACTAAGTGCGTACATATCATTAATTCGTTAATAGTACCCGTCAGAGATGAGTTGGGGACTAATTGATCTCCAATTATACCCATAAGGGATGAGTTGTGACTAATTGACCTCCATTAGTACCCGTATGAGACTAGTTGGGCCTAATTAATGCCCAATTGTACCCGATTGAGAGTAATCTCGGATTACTCTCTTTAGAGATTAGTCGCACAATTTTTTGCAGGGTTCATAGTGCGGCAATTGTGATTGTTGTTGTTGCTACATAATACAGTTCCGCCAGCTCGTCCTAGCTGCAGCAGACCAAGTAGTTATCCATATTTGTATGTACATTCATACATACATATGTATGTAAGTATGCAATAATACACTAGCTCGTTGCAAATAGTAAGTTGAAATCCAGCATCGATTTTTTCGATTAAACTTGGCACAGTAACTACCAGTATTGGAATATTTGAGCTTTTAAGTATGTTGCCTTTTTTTTAAAGACAAAAGCAATGAGAAGCAGGGCGATTTTATAAAGAAACTAGCAATTACCCGGCGTGCTTCGCTGCGCCTTAAATGTATTTTTGTGTTGTAACTCTCCCCCTAAGCTCTTATGGCCTCATTTACAAAATATTTTTAAAGAACTTTATGAAGTTAGATTTAAAAAAATCGATCTATGAAGCATTGTTTATTTTTTTTTTGAGTTAATATATTTTCGAAGGTAATTAGAAAATATGTAAAGAACCGACTTTCTCTTGGAAATTTAATTTATAATCTTATAACTGGAGTCTACTATCGCACCCTTTCCTCAAACGTGTATTGATTCAATATTCAAATAACGTATATTTATATAATTTGAAAAAATCTCCCTACTATACAAATATGTACAGCAATATTAAATAATATTTTCAAATGTTGTGAGAGGGAGTAACAAAACAAAATTACTTTTAAGGCGCAGCGAAGCACGCCGGGTATTCGCTAGTGTCACATGAAATTAACTGAGCAAAGTACAATGAATAGCTGTTAAACAATGGCACCATCTACTTTAAATGAAACATACTTATTTTCGTGGGGGATACTCACACACCATATACTTTTCTATTGAAATTTTTCCTGAATTTTCCTAGCTATAAACCTCCAACGAATGCAAAACCGTGAAAATCGGTTCGTGCGTTCTGGAGTTATAGCGTCAGGAAGGAAAACCCTACTTATTTTTATATTAATTTTTATATTAAAGAAGATTAAAGAACTGTTCGCATTACTCAATTTTATTTTTCACTAAAACGGTATTCATGAATTTTTTAATTTTTTTTTTATTTGCTTCCGCATACTTTTGACATAACAGCTTTCATTTTATGCCGATATTAAACAAATACAGCCTAAGTTTACCCGGGTCCACGTTTTGGTCTGTATCTCGTGACCCAAGTCACCCAGCTATATGAAAAGTGCTCAATCTTAAAGCATTCATGAA
>NW_023458557.1:84646993-84683879 GCF_013731165.1 Rhagoletis pomonella
TGCTCAATCTTAAAGCATTCATGAACAGCTTTCATTTGATACCCATACTGAACAAATATACCCAAGGTTACCCAGGTCCACGTTTTGGTCTATATCTCGAGACCCTAGTCACCCAGCTATATGAAAAGTGCTCAATCTTAAAGCATTCATGAACGGCTTTCATTTGATACCCATATTGAACAAATACACCCAAGGTTACCCAGGTCCACATTTTGGTCTATATCTCGAGACCCTAGTCACCCAGCTATATGAAAATTGCTCTATCTTAAAGCACTCATGAACAGCTTTAATTTGATACCCATATTAAACAAATACATCCTAAGGTTACCCGGGTCCACGTTTTGGGGCCAGGCCCCCTTTATATATCAAAATATTTTTTACCCTGTGACCATCCCTGGAAGATATCCAGTGCGTGTGTAAAATTTGGTTACGATCGGCTTATTCGTTTAGGAGCCAAGTGTGTCTATAGGTACATACATAATTTGAATTTTATATATATAGATTGTGTGGCAGTTAATTAATGAATAAGCGAGCACAGGTTTGTATTTAGGAACCGGATTATTATGAAGACGAAATTACGCCACCTAAAAAGTTCAAGGTGTGTCTTAATTTTTTTCCATTAAGCAGAGCTTGTCCTGGTGGTGTCATGGCAATTATTGTTTGGGATCAGTTTCCCATGTCAAGGTGTTGAGTGCTAGATCCAGTCCGGGAAGTATTAGAGATAACTTTTTTCGAGAACTCTTTAAGCTTCAGAAATGAAAATTTCTGATGAGTTTTTGTATGCTACAGCCAGTCTAACCTCTGGTATAGAAAATTTCGTTTCGAAGAAAATATCCAGTGCTCTAATAGTTTATTATTTTATGGCTATAATTTGCCAGAGCTTGTCATGGCGGTATCAAGAAAACATTTGACAGAAAAATATTTTAAACAACGGGATTGGTTGCTCCAGGTAGGATTTTTTAGGCCACAGCCAAATCAGGCACTGCTAAAAAGTTACTCAGTTAAGGAAATCCTCTCAACACCAAAAGTGATTATCTCAAAGGGAAACTATTGCTCTGGAGACAGTCCTGTAAGGGACTATAAGGAGATAAAATGGTTTCAGTACAACCTATCTAGTGCCCGTCAAGGTTACTCTTTTCGAGGATTTCCGTCCGCGTAATATTGGTCAAGTGTCCGACGCGAGAATTTATAATCTTACGGGTACGATTTGTGGCATTTTCCATCACTCTTGCCACAGCTTCCGCATTCTTCAGGGTAGGGTTATTCTCTTTGAGGGCTTCAAGAATCTGGGGCTTGTTAACTGCACAAAAATAAGTCTGGAATGGTTAAATCGGCGGATATTGCCGGCCAGAGAAAATCGCCAGAAAGAAGGAATAGGCTACGAGGAAATACGCGCTCAGTATTTAAGTTGTGGTTCTGCCTTTGCTTCATCTTGTTGGAACTACATGTGCTCAGGTCTCAGTTAAACGAATTGAGGAAGAAGAAAGTCACTGGACACAGCTCATTAGTTTTCACTGTCCTCAGTAGTACTTTGTTTCGCGTTTTTGGAAAAAAAAAAATATGACCCGATGTCGCCTCCAGCGTAAAGAGCACAATATACAGTAGCTTTTAGCCGCTATAATGGCTCCTCGTAGCATGTACGCGAAGATTATTGTGCTTATTCACATATCCATCGGCTCCGTTGACCATGAGGATTTATGTGAATAGTTGTCTTCTTCCCGGCCGATTTTCAGTATGGCTGGAGCGTTGGTTGTACGCGCTTCACGGTAAACAGATGACAGCTGACTGGAAAATCTACACGCCGCGTCAACATCTGCGATGAATAATTCCTGTTTGCTCGCCGCGGAATAGTTGAACGCAGTGGACGAAGGTCCAGACTTATCAGAACGCTGCACTCCGTGAACACCATCTACACACCGGGGTCCAAATGATTCCCGCATGGGAGCACAATAAAATGCTCAGAAAGCAATTTCTGGTGGGATATCACAGACGTGAGCACCCCAACAGACCCTTGCTCGAGGAGTAGCCTCCACCCAGGTACGTCAGCGGGCAGCTTTTCGTATACATATCGATCAACCACTGGACCCCAAGACGTACCGACGAGCGATCAACGGCATTGATAGGGAGTTAGTCACCAGCTACCGCGACTGCCATCCTATTAATGCCGGAATCGGTGCCCAATCAACCACCTGCAGCAGAAACGGAGCTTCAACTGCCAAGAGAAACCCGCGTTACTCTGGCCCTGTGACGGTCTGGATACTGCAGTCGTCCCAACAGCTACCTTGCCAGATTCGACTCGAATATTCGCAATGACTGTCCGGCTGGTGGAGGCTCCCCACACGACACAACCACCTCTTCACTTGCCAGGTCCGACCCTGTTGAAACTGCCCGTTTCTTGGACCTACCGTTATTTGAGCTCGACGACAACGATTTATGGGCTAACCGAAATAGGTGGGGCTGGGTAATGCCGCTAACACAACAACAACGATTTTTCCGCAACAAAATCTTAACAATTATTTCGCTTTCGTAAGGAATAAACCTACTTTAGTGTTTTGTTATAACTTTTTGTTGGCAAAGTTCTAGGGAACTTGGCCTTAACCATGATGCAAATAGAGTATCTTTCAAGTTTTACAGCAATGAACAGGAAATTCCAGAGCATCTTTGTAACCTCAAAGTACCAACTAAAAAAATCCATTATAATTGATCCCTACCCGTCTTGATTTTCGTTCTTGCTTCAATCAAACACATACAAATGTTGGCATATTTTTACACATTTAATGTGAACTCACTTGCTTGCCACTAATTTACAAGCGAGCTGACAAGTGACATGCAAAAATCATTGCGACAACTGCCTGCCGCCAGTACTCGTACAAGTCAGTCGGCGCTGCAGAATTTTCGCCACTCAATTCATTTTGTCGCACAATTCTATTTTAATTTTTTGGCAGCATCTTTTTAATGAAGCGACAGCATGAATTACTTGCACTTTTGACGATTATGAGTGGCTGCCAACGGCAACGGCAACGGCGACGCGACGCAACTGTCAGTCCATAACGATCGCATCACAAGCTGACTCACTACGCGCGAATTGCAATTGGCAGACACAGAGAGGTACTGCTCGCCATCGCATCGCATCGCATCGCATCACATGTCGCCAGCCCAACCAACAAACAATTTGCTCTTTGCCCCTCAAAGTGGCTTGTCATTCACAGTGCTGTGACAGCGAAAATAAAGAAGAAGAATGACACACCACACTCGGAGATTACTTACCACATTGATGCAGCTTGACGTTTAAGTGCCATGGCACATTTCGTCTCCACATTGGCGTCGTGTCGCTCATAAATGCTTGCATAGAAATGAATGTACATATGTAAGTAACTTACATGAGTACACTTGCTGTTGTGAAAAATGTGAAAAATAATAAAGACGCCCAATTACATAGCTCCACCTGTCAGCAGTTCGTCACTCGTTCATCATGCGTTGGCAAGTGAGTGAGCGCGTTACAAGTGAGGGGGTGTATGAGTAACATACATATTTGTACCGAATGCATAATTTTATGAGCATACTTACATATTTTTATGTGGCCAAGAAAATGTAGGTATATACGTACATATGTATGTGTTTGTATTGCAAAGTAAAACACTGAAAATTACCCATTTGCACAGAGAGAAAATATTATAAATTCCAAAAACCAAATTTAAATAAATAAAATATCTGTGTGTATTTAGGGCCGTTTTCTCATGCAAAAAAGTTCCCTTTACTAACCAGGCGGTTAAATTTTTCCTTACTTTAAAACGCGTTACAAATATTTTCGTTTTCGTTAGAGTGGCCGAGAGTGAGTGAGCAAACGGTCCACAGAAATTTTTACTCACAATCGTACTTGCTTACTTTGTATATACATAATTCCTAACCTAGCATAGATGTCGTTATTGACAAAAAAGAGTTATCGATACTTGTTTCCCGGTATTTACCGATTGCTAAGTATATCGATATTTATCGATTGTTACTTTTATCGATATTTTGGCGATAGCTTAACAGATTAGTCAAGTGATCGATAATTATTCGATATGTCTATAGCAGGGATGTTGCGAATATTTGAATTCGCATTCGTTATACAAATAATTCGCATAATTTTACACATTCGCATTCGCAACAAATGATACGAATGTTTTTTTTCTAATGCGAATGTGTACATGGGCAGAGAGTACACTCTAATTTGGGTGCGTACAATAACCGGCTTTAAGCTTCAGGCGCTAAACGGTTAAGTAGTATATCAAGCAACATTGATGGGCCTTCAACAAGTACTGCTAAAAGTCTTATAAGCAAGCTAGAAATAATTTTAGATTCCTCCAGCAAAAGCGAAGGCCCGGATGTAGAATCTGGAGACATTAAAAAAATGTGAAATTAAAGCTCAATTGAAGGCCTACCTTAAAGAAAAACGAGCTCATCTCGCTGAAAGTCCTCTCGATTGGTGGAAAACAAAACTGAAAGAAATTCGCATTCGCGAATGTAAAAAATATGACATTCGAAACATCCCTAGTCCATAGGTTTGGGTTTCGATGAAATTGTGGATATATTCCGTTACGACGCATTAATTTATCTCGTGTTCACTAGATTATTATACGTACATACATACCAGAGTGACTGACTCGGTTTCCAAACCGGTTTCGACCGGTTTTTGGAATATTTTATGCGATTTTTTTTAAACTGAATTTTTCGAATACCGACTAAACCGGATTTTTACAATCGAATAAACTCGCTTTCACCTAGGGTATTTATATACCAGAATCTAAAAATGCTGAAGATTTATTTTATCGAAAATGGAACTGCATAGTACAATTTTATAAATTGTATGTCGGAAGACTGGAAAATTTTCCACTGCAGAAAATTACTTAAAAATAGGAAAGGAAAACCGATCACAAATCTTTCACTACTTTTTTTCTTGTTGTAGCCGCTTATACTACATATGTCGCCAATGCGTATTTCATTCGTAATTTGCTCTCTCATTCGTAATTGGTGCGTAAAAACTGTCAAATCGAATTAAGAATGTGAACAACATAATTGGCTGCGCCCGTGGGGACTTGGTATTACCAAACTCTGTCTAAGGGAAGGCTCAGAAAAAGGTCAGGTCCGATTGCTGTGAGTCGTAGGGAGAGGGGATATTGACGAGCTGTTATGAGTTGGCATGATAAATTAGCGCCGTCGGGGCAGTGTGTCAAAGTATCGCGAGCCTTATGAAGTAACTCCAGGGATAGGGAGCGTTGGTCTCTGACGATGGAGTTCAAGGAGTGAGAGTTGTCAAAAGGGCTGATTGATTCTCGAGATTCTCGATGAATGGCCTATCTATAATACAGGCCAACAAAATTTAGCAGAGATGCTCAACAAACTATATGAATCGATTTCGTTTTGTTGATACACAAAAATAACTTATCAAAATAATTTCGTTACATTTCAGAGCTAAATTAACGAAACAAAACTCGATCGTTAACGTTGGAACGAAATAAATCAATGAAAAGTTGTTGTTGTATGCCATTGCCAGCTCACTGCTAACAGCTACTTTACACCTAAATGCATGCTACAAATTCAGCATTAACGATTGAATTTCTTTTCGTTAAAAACCAGATATCCCATTGAAAATTGTGTGAAAAAGCTGCAATTAACTTTAAAGTGGACTTTATTTTGACTATGACTATTTAACAATTTAGCATTTATTTAACAATATTATGTTGACTATAATATTACAGCCGATGCCTATAGGAGTTTTCCCCTAGAATCCGAATCTGACCCTAAAGACATTAGATTGGCTCTAGTTTACGAGCAACTTAGGTTTAAAGGTGCCGAAAAGCGCTTTTTTAGAAATCTTTGAGCCTCTGTAAAACAATAGACTGATGAAATATATCTACTTCGGATAGACATTGTTGAAAGCATCTTCGCCTTTGTCCACTTGTATGGTAAGTGGGTAAGGGTTAGGCAGACTATAAAATTCTGAGAAAGTAGAGGGCACATCATATCTTTAGCTAAGTGGAAGGACATGCAAATCCAGAATTGAGGTATGACCACAGTGTTTCGCTTTCCAGCTAGATAATTTCCGCAGCCTGAGGGCAGCCCCCTCATTCCCCATAATATCTAGATATGGGCCGTACATTCATCACTTTCGAGGGCATGTAAGACCAATTCACAAGGTGTCGTATTGCCTCAACTCTATAAGATAACTCGAAACCTCAAACAAATATTTATTTCCTAAGAATGAGAAATTATATTACATGACTATCATGATGCTTTTCGAACCCCCTTTTGGAGTACATATTAAATTCCGGAGTTAAAATACATCTGCCCCCGCACATGTTCTATTAAACGTATCAGTCATTTATGCATTTATGACTCCTACAACTTTGCATTTGGTGTTGCAGAAAACTATTTTCAATCATTCACCTACCAAACACCACTCATAACACTCCCGCTGCGCGGCAACAAGTGCAGCAAGTGTAGCAAGTGCAACAACGAAGTGCATGTAGTAAATCAATCAACAATGTAAACATCACATTCTTGTCTACCACCTCACCTCATCCTACTCAAATCACATTTGGCATGCCAACAAATAAACACAGCGCCTTAGCTTGCCTTATCGCTTACCATGCGTTTTGCCTTTGCCAATCCTGCCCCTTTACCGCACGCACGCCCACTTACTAAGACGCCCAGTACATTCAACATGATTGAAAACTGATGGCATGCATTTCTACATAGATTTTTTATTTTTTTTTTCTTTCTTTCTTTTCGCATCATCATAAAACTGACAACTGAATGAAGATATTTCCGCCCAGACACGACTGACGGCACATTTTACGCTGTGTCGCTACAAATTTCTTCCTCCACAAGCGTCATTTGAATTTAATTTGTTATGTTGATCGGTTGAGCGTTGCGTGGCGTGGCGATGCATCGCATCGCATCGCTTGACGTCGCGACGCGTTGTCGTCTCCATCACATCACTACTCATCACTTTCATTTCAACAAGCAAGCGAATTTATTTCGCACTACAATTGCAAGCGGAAATTTATGTAGAAATACATAGACATACATATGTATGTATGTGCATGTGTTTGTATGTATGTAGGAATGCAGAATATAATTGCAATTCGGATGCAACTGCCAAAATTAGAGTAGAAATCGTGTGGTAAGGTGGGAAATATTGGAGATGTTTATGTGATTGTCTTACGTTGCGTTACGTTTGCTCCCGGCAAGCGTAAACAAGACGAACTCAGAAGTAGTACAAATGTAATCAGCGGTGCCATCAACACTGCTCCTTGCTATAGCTCGGTACTTCTTTTTGGCCATTTCAGGAGTAGTTCGAAATAATTTCGGGACTAGTTCGGCATATTTTCGGGGCTAGTTTGGTACTTTATTGGGATCATTTCGGGTCTAGTTCGGCACTGGTTCGGGGCTTCTTTGGGCCAAGTTCGGGACTTTTTGGGATTAGTTCATTTCTTTTTGGGAACATTTCGGAATTATCTCGGGACGCAGATGTGGAATTTTCCTGCTTGATGAAGTTTGTCTTCAGCCAGAGTTTGAAATTGTATGCACTGTACTCGCTTCATGGGAGAACTAATGGCTTTTAAAGACGTTACGGCCTTTGCTAGTTCTTCCTTGCTCCAATATCTTTCTTTCGCAATGAACAAAATGCTTCATTCATAGGAGCAAGGTTCAAACACATCTACTGTGGCCACAGAACTACATATATCAGCTTCAACCATCAAACGCTCAACACCCGGCTATAATTTGCTTTTAGCTACTTAAGCAACCCTGTTGGTAGCTGGCAAGAAACATGTGATTAGTTTAACGGGATTTAGATACAAAAACCAATTTAAATGAGTAATTATGCGAGGTATTTGTGTAATATGTATATATACTTATTTAAAATATAAGTCACGTATATAAGGAAACAAAAATTTCCCTCTCCACTTTCCCATTAACAATTTATAATAGAACAGTTTTTACACTTAACAACTCTACCCTTCAGGTCGCGAATTTTTTAACCCACCTGGCTGAACTCGGATAAATAGCCGAGTTTGTGTTGTTGCTTTGCGCGTATTTCGTCATTTAAGCGAGTGTTCTTTTGTAGCTCGGTTGCAAAAGAATTCACCTATTACCATTATCATTGCTATTTACTTTGCCAATACCATCACTTAATGAAACCACTAGTACAACCATTACGATGATCATTAAAATTTGTATTCCCATTTCCAATAGCATTACCAATACCAATGCCATTAGCATTACTATAAGTGTTGCCATTGACATTGACATTATCATTATCATAATCATTACCACCACCATTGTCATTACTATTACCATTACTATAACCAATACAATTTTAATTTCCAATGCCACATAAGTGTTAATATTTCCAGTATCATTTACGTAACGAATACAACTACCATTTCCATTACAATTACCATTTCCACTACCATGGTCATTACCATTACAATTACAATTACCATTACCACTGTCATTACCATTACCATTATAATAGCCATTGCCAATGCTGTTACCAAAACAATTACCATTACCGTTACCACTGACATCACAATTATCATTACCATTACCATCACCATTCCCATTACTATTACCATCAAAATTATCATCCCCAATGCCACATTACAGTTACTATTACCAATACCATTACGGTAAGAATTACAACTACCATTTCCATTCCTATTGACATTGCCATTACCATTTTTTTTTGTTCGTAGGAGAGGGAAATGCTTTATGCACTGGCCGGGGTGATAGCCTCTATACTACCATGCCCGAGTGTGGGACTCCCACCCAAGCGTATTGGGCTACCCACTAAAACCCCAACTGCCACCGTCCGCGCAGGCACTCCCGCATCAGGCAACGCAATTCTGCATGTCTTCAGATGCAGGAGCGCGCTGCTAGAGCCTCGGGGCTGCTCTTTTGTAGGGGCGTTTCATTCGGGTGTCCTCAGTAGACAACCGTCCTCTCGTTTGCAGCGGAGTACGAATTTCACGTATCTCGCAACTGCTTCCCACTTGTCTGCACTGGAGATGTTGCCCCAATTATGTTGTTCGGAGTTATGTCTCCGTATCTTTCTTCCAACATTCTGCGCGAAATCAAGAAATGTTCGCAGGTGAAGAATGTATGGTGGTGCACGTTATCTTCGACGTTTCCACAGTAGTGACAGAACGGTGAGTCCACCCTTCCCATTCTATGAAGATATTCTCGGAAGTAACCATGACCGGTGAGGAATTGCGTCAGGTAGAAATCGACTTCCCCATGTGGTCTGTTCAACCACGTTTTAAGGTCGGCTATCAGGGTGTGCGTCCATTGACCTTTTGTGCTCGCGGTCCAGTTTTGTTGCCACTACTGGATTAGTTGCTCGCGCGCCCTTGCCGCGGCAGCTGCTCGACCTATCTCGGCACTGAGATTGTAAATCTCTTTTCGCTTGTAAGCAAGTAGCTTAATTGGCATGACGCCAGAAATAAGTAGAACCACGTCCGCGGAAACTGTACGGTATGCAGACGCAATGCGTAGTGCCCCTCTGCGCTGGACCGAAGACATTTGAATCCGGTATTTTTTGACTTTCGATGCGTCGGCCCATATTTCTTCTCCGTACAGGAGCACCGAGTAGACTGCTGTCATCAGAAGTTTCCTGCGGTATGGCTTCGGACCGCCCACGTTCGCCATCAGCCGGCTTAGAGCCACCGTGCTCTGCGCAGCTTTTTCACATACTCCATGGATGTGCTCTCAGAATGTGAGTTTGCTATCAAGCTTCACCCCTAGATATTTTGTAGACCTAGAAGTTGTCACGAGTTGAGGTCCGACCATCATGTTTATAATTGTTGGGATCCGTTTTCTGGTGAGGAGCACGATCTCTATTTTGGCTGTAGCCAATTGCAGACCGTGATGGCTCATCCATCCACTGACGTTGCGCATTACCTGGTTTAGCTTGAGCTGTGCTAGCTGTGCAGTTATGACGGCGACCATGTCGTCCGCGAAGGCGATAAGGAAGGCGCTCTCCGCACTGTCATACGTGGCGTTCCAGAGGTCCGGGCCAAGTACAGACCCCTTTGCCGCTCCGCCGGTTATACGTCTCTTTCTCTGACTTTGTGTTGTGTCGTACCAAGAGCCAACGGTCTCTGAGGTACTCCCGGATCATATCTAGCAACTATGTTGGGGCCTTGAATGACCGTTCCAAGGCCTCCAGCATGTCGTCGCATCTTGCCGAGTTGAAGGCGTTCTTGACGTCCAGTATGACTAGCAGCAGCACTATTGGCCTCGCCTGGTGGCAGGCTTCTTCTACCTTATGTACAGCCTCAACTACTTCGCCAATTGCTCCTATAGTTGAGTGTCCCTTCCTGAAGCCATGTTGTCGGGATGAAAGGCCTCCCTCGCTTTCTATGGCTGACGACAAGCGCATTTTGAGCAGACTCTCCATCATCTTGCCTGCTGTGTCTAGCATGCAGAGTGGCCGGAAGGATGAAGGTGCCATTACCATTACAATTGCCAATTACCAATTACCAATTACCAATGCCATTACTATTATCATTACCATTGCCAAGACCATTAGCATTATCATTAACTCTACCTTAATAATTACCATTACAATAATATACCTAGTTAATAAATCTGCCCATATAACATTTCTAAATAACTCGTACCATATTGTACTTAACATAACTACTTACATATGACGATACATTTTACAAAAATATGCTTAATTATGCATAACGCCCCTCCCTCACGTAAACATACATACATAAAATATTCACGCTAATCACAGCAAATTTTTTACCCGGCATTCCTTAAAGGATTATTAGCAATTTTCTAACCTCATCGCATCAAATTTCCGCAAATTTGTTGAAACATCTTAAGAATAACGAACGTCACCATAGACGACGACGACGACGACGACGACGACGACGACGACAGTGAGGCGACCCTGCCTGCTTTACTAGATCAAATGCGAAGTGACATGCCGCTGATGAACAGAATGCATTTCCCAAGCTGATGAGATATGATGCGGCTGATGTGGCAGCGAGCATATGCCAACAACAACATTGAGACATGGGCAAAGCAAGTTCATTACAAAATACACATTGGCGGAATGTTGGTGTTGTTCTAACAACAAGTTCCATACATACATACGCAAATACCGCATTGGTTGCACTAAGTTATTTGTCAAGAGAGATTTTTGTTGGTGCTAACTCGACAACACTATGTTGTTGGTGAATTGTTGTTTGGGCCAAGTTAGTGCTGGCAGTGATGCTGCGCTTTAGCTGTTGCCCTGCTGCTGTTGCCTTGTTGCATGCATGCAAAATTGTTGTTTTCGTTGTTGTTTGGCTGATTGCATGTCGTGGGGCATGCATATTACGTAATGTCGGCACGCGCGATTTACAAACAGACATACATGCAAATATGTAAGTACGTATTTAGATATTAACTCGTGAACATGCACACCAGTAGTTAGGCGCGCAACACCCTTTGCCTTTTTTCCAGAGCTCTGTAAGTTGTGCTTTAGACGCGCCGCTACTAAACAAACACACACACATTTGTACATTAGGATGGGCCAAAAATGCATTTGAAAAAGTAAAGTCGGAATTTTTTTACCGAAAAACAAGTAACAGAGCAGCGCTGTCTTCGGCTAAGCCAAAGGCTTCATACCTTTCATGAACACCTGAAAATTTTACTTTAACAGATTACTGCATTTGAAAAAAATTTATATACATATTCACAGCATACATATGTACATAGGAGTTACATATATAAAAAATCATATGTAAAAAATCAGAGGTATGGAAGAGATACCTTATATAGCACCAATCTAAGCAACTTTCACTGCTGTGTGATTCGCATGTAAACCGGTAACACAATTTAATAGGTTTAGTATATCGCAAAAATTGATATCTGAACAATCAGTGGTATAAGAGATAAAGCTTATCCAGCATATATTTTGATGATTATCTCAGTAGACTTCGTATTATTATTTATAACCTAACGAAATTTGTCTGTTTTAGCTGTCCAAATAAAGGAGTTTTACAGTAAAACCTCATATCTGAACAAACAGTTGTATGGAGGCAATAAATATGTTATAGTGACCAGCTCTTTGTTAATTTTACTGTAAACTTTCTGTTGATAATGAGTGAAAATAGTGCGAAATTTCATGTTTCTAGCTGCATAGATGGAGGAGTTATAGCAAAAAATCGCATATCAGAACAATCAGTTGTATGGGAGCTATATATAAAAGTGACCCGATCTTTGTTATTCTCACTGTAAGTATTCTGTTGATAATGGGTGGAAGTATTGCATAATTTCACGTTCGTAGCTGCATAAATGGAGAAGTTATGGCAAAAAATCTCTATATCTGAACAATCAGTCGTATGGAGGCTATAGGCTATAGCGAGCCGAACTTCGACATTGCGACACGGAAAGTATTCTTTTGAAAATGAGCAAAATTTCATGTTACTAGCTACTTAAATGAAGGAGTTATAACGAAAAACCTTATATCTGAACAATCAGTTGTATGGGGGCTATAGGTTATAGTGACCCGATATTTGTAATTTTAACTCTAAGTTTTCTTTAGATAATGGGTGCAAGTATTACAAAATTTCATGTTCCTAGCTGAATAAATGGGGAGGTTATGACAAAAAATCTCATATCTGAACAATCACTTGTATGGGAGCTATATGTTATATTGGTCCGAATCTTCCGGTTCCGACAAATGATTTGTACATTATAAAAATACACCCACCTACTAAATTTCAGCCGGATATCTCGAAAACTGAGAGACTAGATTGCATCCAAACAGACGGACAGACAGACAGACAGACAGACGGACATGGCTAAATCGACTCAACTCGACGTTCAAATCATTTAAGTATACATTTTAATGGGTCTATCTCTTCTTATTCTGCTACTTACAAACATCGGACGAAAGTTATAATACCATTTCGTGCTCATGAAAGTTATAATTAAACCCCTATATTTTTATTTTGAAATCAAAAAATTTTTAGAGATCGCTCAATGGGTAAAAAACAACTTTTCTTTTTCTTCTTTCTCTTCGGAGACTCCCGGTAACAATAACCATTTGTATATTTAACCATTTTTTCATAGTAACTGTATTTTATAGGTCCGCCAAAACCCACCGAAAATGCAATGGGGGACCAATAAAAAATCGTTAGTACTTATTAAAGAAAAGTTAAATAAACAATTGGGTATTATTATTGTGCAGAGAACCAGAGTCTAGAATTTTATACCATTTCTACAAAAATATTTTTTTCCTAATATAAAATACATGGAAAACTTTAACTCAAATTCCGACTTTACTTTTTCCCACATGCATATTTGAACCACCCTAATGTGCATACACATGCGCATGGGTAAATGTGGTAGCAACGACACATAACTTGTCATAAATGCCACTATCGTTGATACTGATAGTTGTGATTATGCTGATGGTGTTGTTGATGTTGATGATTTTGAAGCTAAGTCTGCAGCTGAAGCTGAATCAGAAGCAGAATAGCGATGATGCCGTTGAAGCCACCGATGAAGGCAATGCCACTGGGTGACAACGAGTCGTTGATGACAAGAAGCTGAGCAAACTGTGTTAGCGTTGGCGGTGTTATGCCGCCGCTGCCATCAGACCATCAGGCCATCAGGCCATCGGGACGTGAATAAATAGGCGGCATTAAAGTCGAGCCAATGAAGAAAGCAAAACAAATGATAAATGACGTGTGCAAATAATGTGGTTTATGTGGCTGTGCGCAAACAGCCATGCGCGACTTGAATCAATGTTGATGGTGATGAGTTGATGGTGTTTAGAATGTGTTGGCTCATTTTTGCTAGATTATTAAACAAGCTAAAGGATGGCGCATGCAAGAACGTTAGTTGGATAACACAGCGCATTATATGTATGTATATGTTACTGTGAGGAAGTAATTGATGATTATATACACTTGCATCTCTTTGGATATGCAACGTTTAGCAAAAGGATGGCCAGAAGCTTCGAAGCTACAAAAATGCCATTGTATGCAATTTAGGTGTGGTTAAGTTAAAGTGGATGTCTGCATCCAGCAGAGCAGAGAGTCACACTTAGGCCCTGTGGGCCCATGTTGGTACCGTTTCAGACCTCATATTTGATTTCCTAAGCTCACGTAGAAGTAGAACCAGTTGGTGGTTGCGCTAAGGTCCGCTAGACAATCAAAGATGTGATGATGAAATGAACGTGAGATAGTGGTGCACGCTTTAAATTTCATTCTGGTTAGCGTAGCTGCGGCAGAAGTCATTGGCCGGCAGACCTTTTCTTCTGGCATGTCTTCCTATGATCAATTTTTTCTAAAAAGACTAATTAAGGACTAGAAAATTTTTATTAAAATTTGCATAAAGTTTGGCACTCCAATTTTTGTATTTAACATAAAAGTGAAAGTTGATTAATGAGCTGAAGGGAGAACGCAAACGGCACTAGATAGATTAATTGGAAACTCTCAAGGCCTGTGAATTAGTATTTAACCATTTACCAAGAACTTTTTAGTCATTTTCGAGACTAAAGATATCACAGAGACAACCTAGTGCGCAAACCGAACCACCTCACTTCAGTCCCATACTCAACTCTCTTTTAACACGCCATATTAGCCAATCAACAGTAGGGATGGCAAAAAAGATAAAATAATAGATATTGGTATAAACCGAAATGGCTAAAAAAGGCTTTATATCTTAACTATTTGTTTATAAAATAATCAATTTCAATTTAAGTGTAAAAAAACTGTTGTCAAAGTGTAAAAAAACTGTTGTGGATCTCTGTAAACTATTTAGAACCGCTAGAAATGGATTTTCGGAGATAAGCAAAGAGCTAAAACTGCTCAACGAGAAGTTCAAGAAGTATGAGGATGAATTCAAAGAATTTAAATTATTAGATACTTCCTCCTCCTCTCCTTCTCCTGGAAAAGGTCTTAAGAGACGTAGGAGAGGCGTGGAAAATATTGTGTTGAATCCCATCACTGTGGACCTGGATCTTCCGCAGAACCGCCCACTTTTGACTCCAGCTGTGAACAAAGAACTCATAAGCTTTAACACACCGATTCCTCGGCGGACTGAATCTCCCCAACCACGTCCTTCTTCTACTGGAGCCTCACTAAATTCCTGTTCAACAGCTTCATCTCAACCCTCCACCACATCTGAAGCCATCTCCGATTGCGTCAACACCGTTCCAATGCAAGTAGTCGTTGCTCCTTCCAAAAACTCCACAACTACATCTCAACCCCCTACCACATCCGAAGCCATCGTTGCTCCTTCCAAAAAGTTGACAGCTGTTCCGCAACCCCCTGTTCCGCAACCCCCTACCACATCTGAAACCGTTTCCGATTGCGTTAACCCCGTCCCGAGGGATTTAATCGTTGTCCCTTCCAAAAAATCGGTCTTTATATCTAGGTTTTCAAAAGATACCACTGTCGATGATGTGAAGGGGTATTTAACTTCCAGGCTGATAGCAAATGAGTTGCATGTACGCAAGTTCAGATTCTCGTATGAAAGAAGCATTTCTTCTTTTAAAATAGACATATCCGAAGACTGCTTTGATAGAGTAATGAGCCCATCTTTTTGGCCAAGCGGTGCCTTCATTCGCGAATTTGAATTTAGATCTAGACCGCAAGGGCAAAATTTGGCTCAATTTCCGCTTTCCACCTCGGCATCAAAAAACTAATAAGTAACCTCACCATTAGCATTTACTACCAAAATGTGAGAGGTTTGAACACAAAGCTATCAAGGTTACACTTGCAGTCCTATGATTTTGACTTCAAAGTACTGGTGTTTACTGAAACCTGGCTCAAGCCGAATGTGTTCAACTCGGAAATTTTGTGTCCTAAGTATGAAGTGTTTCGAAACGACCGTTTAAATAAAAAAGGTGGGGGCGTCTTAATCGCTGTCCAGACTGACCTTTCTTCTGAAGAAATTGAGTTCACTGACACCGATGAAGTTGAATTCCTCTGCGTTCGAATAAGATATCATTCTATTAGCGTTTATCTTGTTGCTGCTTATATACCACCTAACTCGAGCCTTTCTGTTTATTTGAAACACTCCTCCTTACTGCTCTCTCTACATGCCATGGTGAAGCCCGCCTACTGTTATTGTCCTGGGTGACTTCAATCTTGCGGGTGTTTCTTGGGATCTAATAGATGGTATTCTAGTACCAAATTCCTCTCGTGATCTCTTCAATCAATTTTTGAACGATCTGTCAGATCTTAGTCTTTACCAGATCAACTCTGTTAGTAATAACTTAGGTAAATGTCTGGATTTAGTTTTTGTGGACGATGTTTCCAACGTCACAATAGCCCCTAGCTATGCTTTGATTACCCCTGTTGATTCTCACCACCCACCACTAGAATTGTCCTTGATAAATTCACGCAACTCATGTTGCTTTATCAGTAAAAAATCAAGAGCGGAGCGTTACTCATTTAAAACAGCAGATTATAATAAACTTAGGTTAGAGATATCGAAGATAACTTGGCCCCAGTATGATGGGAATGCTGAAGATAGTGCCTTACATTTTAGCAATTCCTTACGCCACATTTTCAGTAAAATCATTCCTCTTGTTAAGGAAGCTAACGTAACGTCTAACGCTCAGTGGTTTACTGGCGAATTGAAACGCTTAAAAAATCAAAAATCCAAAGCATTTAAGCTTTTTAAAAAATCTGGCTTGTCTTCTCACTACTCCGCGTACTTCATTCTTAGGCATAAATACAATGTATTGAACAAAAAGTGTTACAATAATTATATTAACAGGGTTCGACTCAATATAGTTTCTAATCCCAAATCGTTTTACGCATTTGTGAACACAAAGCGTAAGACTAACGGTTATCCCTCAACATTGAAGTTAAATGACTTAGTTTCCAGTGACGAAAATATTATTGCCGATATGTTTGCTGGTTTCTTCGAGTCAAACTACTCTGCCAGTTCTACATCTTCCCAACTGAATTCGAATCTATCTAGCTACCCATTCGATCTGCCATCATTTGATTGTATCCGAATTCCATCGATATCTGCTGCGGACGTCCTCATTCATTTGAATTGTTTGAAAATTTCATATACAGCTGGCCCAGACGGTATACCCACAAGTGTTCTTAAAAGTTGTGCAGAGTATTTGTATAAGCCTCTGGCAAATATTTTTAATGCTTCCCTAAAACAGGGTGTCTTCCCATCTTCCTGGAAGGATTCGTTTATCTTGCCACTTTATAAAAATGGAAGTAGGACTAACATCGTAAACTATAGAGGAATTGCGAAGCTTTGTGCTATTGCTAAAGTTTTTGAGGCAATCGTTACGGAAGAACTATCTCACTCTATTACTTCTGCTATTGATCTATCGCAACACGGTTTTTGCAAAGGTAAATCAACTGTATCCAATCTTCTTGAATTCACTACTTATGTGTCTAATGGGTTTAAAAACAATCTTCGAACGGACGTGATTTACACTGATTTCAGCAAGGCATTTGACAAGGTATCTCATTCAACCCTTATATATAAACTTGATCGAATTGGCTTCCCTCCTATTCTTCTCAGCTGGCTTTCTTCTTACTTAGTGGATAGGAAACAAAGAGTAATTTTTAAAAATTGTACCTCCCGGCCAATACATGTCACATCCGGCGTACCTCAGGGCAGCCATATTGGTCCCGTCTTGTTTATTTTATTTATAAATGACCTTCCTAAGGTGTTGAATTACTCGAAATGCCTAATGTACGCTGATGATGTTAAGCTCTTTAAGTACATTAGTACTGCAGAAGATAGGGAGCATTTGCAAGCTGACCTAACCTGCATTTTCGAATGGTGTGAAGCAAATTCCATGTCACTAAATTTGAAAAAGTGTAAATTCATGACCTTCTCTAGAAAATCGTTCTATCCAAATTCGTATATGATATCTGACCACAATGTTGAGCAAGTGACCAATTTCATTGACCTAGGTGTAACTATGGATCCGAAACTAGAATTCAAGTCTCACATAAACTTCTGCGTGATTAGGGCTAGAGGATTGTTGGCTTTTCTTAAGCGCTGGGCCAAGGAGTTCAACGATCCTTATGTCACTAAAGTTCTCTTTACCTCTCTAGTTAGACCGATTTTGGAGTATGCATCTATAGTATGGAATCCTAGCTATCAAATTCATAGTGACAGGCTCGAATCAGTGCAGAAACAGTTCCTGTTATTTGCCCTCAAAAATTTATGTTGGGACTCGTCTAAAAATCTCCCACCCTACAAGGATCGCCTGAAGCTTATAGATTTGCCGACGCTTCAGAGTCGTAGAGAGATGCTTGGTGTTCTTTTTTTAATTAAATTAATGAACGGGATGGTCAGTAGTCCCTTTTTACTGAGTGAGATAAATTTTTGTATTCCTACAAGACCCACGAGACATTTTAAACCTATTGTGTTGAGTATTTGTAAATCAAACTTTGAAATGCATGATGCTTTTCGGTGTTTATGCCAAGATTTTAACAAGCATTATGATTGCATCGACATATCTGAATCGCTTTTTGTAATAAAGAAAACATTGCTCAACACGTTAACTAAATAAACTAATATCTGCAACCGTGAACGAAAAAATTACACAATATCTATGACTGCTTAGTACAATTGTAACGGCTTCGTATATTTCCGCGACCGCGTAGGACAATAGGAGCAGGGATCGGAAACTCGGCCTTTCCGACCTCGCCCAACAGTTCGTCTATAGCGTGGAGCGGAAACTAGGACTTTCCGCCTGCCTCACTTACAAAGTAACGACTACGGGAACATGGATCGGAAGCTCGGCCTTTCCGACCATGATCAACGGCCTGTAAACAGGGCGGAGCGGAAACTAGGTCTTTCCGCCCGCCGCACACAAAAGTAGACTGGAGACAAGGCCTCGCCAGCTACCCAAATTGCTATTGAATATCATTGTTATCTTTACAAGTTAATATTTATAATTATTTCACTCTGTAATGTATCACACATACTTAAATATTCTAAATCTTTTTATCTCAACTGTCTGTAAGAAAACATTTTTCTGTAGACTAAATAAATAAATAAATAAATAAATAGATAAATTTAAGGAATTATTAGGTGGTTGAATACGGTATCACCATATGGGTGTCAGAAAAAAAAAGAGATTTAAGAAGGTAGAAGTTTGAAAATATTTTAAAGAGGGTTGCTACTTACTTGAGAACTCGAATGAAATTATTTTATACCCAAGTTATATGGAATATTAAAGATGGGTGTCAGAAGAACGAATTTTAAGAAATCCTCAGTTTGACAATTTAGAATATTTTTGCTGTATTTGAGGGTTGCCACCAATTTATAAGGTTCGATTCAAATTAGATGTTTTTATTTCGAAAATAATTTTGCAGAGGGCTGCCGCCTGTTTCGAAAGTCGAATTAAATTTAATTATACACAAGTTATGTACATGAAAATTAAAAAGATGGGTAACAAACGAACGGGTGGGTGTTAAGACATATTTAGTTTGAACATTTAGAATTTTTTAGGGGGTCAGTAGAGGGTTGCCACCTGTTGAAAAAAATGTATTCAAATTTTTCAATAAGTTTACCTTCTTATGGGTGATCCAAATCATAATCTTCTCGCCTTCGTTTGTATACAGGAGATTTATGAGGGGCCCAAACATCGTTCAATCGAATTTAGACAACTACAGAATTCATATTTCTTGAAAATATTTTTACTTTAGAATTAATCCATTAATAATCGATTAATGAAACACACTAAACTACGTTACAATTAAATCGTAAATTGGACAAAAATAATCGATTAATTTAATCAAATGATTAATCGCTGCCATCCCTAATCAACAGTACCTATCAACAACCACAAGACCATTTGCAATGTGCTTCTTTCTTTTGCCACTCCTACCATACTAACGGCTTTTTCATGTTTGTTTTTTCCGTTTTTTTTTTTTTTTTGTGAGGGCACCTCTCATTACTATTACATTTCTTTGCGCACACCATAACTTGCATGAAACATGTTAATAATTTACAATTTGGTATTCATAAATAAAATGTCACATGGCGCGCAGTCGCAAAACGAATACGAGTAGCAAGCCACTTGAGCGTTATGTATGTACCAGACATCTGCAGCGGGTGCATGATTTTCGTGTATACTCGATCATCTAACAAAACCCGTTTTGCATCGTTCTCTGTATACGAGCAGAAGTATTGTTCGTTATCGACTGAGCTCAAGACGAACATGTTGGCCACAACACCCGATTGCTTTTCATACATACTTGATTGGGTTCGGGTGCTTTGCAGCTCAATATACCCGGGTGTTCGAGTTTCAACCCGAGTGTGCACAAAATTTTCTTGATTGGCTTATGACGTTTTTGTTTCTACAAAAAATGTTGCCTTCTCATCGCGGTGTTCTTAGTTTTTGTGCGTAGAGGGTAAAGAGAAGGTTGAATTTTTCGGTAGTTTGTTTAAGTGTACATTTAACCATTTCTTATATTTTTGCTCATACAAAATGCGGCATCACGACGCCTACATTCATTTAGGTATAAATGTGTGTAGATCGGCAATGCCCAAGCCCTATACACTCGGTGCACATTTATTTTTTGTAAAAGTACTTATGTACCTACATAGTTTTAGGCTGTGTTCTAATATATACACACACAGCTTTCCACGCGAAACTATACGAAATAGATGCAAAAACATTTTTGTCTACTTCGCTTCTAATTTTTTCATTGCGTATGCACAAGCACAAAGCAACAACATTTTCGTATGCTTTGTGGGAACATATTGGCGCCAGTTACCTTCAGCGTAAATTTCTTTGTTGTCTTGGTTTTTATCGCAATGTTCGGGTGTCCGTTTCATTGTTACACAAATTTTCGGGTTAGCTGCGGGTGTCCGAGTGTGGTGTTCGCTTGTGCTCAATTTATAGCGAGGGTGATCGAACAGACTCGTTCGTAACCAAAGCAGCTGTCGGGTATGCATCTCGATCGAACACATAGTAGCCGAGTGTGGCGTTTGCTTGTGCTTGATTTTTAGTGAGTGTGATCAAAAAGGCTCGATCATACTCAAAGCTGTTCTCTGGTATGTACATATGTATGTACGTACCACACAATCAGCCGCCGGTGATGAGCTTGCGCGGCAAACAAAATGCGCACACATTTCAATTTCTTGGTAGCTGTGCCGCGTAATGAGCGAATGTTGATTAAAGTCTATATATCATCTGGCATGAATGGGGCTCTGAGGTGCTGCGTGCTGCCTGCCGCGACTTGCCGACTAACGATGTTTGTTAACTTGGGGTGTTGGACATTGAGTGACGATCTTGGCTACTCATTGGGCAGCTGCATTGTATAGTTGCATATTTACAATAAGCTAAGCAAAAGCAAAGAAATTGGCTATGGCGTTGAATGGTTGAGGTGTGTAGTAGTTTTCATAGGAAGGCTATGAGAAAATGCCACACAACTGAATATGAAAAGCTAGTTTTTCCCTCTTTTTGCATATAGCAATTATGTATGTACCAGACATTGGCAAAGGGTGCTGTTTTTGTGACTTTAAGCCTACTCACGTTATAAAACGGAGGATGAACGAACACCACCGCAAAGCGTGCTGTCTTGCAAATACAGCCACCACAAGTGAACGATGCTTATAACAGCTCATACTGATATTGACTTCGGCAAATCTTTACTCCGAATGATCGTGCATGAAACCAGCAACCGCCGTATTTGATCGACTGCCAAAAGCACGATACTGCTTTGGACGGTTGCCGAAAGCATGACAGCTTATGTGAAAGACTGGCGAAGGCAAGATGCCGCAGTTAGCTAACTGCCATCCCTAAATTGGCGCGTCAAGCGCCAAGCAACTGTCAAAAATCCTCATGCCCATACAATTTGTATGAAACATCCCACAATAACGCGACGCTAACGCCGAGCAAATGGAATTTTCATTTTTGACAGGGCGTTACGTGTTGAAGTTGGATGCAGAAGACGGAAAGAAAGAGAAAGGACAAAAAAGTAAAAGAGGAAACGAGAATAAAAACGAGAGGACCTGAGAAAACGTCAAAAATTACGACGCGTTGATTTGGGGATAGCGCGCGCTGACACTCGTTGACAGTGGATAACGCAACGCTTGGCGCTCCAATTTAGGGACGGCAGTAACTTGATTTGTTGCAGAAGTCAAACCGCCGCCTTTGGTTTGTTGCTGAAGGCGCGTTTGACGTGTTGCCGAAGTGATGATACTGTAGTTCAAAAACATTCAAAGACACTTGCTTGTTTGAAATGAAGCATTGATATGTACATACATACATACTTACGTCAAATGGCTTTCAGCAACAAGTCAGATGATTTTCAGCAACAAGTCAAACGACTTCTGCAACAAATGATGACTCTCATGTTTTCGGAGCCGTTCAACTGCCACGTTTGCTGGTTTCGTGCACGATCATTCAGAGTACAGATTTGCCGAAGTCAATATCAGTATGAGCAGTTATAAGCATCGTTCACTTGTGGTGGCTCTATTTGCAAGACAGCGCGCAATACGCTCGTGTTCAGTCATCCTCTAATTTCGTTTAGGTATCGATACTACTAAGCCAACGCCGCTGCTCAGTCATACAAAGCAGCGGTATTGAATGAGTATGAACAGTTGACGATCAACCAATGCCATTCCCTGGTATGTACATACATATGTATGTATGTATATGGGAATTTCCTGCGTTACGGCTCCGCGGGAAATGTATATAACTAACTATAAGTTACTTGAAATTGATTAGAAAAGAACTAAAGGTCACACTATTATCTCTATATTTTCTTTGAGTAAAGCTTTGGTTATGGTTCTATGGTTATGGCCGCGAAATAGTCAGGGGTGGTTACATTTGCATTAAATAGATGTCAACTAACTTGTAACTAACTACTTTTGGACATATTGATATTAATAAGAAAAACAAAATATTTTTTTGATTTTTTTGTTTTAATTTTTATTTTTTTTTTACTTTAAATTACTACATTTAAAATTTGCCTGCATATTCTGATCTAGGTAGTCCCATATTGGAACTTGTTTAAAAGAATGTTTAAACAGAAACTTGTTAAAAAAAAAACAATCTCTTGATTACGTCTGCATCACTCCTGCATTACTTTTAAACTAGTTTCAAGTTAGCTTTTTGTAGCTAACTATAAGTTATATGTTTTATAGAAGTGCCTAAAAAAAGCTAGAGTGCAATAATGTGCGCGGAAATAACGCCCATTGGCTTTGTTTCCTCAAAAAAAAAAATAAAAAATAGAAACAAAGCCCGCGGGTGTTATGGCCTTTTCGAAAATGAAATTAAGCCCGCGGGCTCTATTGCCTTTTGTCGGTGGGCATTATTTCACTTACTATATGGCAATAACGCCCGCGGGCTTCATTTCCTAAAAAATGGCTGTTCCATAGGTGGTCAAATTATGAGCTTATGCCCTATATTCAATGCAATTGCTTTAACTTTACTAAAATCAAAAGCACCTAGCAATAGTTGTTATGCAACGCAAAAAAATATGTTACGTAAAGCAACTGTCAAAAATGTCTGCTCCACTCAACTACATATGATTTTGACGTTATCGCGCGTCCCACAAACGCCATGCCACGCAGCCACAATAGGTGCATTAAACACCCGACACCGATAGATGTGTATGCGTATTCCCTTTCCTTAACTATACAAAAGCTCACGCCACAAATAACACTATACACCCTATAGCCCCCAACGCACACCCTATATCCCCCCGCGCACACCCCAACCCCTTACAGCCAGCATGCCAACATCCGCATCACTGTTAGCCATTCAAGCGTCAAACATGTCGCGAATGCACATAACAAATTCTAGTTTTTTTTCATAATACATACATACTTATGAATACATACAAACGTGCATACAAAGCAAACGCATCCGACTGTCGCCGTGGACAGAATGACGTTGTCACGAAAATTGCAGAGTTCGAAAGTTGTATTTACCAGTCAGTATCCGCCGCTGGCAGCAGCCATTGCCTTTTACAAAAGCACAGAAGCTATCGCCGCCTCCCCACCGCCATCCATTGCAGAACAAAGCGTACAAATACAATATATGGCTACAAAAACAAAAACAAAAACAAAAAATTAAAGGAATACCAGTATTAAATGAAATAAAATAAAACGGCTGTAGAAGAAAACCGACGGAAAAACAAAATGAGGAAAGAACTTTTCAAAAATTATTGAAATGTCACGTAGCAACTTCTCAAATTGCAAAAATCCTGACGCTGTCATTCAATTGTATGCAGCAGTGCAGCAGTGCAGCAGCAGCAGCAGTATACTGACAGCCACATCAGAGGCAAATGCAAAGGGAAAGTACACGCAGGCAAGTTAGAAGAAACCAGCCAGCCAGCCAGCCAGCGAGCGAGTATTGGTGGCATGAACAGTGAAACCGTTGCGGGCGGGCAGCCGAAAGAGGACAGTAAGACGAAACGTCAACTTTGCTGTTCAAGTAAAGTGAAGGAAAGCAGCAGAACAAACTCAATCGAGCCATGTCTTCAAATAGGCAAGCGATGGGAAGGTGGAGCAGGCGTCGCGGCGGTGAAGGCAAAGTAGCAGCGCGATTCGTCAGACGAACGAAAGTAAACTGCATTGAACCCATTTCGAGACTGATGTCGTTCATGCCAATACTTATACAGCAAATAACAGTATGACAGCATGAACTAATCCATAGCAGTAATAGCAACAAAACCAACAAAACAAAAAAATCTTCGACCCACAAAACTAAGATGACGAGCTGCTGTTAAGCTTAGCTGCTGAAAGACGCCAATGTGCATACAAAATATGCCGTTGACATAAGGAAATCGTAGTTCCAATGGCGGCCAAGATTTTATATGGCAGACGGGCATAGCGGTCGCCCCGACGTTGTTAAATCCTTCAGCTTGCAAGAGTGACCGTATGGACACGGCAAGAGGTTAGGCAAGCCGGCGGGCGCATAGTTCTCTCAATGTGTAGAGGAGGCTATTGGTCGAGGAGGCAAGCAAGCCATAAAACTGAATGACAGTGCCATTGCCGTCGTCGTCTCCTGCGTTGCTGCGTCTTTAACGTCTGCGCCAGTGCAACCGACGCTTCATTGGCACTGCTGCGCTAGCCGTCGTCAAAGCTACCACCGCTAAACCATTTCCGTGCGCAACGTTCCATCTTCCGGCTACCGACAACTCGTCCTTGTGTGCTGCGTCCATTTTTGCCCTCGTCAATCGTCAAATGTCGCTGTTGCTGTCGCTACTGTCAGTTGCAAGAAGCGACAGTAATAGTAGTGGTAAGGCAAACGTTGGCGACGAAGACATTAAACCCCCCCCACGTATGTGCCCCGCAAGTCGCCTGCCCGCCATACATAAACTAAGAAGAAATAAGTAGGTAGTAAGGCGCTCACTTCTCTACTCCCACTGGCGCTGCAACTCAGCAGCCTGCTCCTCACACCCAGTCACTCTTCATCCTCTTTATGTCTTGGAAATCAGTAAGAAAAGTTTTCATGACTTTTCTTTTATATTGCACATTTCACAAAACGATTGATGGCTTCCAGGACACACAATATTCACAAGTTTTCACCAGTATGCCGAACAGCGTAAGCATAAGTAAGTAATATGTTGGTAGCCTGTTTGCAGGCAGTGAGGTGTCAGCCAGCACGGATGATGGCAAGGATTAGTCTGATGGACGCGTTTATTCATTTCATTGGATGTTTCGTCCCAGTAGCAGCAGCAGCAGCAGTATTGCAGTAAAACAGCACTTTGACACCTTCCTTGCGCACTCACACCACAAATATTTGTGTGTGTATGTAGTATGCACTTACTAACATCAACGGGCATACAAGTAATGTCCTTCACTTGAAGACGCATTATGGCCAACGCTAGCTCTCTATCATTGCGAATTTGTTTGTGTAGTGGCGAAACAGATTATAGACAGCTCAACATTTGTTATTTAATGTTGTAGTTGTTGCCGTTAGTTGAAGTTATTTTACGGTGTGTTTCTCAACAGCCACCTCGTGAAACCATCATCATTCCTAGTCCCATTTTTTTTGCAGGCTAACGTTGAGCTTTTGGTCTACTAGAGCGTTGTATGTTTCGTAGATGAGCTGAAAAAATAAAGTGATGAGCATCGCAAAGGACTCACTCAAGTCGGACGTTGATTGCACATTGCACATGGAAAAGGGGCTAAGATGGCAAGTGGGAATATGTTTAGTTTATAATATGAATGTCACAGCAGCGGACTTGCTTGCCAGTGTCTGCTGCTGTGCCATTCGAAATGGACTCCGACATATTCCATTTAAATGCTCAACAAATTCTGCAGCGCCTGTTCGCCAGCAGATGTAGATTTCTATATATAAAGTGTGCGCTAGGCTTGGAACCCGCTCCAAATGAAGCTCTTCTAATGAAATGTCTTAAGAGGCTTGCATAGGGTACGTTATTTGACACGTTATTTGACACGGTGAAGCAATAATATTCTCTCAGATTTGGGGACTTATATACATACTATGTGGTTTGAATCTTATATGTGGTTTGAATCTTATTTCACAGGAGAAGTGCTCCTGGGCTTTCCTGTTGAAAAAGTCCCAGTTCTGTGTCCTCCTCCGCTGCTCGTTTTCCGTTACGAATTTCCGGTACGAATTTCGTTTTCGCCTCCACCACGTGTTCAGCCATGGTGAAATTAGTGCCAGAATGGCGTACATCGTGGGCCATTGGCTTCGCCATACGGTGTGATGGCACTGACGTCGCTCTAGGAGTTGCCTCCTGTAGTGGCAGGGACGGCGGTTGGTTGGTTAGTTTTCCTTTTTACAAGGCTGCTCTTTCCTCCCGAAGACTTATATATGAGGGTGGGTCTACTTCTGGCACAGGGGGATCTATTTCCTCGCTAGCTTGTCAAGGGACAGACGCCTAAATGCCGTTAATGCAGTTCGAGAAGGTACGGGGCGTATGCTCAATACTGGTTTACCCAAGACTTCGCACCGCTGGTTTGTTTGGACCGGACCTTCCCGAAGGGGGTACATTTTTTATGGATTCTCGGTTAAACGCAGCTATTTTTTTATTGTAGTTCATTTTTTGCATTGACTCCTACATTGCTCGACATGGCGAGCGCGGCGGTCTACGCTTTTTTTTTGGAAGGGGAGAAGGGAGACTAGAATAGTCTACCTCCTAAGGCGACCCGGTGTCAGGAGAGCTACGTTAGAATGTAGCCAGATACCCCTGGCTACAAACCGCGGCACGGTAATGCATAACATCCTGGATTAGGCGGGAGAAGGACAAGGTTAAATGGGAGTTAAGGGTTTCGAGGGAAAACATGGGGGTATCGCCGGTGCGGTTCTCTCCACTTGTATGATTTTAGGAGGATCACTACACTCGCGGTTACGTAGGTGGCAGTTCAACCAAGCTTCATACGAAGCTTCCCTTATGCTTCGTTCCGGGTTATATCCCCCGAAGGAAAATTTAAACCACCACTTAAACCTCATCCCCACGAAAAGCGTACCAACATGAAATTTCGATGGTGTCAAACAGCCACGGAAGCCGTTCGGTAGGTGAAAAAAGTAAGCATTCGAAATAACAATAGAAACTAAGCACTTTGTGAGGTACTTTAACATCCTGTTGGGTCTTCGCTTATATGCGATGTAAAAACCACGAAAGATAATCAACGCGGCAGAGATGATGGGACGATTCATTCCCAATAAGGACATTTGATTAGGACAGACAATACGCTGGCGTAAACTACTAATTTGTCTAAGTTATCAGCGTTAGCGGTTACTTAAGAGCATACCCTCACCTCTAGAACCGAACTGATCTTGTGCTAAGCGATGTATCTGCCTCCCCATTAAATACTTAACGGTAGGACCTCAGCGTACTCTGCGGAGGCAGGTTTAGTGGATAAAATGCCAGCGTCAAACTGTCTGGCATACACTTTCATATGGACTGCTTGGGAAAAAATCTCTGAATGAGAAAGAAATTCATATTTTAGTTATGACGATCATCATTATGAGAATCTCTTGCTCTTTTGAAGAGAATAATGTGGTATTGACAATATTGGTGCGTCTACTTAAGTGCCAAAGAACTTCAGCTGCTTTCAACGCAACCGGAGTTGGAATACATACTTGAGGACCGACGAATGCCCACAGATCTGCCTGCTTTTGTCAACTTCTTTAAATCGACTTCTGCTTTCAGTAAATCTTGAACTGACTTCGCCAATTGCGTCCTATTGGATGAAATGTCCAAAGCTGTGCATAATATGTAATCAACAGAAGCAATAGCCAGCAGTCGTCACAGGCAGAGTAGGTGGTGAAGTTAAAATGCCACCGCTGTTTATTATTACCAACGCAAAAGGATGGCGTACATACTGTTTATGCACACTGCAGTGAGTGGGCGCACTGACAAGTAAGCAAGTAGTAAGTGCTTGCTACAGTGTGAGTGGGTGGCATTGGCCTGCAAACAATTTTCATATATCCATCGAAGTCTGCTAAGCAGTTGTCACTTTGCATCTTCGACGAATATCATCAGGGATGATGGGCACTTTCTCGCAGCGTTGGCTGTTTTCGATATTTCACAGTATCTATTTTTTTTACTTTATTTTTTTCTTTGCTTTGCTCTTGCTTTTCTTGGTCAACTTAGCTGACATTTCTTGCAGCTGCTAAGACTTGTTTGTTTGCATTTTTTCACAAATGCATAGCTTTGAATTTATTCTTCTTCTTTCTGGGAGCACTAACTTTTTGGCATCTCATCTGTCGGTGTTGCTGATGTTGATGTCGATGCAGCTACCCTGCTGCTCCGCGCAGACACACCGGGTGTATTGTATATAGCCAGCGCAGCTAAGCAACAAACCAAAGATTATGTAGTTGGAGCTGTGTGCAGCAGTGCAGTGCACATTGATGACATTTCTTAAAAATCAAAATTTTTCCACAAGTTTATCTTGACGTCAGCTCAGCGGTGGTGTGATAGTAGCCTTGGACTTTTACTATGCTGGCTGTTGCCATTGCTGCTGTCACAGGGATAAGAAGCTGGCATTTGGTTTTGCTATTGATTGACGCCAAGTGACAACTTTCTCACACTCTTAAGTAAAGTTTTGCAAATAACTAGAATAGCGCTTGAGTGAGTGAAGTGTGTGAAAGTGTGTGGAAGTGTATGTGTGTCTTCAGTGTTGCATGGAATTATAGTTGTGCAAAGTTGCAAAGGACACATAATACTGGTATGCATTTGCACAATGGACTGATTTCTTCTACATGCATTTGCTTACATAACCAAAAAGGTATGTCCATTATAAAAAACTTTTATTGTGGTTGTCAGTTGAAGAATAGTAAGTTACTCGTTTTATGTAATAAGAAACCATCTGCAACAGCAAATGAAGTTCGACAGAGCAAATTGGACAGGATACTGAGTTTTGACATGTGCATTTATGTACACTAGGGTGGTCCTACTATAGTCGAAGATATCTATATATTAATACGCTAACATAAATTTTGTCTCCGTTCGTTTGGCGATTCTACTGAACCGATTTCAAAACGAAGAACACCGTTGGAAAGGCATTTTTCAGTAGATAAGCAGAGTTTTTATGGTTTTACAATTGGTTGAAAATTACGGCCAAAACCGTCGTTTAAACATTTTCGTATTTGTGTATACATGTTGCTGCAACATGTTCAATTTGACATGTTTCGCCTGTTGTTTCACTACACATTTGAAATTAAGCTGTGAAATAAAGATAAATATGAAGATGAAGAAATAAATGATAACGATGAAGTCAAGAAAGAGAAGGAAGAAAATGGAGACAGTGAGAGATACATAAGAGTTAGGGTAACTAAAGGGTAAACAAATGTACTGTATTTTTGAAGTGAATTTTCTTTAGCGGCGATTCGTTGGTTGGGAGTAAATTGGCAATGAGGCACACGGAAATAGTTGCAACGGAAACAAGTGCTTCTAATATATGTCGTATTAATTTAACAAAAACGTGCTAATAAGGGGTTTAAGAATAAGACTGACATTAAGCCCAATATAGTAAGGAAAATAAAGTTTAGTACGTACATATACGAAAAAAAGGTTAAAGGTAGAGGTAAAAATAAAAACAAAAACAAATATGCGTGAAGATAAAGGATAAAACTACGATCAAAGTTAATTTAAACACTATAAGGTAAAGGTGAAAAATAAAGATAAATATGAGGATGAAGATTGATATTGTTATTGATATAATAATCGATATTGTTATCGGTATAATAATGGATACTTATATCAATACAACCGATATTGTTATCGATAAAATAATCAATATTGTTATCGATAATGTTATAAAAATTGTTGCCAATATAATAATCGATATTGTTATCGATAATGTTATAAAAATTGTTGCCAATATAATAATCGATGTTGTCGATATATTTAACAATAAATAAATCGGTTTTGGAATCGTTATATCTCGCGATATATTTATTGATATTTTTATTCGTATATTTATCGACAAAGTTATCGAGAGCGCTATCAATTTAATATTCAACACATGACATGTGATCACAATATATGATATCACATCACATTATTTCACATGCTATATATATGTATAACATCATATAACATGACATCACATGATTTGACATCAAATGACATGGCATTACATGGAAAAATATTTGTTTCTGTATCGATTAACATGGTTACTGAAAGCATGCGCATTGATTTCTTTCAAAATTAAATTGTAAAAAACTAATAACAAGCTATGGCTGTGATATTTCAGGCCCAGTAAACAGCCCGGGCCAGGATTCCCCCATTCTTACGCTCTCGACAGGTCTGGGTAAGATAGAAAAAAGATAAAATATAACAAAACAAAAGCTTACGAGGTGTGCATAGCTCAGTGGTTAGCGCTTCTGACTTTGCACATCGATGACGCGGGTTCGATCCCTGCTGAAAGTCTAGAAAAAAGAAGTCTGATGGATGGAATGGAGGTGATCTCCGAAATAGCTGCTATAACTTCTACCGCTTAAGTATTGTTGTTTTTTCCATTATTCCTAACAAACAATTTTTTTTCGATAGGAATTGAAATAAATTCTGCTATAAAAATTTAGTTATCGAAAATTATCAAGTTACTGAAATTTATCGAGTCATCGAAATTTATAGTTATCGAAATCTATCAAGTTATCCATATTTATAGAGTTATAACAACGTGTAAAATTATTGAAATTGACCAATGTTAATTGAGTTGTCGAAATTTATAGACACAGAAAATTAGTTATCGAAACGCGCTGATAGATATCGAGCTATAAAAATGTAAGGGTTAGCGAAATTTGTCAAGTTAATGAAATTTGTCAAGTTATCGTTTGTGTTTAGAGATTTTAGTGTTCTTGAAATTCATTGAATTATCGATATGTACCAAATTATCGAAATTTATCGCCAAACTAGAATGTATCGGATTTGCTAGTTGAAGATATTTTTGAATAAAAGATTTATTAAATACATTTTGTTTGGTATCCATATTCTCATAATAAGCTTATCTTTTCCATTTAAATGAATTAACTTTTAAAATAGGTGGCAACGCGCCTCAAAAATACTTTCGACTGTAAGTCTTCTTAAGCCTCTTTATTTTGACATCCATATTGTTATATTTCGTTTATGTATTTTATCAACAGGTGGCAACCTTTCTCAGAAATATTAATTATTATATATTAATCTGAAAATTTCAAACATGTGGCCACAATTTAATTGTTTTTCTTTTTAAGCCATCTCGGCATTATAGTGAACAAATCAAAAAAGAAAATTATGCAAATCGGTGAAGCCGTATTCGAGTTTTAGCGAGACCAACGGACAGCAATTCATTTTTAACTGACTCCAAAAAAAGGAGGAGGTTGTCAATTCGTCGGAATATTATTATTTTTTTATGTATGTTACCGCATAACTTTGGACCGCATTCTTTTTTAAAACGTAGTATCTCAGAAGTGGTCCCCTACTAATTTAGTTTAGATCCGATGGTTGCATCATGAAGATATTAACGGTACTTTTAAATTTTTGTAAAAGAATTTAAGTCGGTTTTTTTTTGCTTAAAAATTACTTGTTATATATAAGATTATCCATCTAGATCTTTTCACTTTTTTCAAGGACCACGCGTGACTTTTGTCATAAGGTCATCTTACTTTTGTTCAGTATTGTTTAACAATTTATCATGGAAAGGCTCACACCCCAATAACGACTCAGCTGTATTACGAAAATCAGCGTTCTTTGAGAAACGGTTTTGCACTTCCATCAACATATTTATGGTGTACATCATCGACCTTCCGATACCACTATTGCCAATACCGTGTGATATCAAACCTCTGGATAATTTTCTATGGGGTTGTTTGAAGTCAAAGCCTTTGTTGATAAGCCAGCTATGATACAAAACTTGGAAGATTCCCGATATACCGGTATCAATGCTGGAAAGAGTGACTAAAAATGTTACCTTCCAAATTGACCACCTACAGCGTAGTGATGAAATTATTTTCTGAAAGTATATGTCAAAAATTGTGCTTTAGGGTAATAATAAAGATTCAGACATCCAGTTCTGTTTGAAGTGTTTTATTTAAAATTAAGAAAGGGACTAGATGGATCACCCTATATAAAATAAAGAACAAGATGTTAGTGCCCAATCTTTTTTCTGAAGTTTAAAATTTCTAGACGCAACACAAGGAAGTAAGTTGAAGTGAAACGACGATCAAATCCAATCTTTGTTTAAAATAGTGCAAATGAGTGACTTAAATACATGGATTTAGCGATCCAAGAGAAAACAATTAAAACAATATTTAGACTGCATTCTTTCGGCGCTGGGCTTATTCGACGAAGTTCTAGCTTTGAAGGTTGTCAAATTAATCGCCTTAGTTTTTGCATCAAATGACAAACAAATAACTTAACTCCCTCCCATGTTCCATGTTGCTGCTACTTTTTAACGGACTTCATCAGAACGGAAACGAACTTAAAGCTAAGCGGTCAAACCAACTTTCTATGAAATACCTGACAGCAGTACTGGTGTGGAATGGTATTCAGATGGCATGTGGTTGAGTTCGGTTTAAATTTTCGAAAAAAAATCGATGCTAAGATTAGATGATGATGTTTATAGCAAAAATTATTCCCTAATTCTATGTTGAAGTTCCTTCCAAAACCGATGATTCCATTAATATCAACTGCAAGGAGTTACGTTAGGACTACCTGGTTGACTTAGTTATAGAGGAAAGATTACTGATGGCAAACTTATAGGAATTTACATTAGATAAGGCGGGGAAGGCTGGTTTTTCTATTTATTAGGTTACTAGTGGGGGGGCACTGATGGTAATTACATATTCATTCATATTCGTATTTTCATTGCATTTTAATATATTTTGCCACCTATACATATGTACGTGAATAAATATATCATATTAATTTGAAAAAAAAAACTGTTGTTTTTATTATCGATGGCTACCCAATAGCCATTACATTTTACCTCACTTGTCAATGGAATTAATTGACAGATTGATTGTCGACATTGGTAATTCAATTACTTAGCCTCGCAATGAATATAGCGTATTCGCAAGCACATAATTAACAACACTATTGCACGCATAATGGTATATAATGAAAAAGTGGATACACTCAAAACGAGTAGCACTGCATTTAAAAAATGCAAAAATAAATATCCAATTATGAATAAATATAGGCACGGAAAGGGGACCGCCTTGCAAGGCATTGCATTTGAACCCAAACAAAGCCTTATGGCGTTTTCTTTTCAACAAAAAATGTTGCCTTCTCATTGCCCGCTCCCATGATTCAATAATACAAGGTTCGATAAACTGACAGTTGTCTCTCTCGCACCGCTCCCTTAGCAGTGGCACCGTGTTGCTTCTTTGCAAATTCGCATGGAAACAGTGTAGCTTTTGTGTGAAATAAAAGTATAAACTTTTGTGCAATATGTTTATTTATATATGCATATGAAGCATATTTAACTGATGAAAACCTAAGCATTGGATGTTTACATCAATCTCATAGTAGTCTTATTTTAATTTTGAGTCATTTTGCAGTTTTTATTCGGCTAAATAGCATATAAATTACGTAATTCACGTAGATATATCAATATTACGTTCAACATTTCGTTTAAAATGCCAGATTTCCTGCAAATACATTAGAATTTACGAAAGGAATTTCACTACTAATTGCCTACTTTGCGTACTTTTCTACTACCATTTTCGAAACAAGGGATTGCATTCTTGCCCTTTCTCTGTCCTTCGTAAATGCAACCTTTGTAAGGGAGTGTCAAACCGCAGCTGTCAATAATTATCTAACCTTGTGTTATTGAATCATGGCCCGCTCCTTAGTATTTGTGCGTAGAGAGCACTGAGAAGGCAACATTTTCTGGTAGAACTGAAATTTGACGTCTCTGCCTTTTCGTATTACCATTTGTTTCGTTGTGTCGCAAATATCAGCCAATAATCTACATGTCGACCAGGCAACTATGTACTATTAGTCATACGCACCGTAACACCAATTCATTTTGGTCGTAATCATATCACATCATAGCACAAAAGTACCTTTAATTTGATGTAGTGGATGAGGCCAAGTGAAAATTAAGGAAAATTTTTAAACATAGTCTGCCGTATCCTGACTTTCGCCAGAAAATAATTCACATGAAAATGTTTATTACGCCCATAGTAAATACATGGAAACCAAAAGTGAAAAGTGAACCGGTTCAGGGAAAATGAAACTCATGATAAGGCTGACTGTAAAAGTACTACACTCTACTTAAGTATATCAAATAAATTTTCGAGACCTTGCTTGCTTGTTCCCACGAAATTTTAATAATCAGCAAGAAATCATGTTGCTTCGACTTTAATGTACGCTATGTATGCTTTCAATACAAACTTTGAAAAAAATACATTAAAAATAAATAAAAAAAATATGCTAAACACCAAAAAACATTTATTCCATCCAAAATCCAAAAACTAAATTAGAAAAAGAAAGAAATTAAATAAAAAAGAAGAAAATAGTACCTGCTTAAAACCTAAGTACTACACAATTTTTTTTTTTTTAACAAAAATTGAAAATCAAAAGAAGAAATAACTAAGAAGAATATATTTTTCTTTTTAAAACAATAAAATCTAAAAATTTAAACAAACGAAATTAACTAAAGAAAATTAAATGAGATTAAAAAAATATATGTAAATAAAGAAGGTTTATAAAAAGCAAATGAAATTAATACATATTTTTTTAACAATAAAATCTAAAAATGAAAAGAAAATTTAACTAAAAACGAAAAAAAATATTTAAAAAGAAAAAATTAAATAATTTTCTGTAAATTAAATGAAATTTAAAACAATATTCTTCTTTTTATAGCATTAAAAAAATTAAATTGAGAAAGAAAAAAAGTACATAAAATAACTTTTTTTTTAATTAAATGAAATTGAAAAATATTCATAATAAAAAGTAAACAAAATTCCGCAGCCCGCGACTAGAACTCAGATCTTTGAATGCCACGCCTATGCTTTGCTCACTCGGCCATTGCGACTGTTGGAGCAACGCGAGCTAAATGATTTCTCTCGAAATAGCTTTTCACCACGAGTGGTGAATGAGAGAGTTTTTTTTCTAAGACTTTTGTGCTAGAAAAAAAAAAGTCTTTCATACTATCTTGCCATCCGACTTTCATTTGTCTTACGAATTGCCCTCTAAACCACATCACATCGAATCATAATCATATCGCTGGTAGTAAAACATGAAATTGTACTTTGGATTCAAATTCCACACTTCGAAGAGGAAGTTGCAATGCTTGGCGAATTCCATCGCAACATGATATGACATTATGAGCATATTAATGCACATGAAACCATACAAAGTTAACCTCAAGTCAAGATAAGTTTTGAAACGTTTGAAAACATCACATTAAATCATATGATCATATCGGTTTATGATTGATCATATCAAAGCACAAATCACACCAAATCGGGTTTAGTCCACGCCACTTTGGAGCTCCTCACGGCTGTGAAGTGTCTTCCACTTTTCTATATCATATCACAATGTGGCACTTCGGTGTAGGGCCTTTGATTACGAGAATCACATCACATGAACTTGCATCACATCATCACATAAAATAATTGCATGTACATGAATATGTTTCACTTTCGTCTCTCTGAAAACAAATGTGTTTCACAAACAACTGTTGTGTGTGAGGGGTCAGTGAGCTTTTTCTGCCTGTAGTGCGTCCAACTCATCTCGTTGACACAATGGTGTCAAAAAGGACATGACCAAACTCTCAAAAATTGTTTTATTGATTTTGCATAATAAAAATGGCATTGTATGTCACAATGAAAACAAAAACAGTTTTTAGTTTATTTGTTGCTGCGTAACTATGCTCATGCTGCTTCTCGCCCCATACGTCCCATCTCGCCATAACCAACAGATTCACTCAGCTGTAAGCAGTGAGCGATGGGCAACGACAACGTCAAAGTGTCACAGACAGAGCCCAGCATCATTGAAGATAAAAACACCAAAAACAACAGTACCGTTAACTGCCAGCTATAACAATAACAACAGCAACAACAATAAATTAATTAAGCCGATAGAGACAGTTTAATGTCATTTAATAAAATATTGACGCGCATTGACGATGCGACAATGATGGAACAGCACACATACATATGTGAGCTTGCACATATAAACTTGTACATTGCACATATGTACGTATGCATCTCACTATGGCAACGCCATTATTTTTTATTTTAGTTGACGAACGTAAGTACGCTCCAACAGTTAAATTCAATTGACAAATTCAATTGATTTGGCGGTTAGCTTGATGGACAGCCGGGGGCGAGCGAATGCACGGATGGACAAGCTGACAGCAATGGAGTTGGCGCCGAACTGTGTTGGGGCATGTTTATCTATATGTAAGAATGTATGCACATCCATATGTACAAAGTGGTATGTTTGTAATCGTAATTACT
>NW_023458557.1:84683979-84685452 GCF_013731165.1 Rhagoletis pomonella
AGCGGAGCGGAATGCGGGAACGTAATCGAAATGCAGAATAGGGCTGACTAATTCTTAAGCCGTAGAAGTTATAGCAACTATTTCGGATATCTCCCCATCAGACTTATTTTTTCTAGACTTTTAGCAGGGATCGAACCCGCGTTATCGATGTGCAAAGTCAGAAGCGCTAACCACTGAGCTATGCACACCCCGTAAGCTTTTGTTTTGTTATATTTTATCTTTTTTCTATCTTTATCCCTACCCGGACCTGTCGAGAGGGTAAGAATGGGGGATTCCTCCCCGGGCCCCGGGCTTTTTAAGGGGCTTGAAATATCAGAGCCGTAGCTTGTTATTAGTTTTTTACAATTTAATTTTGAAAGAAAACAATGCGCATGCTTTCACTAACCATGTTAATCGATACAGAAATAAATATTTTTCCATGTAATGCGATGTTATTTGATGCCAAATCATGTGATGTCATGTTATGTGATGTTATATCATGTGAAGTCATGTCATACGATATGATGTCATATCATGTGATGTCATATCATGTGATATCGTATTATGTGATATCATATTGTGTGATGTCATGTCATGTGATGCCATATCATAACATGTGATATAATGTTATGTGATATCATATATTGTGATCACATGTCATGTGCCGAATATTAAATTGATAACGCTCTCGGTAACTTTGTCGATAAATATACCAATAAAAATATCTATAAATATATAAATATAAAAGAATAAATATATAAAATATAACGATTCCAAAAGCGTTTTATATATTGTTAAATATATCGACAACGATATCGATTATTACACCGATAACAAAATTTATAACATTATCGATAACAATATCGAGTATTTTATCGATAACAATATCGGTTGTATTGATAGAAGTATCCATTATTATTTAACAATATCAATCCTCATCCTCATATTTATCTTTATTTTTGCATATTCCCCTTCACCTTTACCTTATAGTGTTTAAATTAACTTTGATCGTCGTTTTATCCTTTAGTCCCCTTTCAGACACGCCAAGTCTTGCTTTCAAGTCTGCTCGTTCGTTGGTGAAGGAGGTGGGAAGAGAGTGGAAGAGTACAGATACCTCCGTACCGTCAATTCGTTTCAAGTTTTCTTGTTCTCTTTTGATCTTTTCGTTGCTTCCCGTTTAAAGAACCAAGTAGTTGAATTCAATAAAACTCGATGCGTGTGGAATCAAAGAGACAACACCAAAGACAATGCGATAAAAATTGCTTTCAAGACTTGACGTGTCTGAAAGGGGGCTTATCTTCACGCACATTTGTTTTTGTTTTTATTTTTACCTTTAACCTTTTCATCGTCTATGTACGTACTAAACTTTATTTTCCTTCCTATATTGGGCTTAATCCCAGTCTTATTCTTAAACCCCTTATTTACACGTTTTTCTTAAATTAATACGACATATAACGGGTGATTTTTTAAGAGCTTGATAACTTTTTTTTTAAA
>NW_023458557.1:84685552-84686847 GCF_013731165.1 Rhagoletis pomonella
GAAAGTTTCTGGACGCACAACATTGCAAGTTGATAAAAGCGTTGTAATAAAATATAGGGGTATAATTATAACTTTCATGAGCATGAAATGGTATTATAACTTTCGTTCGATGTTTGTAAGTAGCAGAATAAGAAGAGATAGACCCATTAAAATGTATACTTAAATGATCAGAACGTCGAGTTGAGTCGATTTAGCCATGTCCGTCTGTCCGTCTGTTTGGATGCAATCTAGTCTCTCAGTTTTCGAGATATCCGGCTGAAATTTGGTAGGTGGGTGTATTTTTATAATGTACAAATCATTTGTCGGAACCGGAAGATTCGGACCAATATAACATATAGCTCCCATACAAGTGATTGTTCAGATATGAGATTTTTTGTCATAACCTCTCCATTTATGCAGCTAGGAACATGAAATTTTGTAATACTTGCACCCATTATCTAAAGAAAACTTAGAGTTAAAATTACAAAGATCGGGTCACTATAACCTATAGCCCCCATACAACTGATTGTTCAGATATAAGGTTTTTCGTTATAACTCCTTCATTTAAGTAGCTAGTAACATGAAATTTTGCTCATTTTCAAAAGAATACTTTCCGTGTCGCAATGTCGAAGATCGGCTCGCTATAGCCTATAGCCTACATACGACAGATTGTTCAGATATAGAGATTTTTTGCCATAACTTCTCCATTTATGCAGCTACGAACGTGAAATTATGCAATACTTCCACCCATTATCAACAGAATACTTACAGTGAGAATAACAAAGATCGGGTCACTTTTACATATAGCTCCCATACAACTGATTGTTCTGATATGCGATTTTTTGTTATAACTCCTCCATCTATGCAGCTAGAAACATGAAATTTCGCACTATTTTCACTCATTATAAACAGAAAGTTTACATTAAAATTAACAAAGAGCTGGTCACTATAACATATTTATTGCCTCCATACAACTGTTTGTTCAGATATGAGGTTTTACTGTAAAACTCCTTTATTTAGACAGCTAAAACAGACAAATTTCGTTAGGTTATAAATAATAATACGAAGTCGACTGAGAAAATCATCAAAACCTATGCTGGATAAGCTTTATCTCTTATACCACTGATTGTTCAGATATCAATTTTTGAGATATACTATACCTATTAAATTGTGTTACCGGTTTACATGCGAATCACACAGCAGTGAAAGTTGCTTAGATTGGTGCTATATAAGGTATCTCTTCCATACCTCTGATTTTTTACATATGTGACGAAAAGGGAGCTTACGTGCGAAAACTAGTTTTCTGTGAAAAAGCT
>NW_023458557.1:84686947-84688389 GCF_013731165.1 Rhagoletis pomonella
AAGTAAAGTAAAGTAAAATAAAATAAAATAAAATAAAATAAAATAAAATACCTCACACACAATTCTGCCGATGCCGGCTGCAGTGTGCGCGTAGCGTAAGAGATCATGACCTATATATGTATGTATATGAAAATCGATCCGGCTTAATGTGAATATGAATGCTTAAAAATTTCGGCATGCGTGTGTATGATGCCCACATTGACGGATGGACTTGTGACATATTGCACGATTGATGCCAGCGGATTATGCTCACACATTTTTGGACATACATACATATGTACATATGTGCTATATACTATAGTATATTCATGCTCTTGGCTATTTGCAATAAAGCTTAACTGAAAATAAATGCATATGTATGTGTTTGTTGGTGAGAATGTAGACATTTATTGGCATTTGTCTGGTAATGTCGCATTAAATTTTGGCACTGACTGGCATGAGACTTGCGGCGGCGGCTACAGCTACAGCGTGGCAGCGGTAAAATGTTGAAGCGGGCAGTGTAGCCGCACGCTGATGGCTCATTTAATGCATTTCGCGACTGTCAGAACGTCAGTATTCATTGAAAGTCTTTTGTCGGTTTGCAACAAATAATGAAATGTTAATTTTGACACGTCATTTATAGATTGCAGTGGTGTAGGCAGCAATTTAAGTACACACTACATACACTCAGAAAAAAAATCCTTGATGTTCGGAAAAATGTATATTATTCTAAGGAAATATTACTTTGGAATGGCTACCTTAATATAAGTAAAGCCTTAATATAAGTAAACGATTTTACTCAGTTTAAGGAAAACACAATTCCTTAGTTTTCCCCACTATTTTCTTTCTTCTTAGGAAAAATTAAATTGCCGTGAAAGGAATAAATATGGCATTTTGCTCGCGCCACTGGAGTGCCAGTCGAGAGATGCAAGTTTCGAGTCCCAGAGCGGGAATTTTTTTATATATTTTTTTTTTAATTTTTGTATTTTTTTTCGTTGTAATTTCTTAAATTGTATTTAAAAAAATTGATCTCATTTATTTTTTATGGTATTTTAGTATTTAGGTTTTTCCATACATGAAATTAATTTTATTATTTGTAATTTATATTTGAATTGAAATAATTGACTTACCTTACTCCATACCTTACACCTCCAACCGGACTCAAACCTGCGATCTCAGAACCAGAAACAGTAGTCTTTACGCGATGCCACAGCCGACATTTGCCAGGAAAGCAATTAACTTCATCCTAACAGCACTGAATATAATTATTACATATATTGAGTAAATTTACTTCCTCAAATTAATGACGCTCTATTTTTAGCATGAACCTGAATTAAGGTAAAACTTTTCAAATTGAGTAAATTGTTCGTAATATTAGGGAAAAAACAGTAACTCTAAAATAAGGAAACTGGTTTCTTGTATTAAGGAGATGCTTTTTTCTGAGTGTACATACATACGTACTA
>NW_023458557.1:84688489-84696443 GCF_013731165.1 Rhagoletis pomonella
ACGAGCAAAACGTACTTTCAACTAAAATGCTGATATACATACCTAAGAACATATGTATGTATGTGCATAGATACATACATATGTGCATAGATACGTATGTGCATAGATATGTATGTGCATAGATACGTATGTGCATAGATACGTATGTGCATAGATATGTATATACATATGTAAGTGTCCGCATATATTTTTTCTCGTCACTTGTTTTGTCGTTTCACTGCAGCAAAACCAAGTTGTGGGGAAAACCCTGACGATATGCGTACAATTGAAACCATGGGTTCATATTAAATATATTTATGTATGCATGGACATATGTACATATGTTAAAATGTAGTTTCGATTTAAAAAAATCGGATGAAGTTTCGCCATTCATACACCTCTAATTTTAGTATTTATTAAAAAAACTCAATGAAATTCAAAAACTCTATCTTGCATTTGGGTTTACTCAATACCAATTTGAGCTGTCGCAGTGTTATAAAAAAAAAAAAGTTATCAACAGGTAGGTTCAGAAGGCGCAGCAGTGAGCGCAACCGTTGCTAAACAAAAATCAGTGATCGTTATGCGTCTTTTGAACGACGTCATACATTAGCTGTCAAATTCAACTCTCAAAGGTACACACCAACATGTTGTCTCAAATGATCAGAAAAATATTACGATCATCTAACACGCAACTATTCAGTTGATCAGAAGTACGCAACAACGCGTTCAGAAGGTGCAATCGCACCAGTTACTGAGCTGTTTCGCCTTCTGAACGTGCCAAATGAAAATTCGTTTCTCTTGAAATCAAGTTATATGGCTGCGTATGTATGTACATATTCCGATATTTTTTTTATTTGTAAAGGCTCTCAAGAAAAACTAAAAATTCATATAAAATTACGCACAATAAATGGAAAATAAATTTTCTTCTATAAAAAATTTCTTAAATCAGTATGCAGCTCTTAAGAAAAAAATGCTCGTATATCTCGTCGCTACCATGTCCAACTATAGAATGTGAAAATCGGCACTTTTCAAAATTTTGATTTGCCACTAATAATTTTATTTCGTATAGCAGCATTGCTTAAGTTATTGTTTTTGACGACTTATTTGTTGGTTAATGACTGCAAATAGTTTTATAGAAAATTAGAGACGAGAAATAATACTTTCATAAAAATGTAAGTACATACATAGATTTAAAAAGCTGCTTGAATACAAAAGTTTTATGAAAATGTCACATTAAACAACTGTCTAAATCTACGTTATTTTTTATAAATAAGGCCGTAAACATTTCCTTACATCGTCAATTTCCATATTCTATTTTTACTCTTTCAATTTCACTGACCAGCGCTGCAAACGATATCAACTAGTAGGCTAACAACCAGAATTGAAATTTAATACGCAAGTACTTACCGTACTACAAGTATACAGAGAGTCGATTTGCTACTCCCTTTAGGCAGCAGCAAATATCTCTCGTACGCGATGAGGGAAAGTAGAGTACGTACTTTGGTGGAGTAATAGCAAGTACGTCAAGTATTTACTCTCTCAACGCCAAGTAGTGTATGTATGCGGAAAAAAAGTAACAATGTGTTGGGAGTAGAGTACAATGCAAGGAGTACTTATTGAATGAAATGCGGCAAATACAATTGCGCTGGACTCTAATACGTACTAAGTATTAAAAATGGTACGCAGCACTTGCCATATTAAAGTGCATGTGTATGCTGCATGCACATATACACACATACATATGTAGATCGTCTACCTATTCATCAATACAAAATGTCCCATTTTCGACCTCTTTAATTTTTTATACAAATTTACACATGCATAGTACATACTTGCTATCTGCCACATATGTGCTCTTTTTGTTGTTGTTGCATTGCCATAATTAGTTTTGATGCAGATGCTTGTTGCAAATTAATTTATTTGACAGTCCGCCGTTGCGCATTTGCAATTTTTCGTCTGACCACTTTGTCTGCCCTAGCATTCCAATTGTGTATCTGAGTGTGTGTGTGTGTGTGTGTGTGCATCTATTATATGAGTATTTATAAATAGCTGACGTTTATTGCAAAAGTGAGCATTTTGAAATCATTTAATTTGTCAAAATACATTTGTACCTTTCATAAAACTTCCCCACAGTGCATTTATTCATTTATTCAAATGACAAAATTTATTTTGATATGCAATTGAATTTATAATTAAGCTGTTGGTATTGGCATTTGGATATTTGGGTTAGATCACACACTGATATGAATGGGTTTAAGGATTAAAAAGCGTAATGGAAAAGGGTTTAGAACTCACGTTGGGTACATACTTGACAGAGGTATTTATACCAGTGATTTGTACGCGGAAATTGTACGCGGTAGAACCAAGTTTTAATTTCTGCTCAAAGTAACATCCAAAAATTCGTTAAGCCATCGTAAACATCCAGCCAGTTATAGCTCTAGTTATCTGCTGATCATGCCATGTGATGTCATATTATGTGATATAGTGCCATGTGATGTCATGCCATGTGATATGATGTCATGTGATGTCATGCCATGTGTTATAATGTCATGTAATCTGACGTCAGTCATGTGATGCTGTCATATCATGTGATGTCATGTCATGTGATGCTAAACGATGTCAAGTCATGTGATCTCTTGACATGAGATATCACGTAATACCATGTCATGTCAATTGTGGTGAGTTCAGGTGTGGTGAATTTAGGTGAGGTGAGTTGGATGAATGTGTGGTGAGTTAATGTGCGATGAATTAAGGTGTAGCAAGTTCGGGTGTGGTGAATATATGAGTGGTGAGTTCTCTCCATATGTTTCTGGGTCGATCTACATACTATATACAGTGAAACCTCCCTTGGACGGACACTCACCGTCAGTCATTTTTTGTCCGCCCAAGAGAGGTGTCCGCTCAATGGAAGGGAAGCTTATTTTAGAACTTTTTAATGTTTGAATTAATTGAATAGTCAATATTTCTTATTTGAATAAAAGATATTGATATTACATCGTTCAAACAAAAATCTGCATGTATTTTTTCAAAAGTGCATATTTCATTTATGTGCATAAGTACATATTAAGTAATAACAAAATAAAAATAAATATTACATTTCAGTCCATAAACTACATAAAACCATAGATTCATTACATAAAAAACTGGGAAATTGTCGATTAACGTAAGTTTTATTTTTAACTAGCTTACCCGGCGAACTTCGTCCCGCCCAAAATTAATTTCTTTATTGAAACATTTGGTCCAACGTTTTCGCCAGCAATTCACGTTTAGTTTTGTGGTCGACCGAAGGCATATCCTCCATTACCGTCTTAAATAACCTGATGAATCTTGAATCTGTATAGTTTAGTTGGTGGCAATTTCCACATTCTGTTTAGTCAACGTAAAGCAAGGACCGCAGGGTCAAGGTGTAGGAATGGTATTTTCAGGGATTGAAGTCAGAAGTCCAAGCCTTAATTTAAGCCTAAGTGGAATTTTGCTTAATTGCGGTAGGTACTCAAACTTCCCAAAATCAGTTTTTCCTGTGACCATCAAGCAAACTGCAGGAATTTGCAGGGATAGTAGCCGAGATTTTTTCTTTAATCTAAGCCTAACTGGGAGGTTCCACCACCCTTTGTTTCTTTGCTAGAGCTTCTCAAATATTGCAAAATCGCGATTCTTTGACACTGACCTTGTTTTTCTTAAAATGTGGAGCTGTCGGAAACTTTATGCTTACGTCAAAAATAGCGTTAACATTAGCTGCATCAAATTTGTCTCTATTTTTGTTGGCGTGTTTAATAACTATTGTTAAATAGCCAATACCCGCATGTTTGCGGCGCCTTCAAACACATTTCGAACTGTAAAACAATGACTCAATTCTATTCTACGTATATCTATAATACGGGTATCGAATTTCAAGCAAATCGGACCATACATAAGAATTTTTGGAATAGATCGGTCCCTGGTCCAACTATCAGAAAAAGAGTATCCAATATTTTCACCCAGACACTACGCTACCTACGTGCCAAATTTCAAGCAAATCAGACCATAAATAAGACTTTTTCAAATTGATCGGTCCCCGGCCCACTTAACGGGAAAAATGGATCCTATATGCTAATTTAGGCAAAAGGCGTAGCTCGACCCCTGCCCCATGTATAGGAAAAATGAAAACTTTGTGCACTCCTTCTAAACACCTTACCAAAAAAGCAGCAACCATTCGAATCAGTTATGAAACATATTTAGGAGAAAATTGTTCCCAATTGATTCATGTTCACAATGAATTTCACAATTATCCGAAATTTTCCAAGCTTCACAACGAATTTTCCACCTTAACATTGTCCAAAATCATCAAATTATGCGATAAAATGCAAAATTTCGTCGAAAAAATTCAAATATTTCGCGTTCTTCTGGATTTTTCCGACTTTTCCAGAATTTTCTATTTTACCATTCGAAAGCCATCCCGAAGTAATTGCACAAAGAATTCCATACAAAAAAATCGATTTTCGATTTTTCCAATTTCCCGGAAAGTTTTCCCAAAATTTCTATCGTAAAAATCTTCTCCAGGAAATTGCGAACAACTAAAAGAAAAATTTTGCCAAATCGGCCCAACAGTTTTCAATTGATGAATAACTATACATTTTTCACACCATTTTTATACAGGGTGGCGCCGAATGAGCTATATGGTTTAAATTGTTTATAACTTTTTATACCCGAGCGAACTTGTGCACAAGGGTATTATAACTTTGTTCACATAACGGTTGTTTGAAACAGGCAAAACGAATCGAGATAGATATAGACAAATGTATACATAAATGATCAGAATGAAAAGACAAAAATCGATTAAGCGGTGACTGTCTGTCCGTCCGTCCGTCCGTCCGCCCGTCTGTGCACACGATAACTCGAGTAAAAATTAATATATCTTAACGAAACTTGGTACGTGTACTTCTTTCGGGCGTAGGACGGATGGTATTGAAAATGAGAAAAATCGGACAATAACCACGCCTACCTCCCGTATAACGGTAATTTTCAGAAATACGAAAACTGCAATATTTTTGTAACTACTAATGATTATTCACTCAAAATTGATATTTACAATAACTTTTAGACGAAAAATAGGAATATTATAAATTTTTGAAAAATGGGCGTAGCCACGCCCATTTATTCTTACATGTGTATATCTTGGCAACCGCTGCACCGATTTCTTCCAAACTTGGCACAGTTATTGGCCTTAGTACAGGATACCAAACGGCCGAAAATTTTTAAAATCGGACAATAACCACGCCCACATCTCATATAACGGTAATTTGGAGAAATACGAAATCTTCTATAAATCAGTAAATATTAAAGCTAATTTATTCAAAATTGATGCTTGCAACAATCCTTTACCAAGAAATACGCTTATGATAAAATTTTGGAAAATGGGCGTGGCACCGCCCACTTATGATCACATATATATAGTTATATCGGTAACCGTTCAACCAATTTGTACCTAACTCGGTACGGCAAAACGTTGAAGATTATTGAAATCGGACTAAAATTCCGGCCGCTTTTCATATAACGGTTAATTTCAGAAATGCTTGAAACTGCAATATTTCGAAATTTAAGGACGCTAATTTACTCAAAATTGATACACCCGGCTAACCATCTAGCGGTAGGTTTCGGAAAGGTGAAAAAACATTTATTTAATATTTGCGCCGGGTATTTAATGTTCGGCTCCGCCCGAACTTAGACTTTCTTACTTGTTTATCTATGCGATTATTATAATTATTATTTTTTAAATACAGTATATTATTGGGAATTTTTTGCAATTAGCTTTGAAAAGTGATGTCCATTTTCTGCTTCGCACATACGTGCTCTTTTTAGCATATATTCCATAACTTTTCGCAGAATTTCGGGTGTAATGGCCATGATTTCATTTCGAATGTTGGTTTGGAGTTGAAGAATGGTTGTTGGTTTGTTACGGTACACTCTTTCTTTCAAATATCCCCAAAGAAAACTGTTAAAAAGAATTCAAACCATTCGGCTTATTCGGCGCCACCCAGTATTATAACCAAAAATTTTAGGCTTTTTTGGCCGAAATTACGATTTTTTCAAGGTAAAAGGACGATTTTAACCAATAAGTTGGTGTAGTGTGCGCACCTCCATACATCTTCATGTACATATTTCAAGCGAGCCCTACTATTTAAATAGCCGACCGATAAATTCCGTGGTATGAGGTGGCTCCTATAGTTGCATTATCACATCTATTCCGTGTGTTGCAATATCCACGGAAGCAGCAGTTATGAAGAAAATGATTTAAAAATATTAGACAAATTCTCTACTTATATGTTTGGCTTTCCTTTGTTTTATTTTTCCAACGTCAAAAGCTGGACTTTTTTTTTGAAAAAGTTGGTACAACAAAAAATACGAAATGCGTTTTCTGTCAGATAGCTAACATGGCGGATAAGAAGAATAAGTGAAACTACCCTGAAAAAAATAACCTTATATGCTAATCTAGGCAAAATAATAAAAAGTTCTATAAACTCAAGATGCGCTCAACTTTCAAAAGTACCTAATAAAAAATTTTAAAAAAGAGTCAGTAAAAATAATATTGATTTCATGAATTTTTGCAATTTTATGTTAATTTTTTCGATTTCTGGTTTCTGGTTTTTGATAGATGGTGATTTTTCACGATTGCTAAATTTTTTTTAATATTTCGAGTTCCGAAAAAATTAACTGAACTCTCAAGAAAAACGAAAAATTCATATAAAACGACGGACGAGAAATGGAAAAGAAATTTTCTTCTACCAAATTTTCATAAATCAGTTTGCAGCTCTCAAGAACAAAAATGCTCGTATATTTATTTCCTCATGAAAATTTACAGCAAAAGCAAAGCGCTTTTTCAAGCAAGAGAAATTATAATAAATATTTCTTATAATTTCCTTGAGAGCTGGATTCTTAGCTTTAAGATACAGTTTGTATTTGAGGTTATTAGCTTTAGGGGGGGTTTGAACCCCAAAACCCACCCCTAGTGTGCGCTAATGATATGTGCTAATCTAGGCAAAAAGCTACCTAGGTACCAAATTTTAAGCAAATCGGGCCATAAATACGATTTGTTCGAATAGATCAGTCCCTGGTCCACTTCCCTGAAAAAAGGATCCTATATGCTAACATAGGCAAAAAGCTACCTACGTACCAAATTTTAAGCAAATCGGACCACAAATACAATTTCTTCGAATAGATCGGTCCCTGGTCCACCGGAGGGTTTTCCCAAAATTTTCTTTCATAAAAACCTTCTCCTTGGAATTACGAACAACTGAAAAAAAGAATTAGCCAAATCAGCCCAACCGTTCTCAATTGATGAATTACTATACATTTTTCACACCATTTTTATATATATAGATTAGACTGCATCACCAAAAAAAGTTGCGGTTTTTCCGCCGGGATTACAAAATGTATTATATTTTAAGACGTCCACTTAAATATTTCGGATATGGACCGATTTGAAAATACCTCCAAAAATGTAGTTTTTTATGAATAAAAATAGTTTCTTAAAGAACTTTTTGAACAAAGTCCCCTAAGATGACAAACCAGATTAAGCTTAAAAAATCTGCATAAATATTTAAATATCTTCTCAACGGAATCGATAGAATCAGGTCTTTTGTACTGTTTTTTTACTTTTTTCACAAATTGATTTACGAAAATCTTGAATAACTGGGCCAAAACTATTCTTATTGAGATATGTAGGATATCAGTAGAAAGCTATTTTCACACTGTTTTTATTTCTGTCCAAAAAAAGTCATACGTGTCCCAACTTTTTTCTTTTTCGAATACCAACACATCTTAATTCAACTTTGAATGACGTTCGGTCGTCCTACCGTTCTCTTTCATCCTTTTAATGAGTTTATTTGCAAAGAAATTAAAAGAGAAAATACCTTTCCAATGACACCTCTTAAGTCTAAATCGAAGAGTTTAGGTTCAGTTATTCAAGTTTTTCTTATACCAATCTTTGAAAAAAGTT
>NW_023458557.1:84696543-84697616 GCF_013731165.1 Rhagoletis pomonella
AATTGACCATATTCACTACATAGGGCGCCGCAAATTACTTGGGCTGCGATCCTTATGCGATAGAAGGGCATATTTCTCATTAATTTTGATATATAACATCATCAACGGCAATATCAACTGCTGTGAGCTATCTGATCTGTTTCAGAGTCATATTTCTCCTCATAATTTTAGGACTAATCGCTTATTTACTCAGTCAAACAATAAGACTAATTATGCATTTAATGAACCTCTCGTACGATGTGCTCGATTATGCAATAGCTACTGTGGTGCTCTTGATTTTATTGTAAATATTATACAATTTATGCTCGTGTATTTTTGTGTATTTAACTAAGTCCTATTTGACAAAATTTAAAACTTTCATTTCATTTCAATAGTCTGTAAGAAAGAGTTCTGTAGACAAATAAATAAATAAATAAATAAAAATAAATAAAAGGTACATTTGTGAAGTGATTGTGCGTCTGCTACAAGTATCTACCTCTCGATAATGTCAAATGCACATATCAAATCTGTCCAAATCTTCGTCATCATCAACATCAACCAAATCGAAACTTCACCGTCAAAAGCATATAGCGAGCGAGTAAGCGGCATCGCTGGCCTTACACACAGTCACGCATAATCGACATTTCACTCATCTGGAGTTCGATGATTCTTGTGAAATCTTACAAACGAACGATAATCAAAACACAAATCAATACAGAATAGTCAGCGCACAAAGTTGCTATTGCAAAGGCTACATACTGCTGTCTGGTCGCATTTACACTTGAAGTCATTCAAGTCACTCAACAGTCTCAATATTATCAATGTCACTGTCAACAACAACATTGCTCCAAATCAAGAGAAAATCACCTTTGAGCAAAGCAAATGAAAAACTGCATTCAATCAAGCATTTATTACAACAGCAAAGGAGCTTTAGCAATTACGATAACATGCCGTGTTGATCGTGCGAACACCACATAAATATGTACATAAATACACATACATACATATGTATATACATTAGTCCGTACCAGAAATAAATAGTTCGAAATACACCTCTGAGTGCAAAGTATTTTTGCAAGGCAATTTCGGATAAA
>NW_023458557.1:84697716-84698759 GCF_013731165.1 Rhagoletis pomonella
ACCATATTCACTACATAGGGCGCCGCAAATTACTTGGGCTGCAATCCTTATGCGATAGAAGGGCATATTTCTCGTTAATTTTGGTATATAACATCATCAACGGCAATATTAACTGCTGTGAGCTATCTGATCTGTTTCAGAGTCATATTTCTCCTCATAATTTAAGGACTAATCGCTTATTTACTCAGTCAAACAATAAGACTAATTATGCATTTAATGAACCTCTCGTACGATGTGCTCGATTATGCAATAGCTACTGTGGTGCTCTTGATTTTAGTGTAAATATTATACAATTTAAGCTCGATCTTTTTTGTGTATTTAACTAAGTCCTATTTAATACAATTTAAAACTTTCATTTCATTTCAATAGTCTGTAAGAAAGAGTTCTGTAGACAAATAAATAAATAAATAAATAAAAATAAATAAAAGGTACATTTGTGAAGTGATTGTGCGTCTGCTACAAGTACCTCTCGATAATATCAAATGCACATATCAAATCTGTCCAAATCTTCGTCATCATCAACATCAACCGAATCGAAACTTCACCGTCAAAAGCATATAGCGAGCGAGTAAGCGGCATCGCTGGCCTTACACACAGTCACGCATAATCGACATTTCACTCATCTGGAGTTCGATGATTCTTGTGAAATCTTACAAACGAACGATAATCAAAACACAAATCAATACAGAATAGTCAGCGCACAAAGTTGCTATTGCAAAGGCTACATGCTGCTGTCTGATCGCATTTACACTTGAAGTCATTCAAGTCACTCAACAGTCTCAATATTATCAATGTCACTGTCAACAACAACATTGCTCCAAATCAAAGCAAATGAAAAACTGCATTCAATCAAGCATTTATTACAACAGCAAAGGTGCTTTAGCAATTACGATAACAAGCCGTGTTGATCGTGCGAACACCACATAAATATGTACATAAATACACATACATACATATGTATATACATTAGTCCGTACCTGAAATAAATAGTTCGTCATACACCTCTGAGTGCAAAGTATTTTTGCAAGGCAATTTCGGATAAA
>NW_023458557.1:84698859-84704518 GCF_013731165.1 Rhagoletis pomonella
ATACACCTCTGAGTGCAAAGTATTTTTGCAAGGCAATTTCGGATAAACAATTTTGGGCTGATTTTCGTCATATCCTCAATCCTATCAATGTTCTTGTCTCGAGGAGGCAATTTATTTTTTTGGTTCCAAAATACATTGAGCTCAAAAACTCCTTTCTAATGCTTACCCACCAGATCTCAGTTTTTATCAGCCTAGCGTACCACCCTAATGTCAATAAATTAAGCCTCACCTAAAATCATTAAAATCTTGCTAAGGAAGTTTTTTGATTATTCCAGTATAAGTGCCGTTAAAAAACTTTTACATAGATAGTTGTGCAGAAAATTTTAAAAAGTGTATACAAGGTTCGGCAAAAAAATACATTTTTCCCGAAATTGTCTTGGAAAAATACATTGGGCTTGGGGGGGGGGGGTGTAAGGCGACCTTTTTTTGTTCGCTTGCAAGGTGCTACCAGTCTAATGTATGTTCTCGTGCATATGTATGTGTATCTATGTACCTGCATTAGGGCGGGTCATTTTTTTCGACTATGCGCGTATAGCATAGGAGTATTCTACATGTCATTCTAAGCAAATTAGCCGAAGAAACCATGGCTCTAAAATCAATTTGGAGTTTTACAAATTGCGAAAATAGGTTTCGAAGAAAATGTGAAAAGTTTCACTGTTGCTTCCACTGATGGAAGTTGTAAGAAAAAGATAAGTGCAGAAATGGATTCCACATCCCAAAAGACCCCTGATACATAGCATGTTTTTTTATAAAATGTATGCACTTCTCTTCTTGGCAAACTCCAAATTGATTTTATAGCCATGGGTTTTTTCGGCGAATTTGCTAGAAATTGCACGTATACTTCTTATACGCTCATCGTCGAAAAAATCTCCCATATAAGTTGACCCGCCCTAACCTACATACATAAATAAATGCATAAGTATTAAAAATATCATTTATAGGAAAAAGCAACAAAAAACCAATTGAAGAGCCTCAACGTGTTGGTCGCGTGAAGGTCTGGTGATTTTATTGATATTCCAGGAATATAAATATTTACACCACTTGAACTATTTAAATGTGCATCGATTGTTTAGCTCTTATTTTTACAATGAAATATTTAATTGAAATGGTGTAGGGGCTGCAGCTGGGCAAAAATCCCCCTTTTTTGGGTCAAAGCCTAAGTCGAATTCCCTTTCAAATATTGTAGATATACATAAATTTGATTTTCGCAACTATTCGAATTTGTTTTATACTATACTCTACGAATAAAAAATATCATTCTGGTTGAATATGTACTGGGGTAACTAATGGATTAACTGGGATGAAATTATCAGGGTCACCTAATAAATCTAACAAGTGAATCCGCATGGCGTCAAAACGCCAACATTTAATTACATTTTTTTAAATTTTAAATATTCCAAATGATTAATCTAAACCATTTCTCATTAATGAGAGGTCTCGCATGGTGTCAGTTTTCATTTCATCAAATTTCAGATCGCTCTGTAGCTTCAAAAAATAAAACCTGTGTACATCTATGTAGAATTCCTGTTCTTTAATTTGACTTCTCATTTGGGAAATTCGAAATAACGGTGCAGATGTGATGACCTTCAAAACAAAAAATAGATGGCAACTCCGATTAAAAATATCATCAGCATAGAGTTTTCTTAAAACTCTTTCGTTTGACACTAATATTTCGATATTTCATATATGTATGTATCTTTCGTATAAGTAAAACCAATTCGACTTTTCAAACAGGTGGCAATCCCTCTAAAAGTATTTTCAAACTAAAATCTTTCGCCTGGCATGGTTACACGTATTTCAATTAACTGATGGATTAAGTTGAATTTAGTATTTTTAAGCCAATTGCAACTCTGCTAAATACAGTTTAGAAATAAATTATTTTCAAACCCATTTCGATTGATATCCATCTTTTGACAATCCATTTAACTTATCAAATAATTTGAGCTTAATGTTTTCAACAAAAAAAAAAAAACCAAATGTTCAATTCAAAGATTTCATAACGCTCGTTCTTTTGATTTTAAAATTTTATGTAACTTATGTATAATTAAACGAAATAACACTTTCAAAACAGGCGGCAACCCTCTTAAAAATTATTTTCGAACTAAAATTTCAATTTACGTGGAAATTTATTTTTTAAACAAGTGGCGACCCTCCTAAATATAGTTCTTAAATAAAGAATTTTAAACCGATTTCCATTGATAACCATCGGTTAGTAATTCATTTAACTTATTAAATAATTTTAGTTTAGCCCTTTAAACTGGGGCAACCCTCAAACACATAAAAAGTTTTCTAAATTGTCAAAATAAGTATTTCTTGAAGCTCCTTCATTTGACATCCATCGTTAATATTTCATATAACTTGGGTATAAAATAGTTCAATTAGACTTCTCAAATAGGTGGCAACCCTATTAAAAATATTTCCAAAATACTATTTTCATAAATTGAATTAAATTTTTTTTAACATGTGGCAACTCTGCCTTCGCGTATTATATATATAGATAAATATGGATTAGTTGATGTTAAAATAATTAAACTTATAATTATCGATATTTTTATGGAGTTATCGATTTAGGTATTGATTTTATTATCGATTTTGTTATCGATTTGGGTATTAATTTTACTTTCGATATTTTTATTAATTTTATTATCGATATTTTTACCTATTTGGGTATCGAGTTTAATATCGATAATTTTATCGATATTTTTATCAACTTTGATATCGATTTTGTTATCGATATTGTATTGATTTTCGGACTGTTCGGCATCTTCGGAATCTTCGGGACTACTTCGGGATTGTCCAGACTATATCGGGATTATTGGGACCATTTCGGGACTTATTCCGGATTTTCAAGACTTCTTCTGCAAGGAGCCAGGAGCGGCTCCGCACTAAATGAGTCCCACACGGTGACATGGGCCCCTCGCTGAGGGAGATTAAGATAGGAATAAGCAAAATTTATCACTCGAAGGCCAAGCAGAAGTGGAACTGCACAGAATCTTACAGGATTACCCGGCAGTACTTGGTGTCCTACGACCCACCTAAAACCAAAGCTCTCTTAGGAATCAACAAAAAAGATGTCTACAAGTTTACTGCAGTATGAACAGGGCATTGGCCGGTTGGGGTGCATGCCGACAAGAAAGGGCAGTCCTCCTTCAATAGGTTCTGTCGCAGTTGCGATGACCCGGGCTCAAAAGATACAGCCGAGCACTTCCTGTGCGAGTGTTCAGCCCTCGAAAGAATGAGGCTAAACGCACCTGGCAAACCATTCCTGCATAATATTTCAGAGGACAGCTGCCTCACTTGGCTTGGCTTGGTCATGTCGTTCGAATGGGCACAAACTCTCCAACAATGAAATTACTCAACTCGGAGCCCGCTGCTGGTAGCAGGAGAAGAAAGTGGTTTCCTCTGCAATGGAAGGACCAGGTGAAGTAGTATTTCCAAATAGGCCCACAACAAAACCGGTCGGCCTACAAACCAAATTTGTCAAGGCACTATGACTCCAACGATTTGCGTGAGTTGTGGCTCGAGGCATTTCAATTAACTTCCCTGTTAGCAGGACGACTATAAACTCCTTTAAACTGTTGAACTATTAAATGCTTTAGTAGATAAATCCATCTACACTCAAATATCTTGCCATTTCTAACCTCATCACCATCACCGAATCTGCTCTGACCTAGCAAACAGTACATAAAGCAGAAAAAAAAAGTAAAACAATCAACACCAGCAACACCAGGAAAATTGTGTCAGGCGAGGTGGAAAAAAATGGACACATCAACGCAAACATTCATCGCTCATCGTTGGTGATGATGCATTTTGCGGTCTGTCACACCGCAATGCATTTTGACGGCTGTGCAAAAACAGTTTTTCAAGCTATCAACCACTTTGGCTGGCTGGCTGGCTGGCTGGTTGCATATAACCTGTATGCGTGAGTCCTCTGAATCTAGTATGTGTTATAGCCACCAACACCCCCAACTCCAGCTGGTAGTTAGCTAGGTGGCTGCCTGCCTGCTTGGCTGATCTAACATTGCAGTTGCCCCAACGCCTAAAATAGTTGCCACAATTTCGTCATTTTGCTGCTGCTGCTGCTAGAGAACTGAGTGTGTCACACGTGTGTTGCAGCGCTGCCGTGGTTGATGTCATACTACCAATGCGCACATACGTACATACATGCCCACTTTCATGCCACACATGTACATACATCAGTGTGTGCGTGTATAATTGTTGCTAGCGCTGCATTGCTGCTGATGTTGAAGTTGATGTTGATGTTTTGTTGGTGAATTCTGTTACTATGTTGGGTAACTGGTTAGCCCATTGGGATTTTTCACACTCCTGCGCCTGGTGGCACACACCAGTAGTAGCCCAACAAGCAAGCGATAACCGAATGTATGTATGTACGTATGTGCCTTGAACGCACTCAAATGCTTCATGAATTGTGGCAACAATTTTCGCTTAATAGAAACTGAATGCAGGCGAAGGTGTAGCGCCGTTAAGCGGAAGTGGGTGGGCGCGGCAAGTGGAGATGGTGACATAGAAAGTGCTACTAAATTTTAGACGAGTTTGATTGCTGTTGTTGTTGCTATTCTTGTTGCTACCGTTGCAAATGCTACTATGATGTTTGCTGATGTTATGTGACGCACCATTGCTGTGACGCTGTAACGGTCGCTTCAAGTCCATTTTTTGGTGTTTATTTATTATCGCTGAGTGGACTGTGGGAATGCAACAGTGGCTGCTGATGATGTAACCAGTATATCCTTGCTCACATGTGCTCAGCTGTTGATGTCGCTTGGATTGCTGCTTGCCTCCTTGCTTGCCTGCCTGCCAGCCAGCACTCTTGCTCTGGCTCCATCTAGCCTGTTGGTTGATGTCGACATTGCATTGGACAATGTCTTCAACTGCAATTACAACATGTTGCTATAAAAGTGATGCGAATAAATGCTGACACATATGTGGTTTACTGTCACTGTTAGCTATTGCTGTTGTTGTTTATTTGTTTTTGTTATTTAGCAAGCGTTGAGTGTTCGTGTGCAGGTTTAGTGGGCAATTTGCGTGCTACATAGAGGGTGGTAGCGTAGCTTGGGTAGTGAGCTTCGGCTGTTGAAAGTTCATACCACATACATACGTTGCATATGTACATAAGTATATACATACTTCTTAGTAAGTAATGTTTGCTGCTGTTGCTGCTGCTGCTGTTAAACAATTTGCGAATGATTGCCTTAATAGCACTGGAATTGCAATCTATATTAACGCATGCCAGCGGAAATGCTTGTCATAGCGCCTCACTGTTTTGGATGTACATACATACATACATAAGTATGTAAGTATGTAGTAGTTGATCGTCACAGGTCAAAGTCGTGAAAATATCGTATAGCGTTTTCGTTTCTACAAAAAATGTTGCCTTCTCATCGCCGTCTTCTTAGTGCTTGTGCGTAGGGGCAAAGAGAAGGTTGCATTTTTCGTTGGAAGCGCAATTGGCATTATAAGATAAATTATAAATATATGTATGTCTATACATACTTAAAATTTGATAAGTTTTATGTTTTGCTATTTTATGTTATGGGCCGCTGTAGTTCAGTGCTTAGCGGGACTTTCTACCACTCCGCAGGACCTGGGTTCAATTCCTGGTCCGAAAAACAGCTAAATTACAAAAAGTTTGGTCGCCCTT
>NW_023458557.1:84704618-84720427 GCF_013731165.1 Rhagoletis pomonella
AATATAATAAACTTTGTAATCCCGGCGGAAAAACCGCAACTTTTTTTGGTGATGCAGTCTAATATACATACATATATCAGCCCCTTTGCGAAAAATTATCGTATGTACCATTTTCTCGAAATTGACTTTTTGATGCAAATTCGTTCTATAATCCACAACACATCACCTAGTAAAATATTGTGGCTAAAATCCCTCTCGAAAGTTACAATGCATTATTTTCTTGAAGATGAAATTATCACATGTGCGATTTGTACATACATATTTAGTAAACAAATTAAATAAATAAAAATTAAAAAAAAATTTAAAGTAGAAAAAACGCTATGCTTTAAAATTTGGTTTCTGACACATACGATACTTTTACGTAAGGAGTCAATATATGAGCCGTTTATTTTGAAAGTGGCATAAGTCACTTCGTACCTGTTGTGCTTAAATGACCGGCACGACTTCGAAGATGCATCAGATTTTAGTTTTGTGAAATTGTATCAGTAAGGATTCCCGAGCATAACATGCCCTGGATATCAGTGTTGAAAAGAGCTGCAGGTGAGTAGATCTCTTTTGGAGATGAGCTTAGAAAATCAGTGGAGTCGAGCAGATATAGCCCACGTAATCCAATCCTCTGTGCAGCGTCGTTTTATACCAGTCTTCGTGTAGATGGTTTGGGTTAGTAGCCAGAAAAATTCGTTGCGACTAGCATACTGAGAGATTCCTTGCAGTCTTTCGTTAGAAGCCTATCTATTGTTAGGCTTAGTGACTTCTGAACAAGATACATGGTAGGAGTTTACAAAGGCTGAGGTTGAACTAACAGTAGGTCGTTTAGATATCATTTGCACCTTTTCAGAGAGTTCTGAGAAATTATATCGCTCTGCCTAAATCGATGAGTCTACCAATCGTTTACGTCAAGCTCAACTAGTGTTGGCCCAGAAAGCGCTATGTTTCGAAGGGGGTTGTACCAAAGAGAAATGGCTGTTAGTCTAGTAGTTCTAGAGTTTAATGAGGCGAATGAAGTGGTGGTTGGTGTCGTGTGAGGTACTTCACTTGTCAACCTGAATACATAATTAGGAGTTTAGCCTGCTACAGTATCTAGAAGTTAGTGGCACTTGAGTTTATCGAGGGTCTCTCGAGGCAGCTGAAGCTCTTCACGAGAAATGAATAGCTAAACTCCGATGATATCATTAAGTGAGTGGAAATCGGTAAAGGCGGTGATTACCTAAGCATAAAATTATGTTTTCTTATGCAGAGAATTGAGGCCTCGCTATGCAGATGGTGTTCCGACCGTTAGACGGCTCCGCGTTTTTGTCCAGAATGCGGTATTTTGATAGGTACGTTGCTTCATCAGCTGGCGCAGCTGGAGGAGCATCGAGATAAAGGAGTCAAACAGTAGTGGGGAGAAGACACCATCTCGTGGTACCCATAGTTTGATCCACAAAAAGTACATCAGAATGTCGACCGCTCAATTAATTCGCCATCTATTGAGTTAGTTTCTGTGGAAGATAGGATCTCTCAATATTCAAGTGCATTTGACAAATTCAACGCCACTAGGATAGTTTTCAACCACGAGTAATTTCGGTTGCGTTCGAGTGTTAACGGAGTGTTTAAGAAATATCTATCTATATATGTATATAATACGGGAAGGGATTCTTCGTTCGCCCGATTTTCAAAAATAAGATGTCAAATTAAAGCGCTTGGCCTGTAGATGTGCAAACTTGTTTTAGTTTTTCGAAAAGAGCTGACACCTGTTGAAAAATTTAATTCAAATTATTTGATAATCAAGGCCATCAAATCCGCAGCTTTGTTTCAAATCAAAGCTTGTTTCAATCAAAGCTTTGTCCTAGCTGCCGCCTGTTAAAAAAATCACATTAGGTAAGAGAAATATATATCACCATATGAGTGACACACGAAAGGGGTTTCAGAAAGTAGTACTTTGAAAATATTTTGAAGAGGGTTGCCACCAGTTTGAAATGTCGAATTTATTTTGCTTATTCACAAGTCTTAAGAATATAGAATAGAAGAACGCTAAGAATATTTTTGAGGTGTTGGAAGAGGGTTGCCACCTGTTTAAAAAATTAAATTCAAATTATTTTATAAGTTAAACGAATTTTTTAAATATATGTATCAATCGAAGGTATTTCTGAACTGTATTTAGCGGAGTTGCCACATGTTTGAAAATTAAAACTCCACTTAATTCATCAGTTAATTAAAATATGTATCGTAGTGTCCGGCGAAGGAGTGCTAACAATGATTACGCTTGAAAGTACTTCTGTAAAGTGCTGCCACCTGTTTCAATTAACTAATTCAAAAAGTATATGAAATAGTTTAAATACCTCAGTCAAACGAAAGACTGTTAAGAAATCTTTAGTTTGAACAGTTTATTTAGTTCGAATGTTTGCAGAGAGTTGCCACGTGTTTAAAAAGTTACATTCCATTTATTCATTAAGGTGAATGAATTTCTAAAAGAAGAATATTTTTTTTTTTTGTTTTTGAAATTCAATTTTGGGCGTATTAACGCCATGCGAGTTCACTAGTGCTAGTATAATATCTCAAGAGTATTCAGTATTAGTGAAAGGAGAGTTGTCGTTCGATGAGACTCTCGCGGTACACTCCGATAAAATTTAGTCTTACAGCAACCTTTTCGGTATCTTCCAGAAACATGTACGGTACATTTTGCTTAGCTGCTCATACTTCTTTGCGCGAAAAACTTGTGCGCTTAACCGAAAGAAGCACTTAGGCGAATTTTCTTTACTACTTCAATTAGGAAGGTATCCGAATCCCTATGAAACCAAATAATGGATCGGTGGCGAGCGGTCTAACTTAATGTTGTGTAGAGATAGATACATTTTTTAGAAAGCAGTAAGGCACTTAAGACTGGATTGAAAAAGCGGAGAGGGGAAAAAAATTTACTCCGGACGAGGAATAAAAAACTGAAGGTTAAATGTATAACAAGCCGATAACCGTCACAGCAGAGCAATACGCATGTTAAAATTGCAAATTTAAAGCTTAATGTAATCACTACTTGAATTGGGGAAGTATCCTAAACTTGCTTCCATATGCATTATCGCGAGAAGGAGTTTAGTTTGAAGGCAGTCATGTATGCTCACAGCCATTGCATACACCTTATGCAGTCAAATGACGATTAGCAGTTGCAACTAGATAGATAGATAAATATGTACATATGTATGTGTTAATATAAATACACAAATTTGAATGCAATCATCACATAGGCACAGTACGTAGCAGTTAACACCCAATTAGCTGCAATTATGTAGTAGCCCCAAGGCGCATGGACGGGCTGGGCCGCATACATACATATGTGTACACACCAAAAGCTATACAAAGCGCGACCAATGTTGCCGTCACGCCGACGTACACCAACTGTACCCAAATGTCTACGCAATCAAAGCTAACCAATTAATGTCAGCTGGACATTTGTTTGCGTGTGCGGGAGTTTGAAGACAAGTAGTAAATATGTACTGCGTACGTGTGAATGTAATAATGTTTAAGTTAAATGTCACGACAGCATTAAGGATTATCGTTTTACGAGTATGTACAACTAACACAGATATTTTCGAAATGCGTGTTAGTATGTGAGTTCCCTAAGACATAAGCCAAGCCATATGGTATAGTGGAAATGTATTGAGATATATGCTCGTAGATCTAAATGAGTGGATTAGTTAAATCTGATTTGAAATAATGGGAAGGACAGAAACGGAAGCATTTTGAAGATAAGATTCAACAAAAAACAGAGGAACAGAACAACAGCTTCAACAGAGACAGGAACATATGGGGCGTTCCATACCAAAACGGACGGGGTACACACTTCATGTTTTGTTCAAAATTTTTAGAATTGATGCATAAACATAATTAATAAATAAATATGAAATTTGAGCTTGATTAATAAATTTTTAAAAATTTTATAGCACAAAAGCAAATCGATTTAATAGTTTAATTTGAAAAAAAAAATTACACACACACATTAAAATTCTCTATGAAAAGAAATAGTTAAAAAATATGTTTTTTCTTGAAAAATTTTTCACATACAAATTTTTTGATAAAATAGTTACACATACAAACATTAAAATTCTCTATGAAAAGAAATATTTGCAAAATATTTTTTTCTTGAAAAATGTTTCACATACAAATTGTTTGATAAAAAAAATTAGTTTTTGAAAATATGCCATCTCAAAAAAAATTTTTTTGTTTAAACCACAATGGTAGCTCTAAGTATTGCGCAATATTTATGTATAGTATTATGGGTGCACTCTATAATAATTTGAGTTATGAATTTTTTTTACACCGAAGTTGAGTAAAATGAGTACATTACAAATTTAAACATTTTTCATTTTTTTTTTGTTAGAATTTTTTTTTTGAGTACGCAGTCTTTTAGCCAGCCCATTAAGTTTTAGTATAATAAAGTGCAACTTTTAAGCTACTGCAAAATTGCGTTGATTTTTATTATTTTTTAAGCTGACGGCTTGTTGCACTTCTTTCTTTGCGCATTGAAAAACCGTTTTCAAAGAAAATTAAAAAAAAAAAAACAAAAAAACGCCAGTTTTGCAATCGCTTAAAGCTGCCAATCGTTATACTGAAATTTCATGGGCTACAAGATTGCGTACTCAAAAAAATTCTAAACAGAATTTTAAAAATGTTGAATGTACTAATTTTACTCAACTTCGGTGTAAAAAAAAAAAATCATTATTCAAATTATTGTAGAGTGCACCCCATAATACTATACTTCTACTATTACGCAATACTCAGAGCAACCATTGTGATTTTTTTTTTGAGATGGCATATTTTCAAAAACAATTTTTTTATCAAAAAATTTTTATGGGAAAATTTTTTCTAGAAAAAAAAATTAATTAGTTTTGATATGTGTATGTGTGATTTTTTTCAAATTTTTTCCTCGTCCCGTTCCCGAGATATTTGGAAAACTATTAATTCGATTTCTTTTTGTTTTTGTGCTGCAAAGCTTTTAAAAATTGAACCCTAAAAATTTGAAGCAAATCAAACACATGAAGTGTGAACCCCGTCCGTTTTGGTATGGAACGCCCCATATACAGCTAATATATAGAGAGAGAGAGTGATATATGGCAGGTTGGCAAAAAAAAAACACATCTGACTAACTCTTTATGAGAATTTCGCCTGGGTAATTGACCGCTGTTTCCGTCACTTAACCAGAAGTTAGTTATATATAAAGTCATTAGTGTGCAACGAAGTAAAATCCCAAAAAAAAAAACATTGCGTTGGGCATATGTATGTATGTACATGATTACACATACGCACCTGCATACCTAAATGCACGCATACATGCGGCGCGTCCTTAACTAACCCAATAAATGTCACCATATCTAATACACAGCATCATACCACCTCCCCTTTCTTGACATAACCATCATCACAGCGCACTTAATGTTGAGATTGTTAAATGCATTGTGGCCCATCAGCCGCTCACTCGCAAAATGTTAATTAGTTCTTATACGTTTTGCGGCATGTGGAATGTGGAATGTGATGAATTAGCATGCCATTGTACTGCGCTTCAAACGCCTTCGCTGTCACTTGGGATTTGCAAAGGCGTAGGAGCCAGCAGCTGGCAGCTAAATTGAGTAGTATGTACTACATGTTGCATGCTGCTTAGCATAAAGGCGCTTATTTGGGGTATGATGTACATACGTACAAGTACTTATTTACGCATCGATATGTCAACAATTTTAAAGTAAGCGGAGCATTTAAGTTGACCTACGTTGAGCGTACATGAAATTTAATTTAAATAGGGGAAAAAGTGGAAAATCACTTATAAAATTGTTCTAAAATAATTTGGTTTAAAGGTGAAACATATATTCCGATTACAAATATTCACTTCAATTGAACTGGATTTTTTATACATGCCTCTTTCGTTTGACACCCATATTGTAAAATTTCATTTAACTTATTACATAAAGTAAATTTGACTTTTAAACAGATGGCAACCCCCTTTAAAAGTATTTGCGCAATAAAGCTCTCTTGCACAATTAGGAAACTTCATTTATTAACAAAATTGAATTTTTCTCTTTAAACTGATGGCAACCCACCCTAAAAGCATTTCCGTAATAGTTGGATGCAATCATTTAACAGATGGCAATTCCCTTGAAAAAAAAATCATATGTGTTAATCTAGGTCATAAGCCACCTGTATGCCGAATTCTACGTAAATCCATGCTTTAAAGAGCAAGAAACATACTCATACTAATATTAGTAGGATAACAAGTTTTCTGTTTGGAAATTATTCAAATGATTGAGCGAAAAAAAATAGAAATAAAAATTTCAGACCAACTCAAAATTTTTTCATAAACACTATTAGATTGGGTTTTATACAAAAAAAAAAAACGTTTTTTGGTTAGTTTTCAAAACAAAAAGGTGGCAGCTCTGTTTATAAATACTGCTTATTTAAAGCTTTTTCAAACATATTTATTTTCTTACAAATCTTAAAAATTTTTAATAACAGTTCTCTCATTTTTTATTTTTAGGTAACCATATTGAAAAAACTGTATCTGCATTGAGGTGTTCTTAGATATGTAAGTACATTTAAAAAATAATATAATTTTGTGTAATTTTTTCAAAAAAGTTGTTGCTTAAACAAGTTAGAAATATCGCTGAAATTATTCACAAAAACGATCAGTTTTATAATGGTATTACAGATGTACTTGTATACTTAGGAAATTTTCATTATGAGATATTTTTATGGCAACGCTATTGAAATTTCATCGTAGAATTTAGACTACAGGCATGTTTTAAATAAATCTACAATCATTTCACCAGGACCTTAATGTTTCAGATAACTTTTATATTTTGGATTTTTTCGATTTTTGAGACAGCTGGCAATCCTGCAAAACTTTCTTCTGAATTTCAACGTACTTATATGCCCCTTATGTCCACCCAAATTGTAAAATTTTATTTTATTTTATTTTATTTCATATTCATATTTCATTATGTATTTTATTTTATTTTTAGAGAAGGGTGGCAACGCTATTCAACGACCAATTTATTGTAAAGAATTCTTAAGCGTATTTTATTTGGCACCCATATTGTGATATTCTATTTCTATTTCATTTTAAATTTTTGTTAAGTGGCAATCCTATTAAACAATTTTTTCAAGTAAAAAATATTCTTAAGACTTTGAGCTCGACACCTGTTATTTATAATTTTAATCTTCCATAGACATAGACTTTTTCAACTAAATGGCAACCGTAAATGATGATTTGTCTAAACGGACGTGAATTTCTGGAATCAATTTTTTTAAGTTTTAAAAGGCAACAGACATGGCCTTATTCATAAAAAATAAAGTGGCTTTACAAAAGGGTTATAAATTGAAAAATCTATGAAAACGTCAATTTATAAAGCTCTTTAAACCTACTTTATTTTTTATGAATAAGGGCATTAAGTTTTAAAAATAAAAAATAATGGGGAAAAAAAGGATTTTTAGATTTTGCTGTTTTAAATATTTACGGTTTTCAGGTATTTGATGAACAATTTTTCTTTACATAAATCAATGTTTTTCCAAAAAAATTTTTTTTTCTAAGAAATAATTATTTGCCAAAAAAAAATTTTACTGTATTTTTTTTTTAATTATAATTTTTTTAAATGTTTTTATTTTCTAGTTATAATTTCCGAAGGCAGTTTTTCTGATTTTTCGTTGGATGGCAACCCCATTTTAAATACTTTTGAAACAAAAATTTCCTTGTATACTTATTTTAGTATAATTTTTTGCTCGTTTACATATTTATTTACTTTTATTATTCAAATTTTGCTCATTTACATATTTATTTCTTCTCATTATTTTAATTAAATGGCAACCCTATAGATCATAAGTGCATAAAATAATGCGTGTTTCTGTGGCTGAATTCAAAGGACTTCATAACCAATTTCACGTAAGCAATTTAAGTGAAACATGATTTTTTTTTTTGCTTTGGATTTTTTTATGAAAACTGTCAGGGAAGAAATTATTTTAAAATTATTGCGTTTTCAATTCTAAAAAAACGTTTGCCTTCTTACCGAGACAATTTTTCAATAGAAAGAAAACACTTTTAACTTGCTAGCAAAACCGGCAGTTAAAGATTGAAAATGAAATGTTTTATTAGTTTAGTTATGCAAACGTTCCTCACTCGAAATTATTAAAAATTTTAAATCAAATTTTTTCGTTTATTACTAACGAATTTCCACTCGTCTCCACTCTAAATTCAATGAACCTTACACACTGATACTAATCTTTTCTGGCATAGCTTAGCTGCGTTTCAATAAAAAGCTTATTTGCACATATTAGTGTGTGTGTATTTACTTAATATTACACACATGATCCCACCCACACATCGTCCTTTGTTACTTCATAAAATGATGACTGTGATTGACAGGTTTAATGAATTATTTTGTCATTCTCCTTGCTATTGTCGTTGCCTCTGCTGTGTGTGTATGTGCAGAAAGGACGATACGTTCACACAAACGCACACACCCGCACATTTTCCTACAAAATGCCAAATACCAAAAAAGTAATTATATTTAATAAATGAGTTTTTTTTGTACATATGTCAATATGTATGTAAATAAATGCTTTCCAATATTTCCCCAATACCTATGGTGAGCACAAAATCGAAAAGCGAACGCTATCGAAGTATCATTTTTCTGTCACGAAAATGGTCAAAATACTAATAAATGATGGTTTGGCATGCAATGCTGCTGTCACTCACAATATTTCAAGGACTCATTCACGCATTCACTTTGATTGTTGATGCCTTTCAAGTTTTCTAAAAAGGTACTATTACCAGCTAGCATATGCTTCGGACCTTCAAAATTTATGACATACATACATGCATACATACATACTTGTGATGAGTTCTAGGAATTAATGTTGAGTAGATTTATCCAAACTTTTATTTATTAAACGAGCATAAATGTGAAAATGTGTGTGTGTATATACATATATTTTAGTATGTCAACAATGTACCTGTCAAATAAAAAACGTCACTCATTCATTTTTCGTTTCAACTCTGTAGAGTAAGAGTGGATGGCATTCTCAACCAGTGTTGCCACAGACAAATTTTTTACCTACCAAAATTTCCTACCAAAGCCAGCCAAAACCTACTAAAATTTTATTTGGAGTTTTTAATTTTTTTTTCGATATCAAGTTTATTAAAATTAAAGATAAAATAACATTTAGTAGAACGCCTATTTGGGCTCCACGCTTTGCCAGACAATCAGCCCTTTCGTTGCCTTCAAACCCCTCATGTCCGGGAATCCACCACATCGTTAGACTATTGTGGGCTCTGAGGTGGTTCAGAAGAGTCTTACAACTGTCCCCAAGTCTTGATGACGTTTTAAAAGAGTCTAATGCTGCCTGACTTTCCGACATAATATTTATTCTGGTCCCGTCCCATTTGTCCTTCAATGAAGACATTCGTGAACACAGCCTTCGTTTTCGAAAACTTCCGTCTGGAAAATGGTTGGGTATGTGCCCATTGGCAGAGTTTTCTGGAATATTGGTCCAAGTACGCCTGCGCCAGTACTTCGTCGTGCATCTTCGATCCGTCAAAATACCATACCTGGGACCTTGCTTAGCTTTTGGCCACCAGGCCAGTGCCGCATATGTAACAAGGGTTTTTACTAGCGCATTGAAAGACCAATATGCCAGTTTAAGCGTTATTCCCTGTGTCTTACCATGAAATCCCTGACTGGTAAAGAAGGACCCTTGAAGCTTTTGTCCAGAGTTACTCCAAAAAAATACTTCGCCTTTTCTGAGAACTCAATTTCTGTCCCTGCTAAGGTGGATCTAGTCAAATTGACTTTCCTTCTTTTGGTAAATGCGACATGTTGGACTTCAGTGGGTTTAGTGACAAGCCCTTTTCAGCGCACCAGTCTTCAGTACATACGTAGTTTATCACAACTTTGTAGTTCAGTTATATGTACGTATATGGATGTTCTCATATGGTATATTGACAATGAAAAGTGTATGCGTTTTTACTTACGAATCACGTTACGTGTTTGCGGTTTCCGTTATAAGAACGCACCGGTGAAATATTCGTGTAAATAAGGTTGCTAAAATGTTTGGCTAATTTTCGGCAATAGGCATTATTGTCGTGGAACCTACCAAAATCCAATCTAGCCTACCAACCTATCAAATGGAAAAAACTCAACCAGTTTTGGTAGGAAAAGGCCATGTGTGGCAACACTGTTCTCAACATTCGTTCTTATACATACAAATGTACATACATACATATATTTTTGAGCTAATAAGGGTTCAAACACTTAAGAGCCTTCACATCATCGACATTTTGGTCAAAGGTGTACTAACATGATAGAACATGCTTGTGTGTACATATGTTTATGTTTATATTTGTATGAACTCCTGCGTATGTCCATTGATTCTCTGCTAGCCCACTCTCCGCCACTGTCAACTGCAGCCTCAAACGAAAGCTCAACGCATCAACGGAGCTGAGCTACTCCTATACTTTATAGTGAGAGAGAGAGAGCACTTTTTGAGTAGTAAGCCCAAATTTGTTACTTGGTTACTGAATGAAGTAACGGGTGATTTTTTAAGAGCTTGATAACTTTTTTTTAAAAAAAAACGCATAAAATTTGCAAAATCTCATCGGTTCTTTATTTGAAACGTTAGATTGGTCCATGACATTTACTTTTTGAAGATAATTTCATTTAAATGTTGACCGCGGCTGCGTCTTAGGTGGTCCATTCGGAAAGTCCAATTTTGGGCAACTTTTTCGAGCATTTCGGCCGGAATAGCCCGAATTTCTTCGGAAATGTTGTCTTCCAAAGCTGGAATAGTTGCTGGCTTATTTCTGTAGACTTTAGACTTGACGTAGCCCCACAAAAAATAGTCTAAAGGCGTCAAATCGCATGATCTTGGTGGCCAACTTACCGGTCCATTTCTTGAGATGAATTGTTCTCCGAAGTTTTCCCTCAAAATGGCCATAGAATCGCGAGCTGTGTGGCATGTAGCGCCATCTTGTTGAAACCACATGTCAACCAAGTTCAGTTCTTCCATTTTTGGCAACAAAAAGTTTGTTAGCATCGAACGGTAGCGATCGCCATTCACCGTAACGTTGCGTCCAACAGCATCTTTGAAAAAATACGGTCCAATGATTCCACCAGCGTACAAACCACACCAAACAGTGCATTTTTCGGGATGCATGGGCAGTTCTTGAACGGCTTCTGGTTGCTCTTCACTCCAAATGCGGCAATTTTGCTTATTTACGAAGCCATTCAACCAGAAATGAGCCTCATCGCTGAACAAAATTTGTCGATAAAAAAGCGGATTTTCTGCCAACTTTTCTAGGGCCCATTCACTGAAAATTCGACGTTGTGGCAGATCGTTCGGCTTCAGTTCTTGCACGAGCTGTATTTTATACGGTTTTACACCAAGATCTTTGCGTAAAATCTTCCATGTGGTCGAATAACACAAACCCAATTGCTGCGAACGGCGACGAATCGACATTTCACGGTCTTCAGCAACACTCTCAGAAACAGACGCAATATTCTCTTCTGTACGCACTGTACGCATTCGTGTGGTTGGTTTAATGTCCAATAAAGTAAACTGAGTGCGAAACTTGGTCACAATCGCATTAATTGTTTGCTCACTTGGTCGATTATGTAGACCATAAATCGGACGTAAAGCGCGAAACACATTTCGAACCGAACACTGATTTTGGTAATAAAATTCAATGATTTGCAAGCGTTGCTCGTTAGTAAGTCTATTCATGATGAAATTTCAAAGCATACTGAGCATCTTTCTCTTTGACACCATGTCTGAAATCCCACGTGATCTGTCAAATACTAATGCATGAAAATCCTAACCTCAAAAAAATCACCCGTTACCTTTGTAGTTCAGGATTTCACTCAAGGTAATTACTGAGCTAAAAACTTGATTTCATATTGCGGTGTTCCTTCAGAAGCTCCAAAATCAGACCACAGAATCATATGGTATTCGGTTAAAACGTCTTTTTAGAGGAGCCCCCACAATAGGAATACTAGAAGAACCAATTGATTAGGAACCTCTTCAACAGCTCAAATTAAACTGAGTCCTGATTTCACAGATATAAACAGCGGTTTGCTTCCTCACCAGCCGAACGTAGAATAAGTGGTCATCGGGAAGACAAAAGCCTCCAAAGCCATTGGCCCGACGGAATATGTATGCTGATGCTGAAAAAATTGTACTAGACTACCTAACCAAGGTTCGCAATTTTCATATGGCCATTCTCGTTATTGTTTGTGTCAGTTGTGAACACCAGGCAGAATTGTCCCACCATTTAACCAGAGGAAACCTGCAAACAAAGAAGAACCTTAGCGCCCGACAACACTCCTGTTACATGTAGAGAAGACACTAGAATCCTTTTTATTTATAGCAGTACCATGGCTTCTGCAAAGTGCACAGCACCACAACCGCACCTAAAACCATAAACAGTCAGATAACTTGTAGCTTTAGCTGCAATTTCGCATATGGAAGGACAGTACTAATAGCGTTGAACTTGTAAGAGGCGTTTTACAGCGCTGGAGAACCCATAGAGGTCTCCTCTCTCCGATAGGATGTCAAACAGTTGTCAGCGAATTATGTGAGTAGTCAGTCAGTCCCACCCGCTTCTGTTAAATGTTTATACCTCGAAGCATCCTAAACTATCAGATGAAGTTTCCAGTTGATTATTCGATATTGGCGTCCTTTATTGGAATTGATGACCTGTGCTTAAGAGTAAACGGTTATCTATCTGAACTTTACCGTTTCTTTACTGCAAGGCGCCTTACCCTCTTCCCTATAAAATTATTATTTATACCACATAGACGAAAGGGGTGAGGTTAAATCTGGGAATTCACTTCGAAGGTGTATCAATCACGGCAGTGGACAACCCGAAAATTCGTTGGAAAATCATTGATGCCCTGCTTTTTTCTCAGCTCCCGCAACCACAAGTGGCAAAAAAGTACAGAGCGCTACAAAGTCCTCAAGACGGTCGCCGACAACACTCGGGGCAAAGACAAAGAAATGTTGTTGGCAACATACCAGGCAATGACCGAAAATAACAGTTTTTTTTTTTTAACAGTCAAACTTGGCCAAATATTTTTCAAGTCCGAAATAAAAGTCATCAAACGTCGTCTCCCTGGGTTTCACATGCACAAGTTGCCAGTGTCCCACGTTATCCTGCCATCGAGTTGAATTTGTATACGGAAGGTTTCGGCTTTTCCACTCTTTCATGGGCACCTTGTCTTATCGTTTTCTCTTCTTCGACGTTTCTGATAACTGTCGTCTCGGTCCTTGGTGATTTAGATGTGGTATAATGGCATGTAGCTCGACCGTTTACATTTTCATTGGGCTTGAGAAAGTTGCCGCTTTCCTGTGCCTTTTTATCGGATTTTCGGAAAGAGCTGCTGGAACGCTTGCCTTTTTTTCCAGCAACAAAATACTGTTTCTTTGACGTTGTTGGATTTCAAATCTCGACCAATCTCCATCTTCTGCTCCGTTTGACGATAATCCGAAATTTGTGTTGATCGCCGGAATGGATCTTAGCGCAATAAGTTCTCAATTTCAGAGTCATCGATATTGATGATCTCCGGCAATAAATCGCAGTCGTCGGAGGTGTTGTAATCACACATATTTGTTCCTTTTCATTTTGTGATTTGAAGTAGTCTGAAGAAAGACTCTAATGGTTGATTTTGTAGGTGTCAAAGTTAAAGAGTTTTTTATAATCTTTAACCAGATTGAATCCCTTTTCACTTTAAATATTATATTCTTTCTTCTCTATAATGAGAAGTGGCACTTATCCCTACTTGCAAGGTATATTTATTAGTTTATTAGTCAGTGGTCAGTTTCTCTACTCATACATACTTCCTAACTGCAAACATAAATCAATCGCTCTAACAAGTTACCGCTTCACATGAACTATTGATTAAATCGTATTGAATGAATTCACCACATAATCCCGCGCTAAAAGAATTGAGTAGCCACGGTGCACATACAAACATCCCTCATAGCGACATATATACATATGTACATACATTTGCAGCTTTCATTAAAGCATCAGTCGAACTTTTGTGGCTACTTTAGCCACCTCTTTCGGGCGTATAAGAATGTGTCTATATATGTACATATGTATGAATGTGCAGCATATGGGGCGTGCGGTCATACGGGTGTATAAGGCACATATGCTATCGACACAGATAAATATGCGAAGCGTGTGAACAGCCAACGTATCTAATCAATTCCAATTAGCACTGCTCTCCGATGTATTCAAATAAATTATTATTTATCATTTACTTATAACATTATTTATTTCGGAGGATAAATCCTCTAGCTTATATACACACATACATACATATGTATGTACATGCATGTGAACTTTATTCAAAGAGTGTGTATGTGCATAGCTGCGACATAATGCGGAAGACAAGCCGAATGTATAGAAGATAAGAGTTTGTGCGATGTGTACTTGCGTACCGACATAATATTGAAGGATGCCATTGCAAAGAAAACAAATATAAAGATGCGTTCATGCATTTGCGCACATATTTTTTTATCATAGGCGTATATTCATTTGGGTAGTTTGGACCAACAGAAAGTTACTTTGAATCTCTCCTCTGAGTCAAAAATACCTCGGAATCATTGTGGACTCCAAGTTCAGTTGGAAGTAAAATATATAGGAGAGAGCCAAGAAGCAGCGTACTACCCCTGGAAAAGGACTTTTGGAAGGCAATGAGGACTAACACCGTACGCCATCTGTGGGATGTAAGCGACAGCCTAGTGGGCGCTCTAGACAAAGGGAATAACAAGAAAATAATAGGAAAAGTGCAAAGACTCGCATGCCTTGGCATATCGGGGACGGGGACAGTGAGTAGCGCACCCCATGAAGGACTTAACATAACCGCATAAAGCGTTCTCATGCTCAGATAGGCCAATATATGGAAAGTAACCAATTTCGGGCAAGCAGCAATACTAAATGAAATAAAAAAGGGCCAACTCAATGGAATTAAAAGTTGACAAAGCAGCCAGCACTGATTACATTACGCCTGTTTGGAACTTAAATTAGAATGCACCTATTAGATTCCCGGCCAAAAAAGAATTGAATGCAAGACTACCAGTAGCAGTGAGTGGTATATCCATCGACACTGATGGTTTACAGATGAAACAAGGTACCGGAGCACCTGCAGATCAACCGGTCCTTTCATCTGCCGAACGATTGCAGTATCTTCCTAGCAAGAGATCTACAATATAGATAGGGCGGCTAGTCTTTTACTTAGTAGTAGAGTTTCAGAAGATAAAGCCACTATTTTTGCCGACAGTCAGGAAGCACTGATGGCAAAAGGATCTAGAGTTTTTAAATCGGTATTTGTATGAAAATGTCGCTTTACGCTGGTGTCACTGAACCGCATCAACGTCACTCTATGCTGGATCCCCGGACATAGCAATATTCAAGGCAATCAGTCGGCTGATGAGATTTCCAAATGCGGCTCAGTGATGCCAATAGAAGAATTAGCTCCGCACCACCGCCGTTTAGTGATCATGTTAGGAAAATTTATGAATACACCCTGGCCGCGACTATCGCATAGTGGAAAATCAAGGAAATTGCAAAATCACAAGATTATTATGGCCGCAGCTTAGTAGAAAAAAGTCAAGGGACGTACTGAAACTCAGCACGTATGCAGTAAATGTCCTTAACGGCGTCATCACAGGGCACCGATGCTTCAACGTTGGCGCACACGAACAAGTACACCCTGACCACTCTCTGTGTCGATATCCGGGTATACATAAGAAGCACCTCAAGAATTTATGTTTTTGGAGTGTTTGTGTGCGGA
>NW_023458557.1:84720437-84725516 GCF_013731165.1 Rhagoletis pomonella
GAGTAGGTATGTGGATGAGCTTCCATGTGCACACATACACGTTTGCCAGGCCTTCGCAATAAAATTAAGTGTAGAAAAACATTAAATATGAGTAGGTAATATTTACAGATTATGAAGCCATAAATCTCAGTAGGATTTGTGCGTTGGCGTTGGCGTATGGTCAAAGTGCTATATTATTTTTGTTGTTGGCATTTTTGTTGTAGTCCATCGTCGATCGTCCACCGGTCGTCGGACATCGTAGTTAACGCCTGCATAGCCTGATGATGGAATATTCTCATATTTTTAATTACAAGCATCTTCTGGCGGCAATTTATGTACATATGTGCGAGTAGCAGCAGCAGCAGCACAATCAAACACTTGCACATACATACATATAATTCATAATATTTAAGACCAATGAGGTGAATGTGCCAACTGGGACATCCATTAATGATTTATGCATTCACTTAAGCATCAAGTTTGCGCTTACAAGTCCACACACAGCCACACCCAGCCAGCCGGTGAAAGAGGAGCAGGAGGAGGAGGAGAAGGATGTGTGCATGTGTTGCACAAATCTTTATGTGTGTAAGTGCGGGAAGTTGGGGGTGCGGTTCCCATGCCAACTTCCTACAAATTCCATCAATCGATTTGTATTAATAAGAAAATATATATTTTGGTCATTAGTCTCAACGAAAACTTACTTTTGTGAATATTTTGTCTCAATGCGCTGCTCGCTCATAACTTTGGAAATATCCTAAGCACGTACGTACATACATATACGCTCACACTCTCGTCGCTCAGTATTGCATGATTTTCCTTCATTTTGACATACGTCTCGCTCTTATTTTTAACCTGTTATAAACTTTTTCTCTGCTGACTCGTAATTAATTTCCGTCTTCAAGTTACACACTGCCTGCCGCATCGAATAAAATTTCATCATATCAATTCGACGAAAGTCAAACTTTCACCAGCAAATCACTTACTTAGGTAGATAGACAGGCAGACGGCCCAGCCAGGCCAGCCGGGCAGTGAGACAGACAGCTTTGCAGCGCTTCATGTTGCACGTCTGATTCTTACTGGCATCCACATACACTAAGATCGTACATATGTATGTAAGCATACACATCAAACTACATACATATGTACCTGTGTAGCTGTGTGTCTACGCGCTTAAATGTCTGCGCAAAAAGTTCTTGTCAGTCACATGAGTTTATTATAATTCCTGTCGTTGTATGCTGTCAGCTCTTCGCCTTCGCCCGCTTACTGTTCATTACTAAACAAGCTAAAGGTCCAAGCGCAACTTCATACCCAGCCACACCAGCTTACTTCGGCGTGTCCCTTTGTCAATTTGGCTGAATTAGATTTCTGCTGCTGACTGGCATGCCATGCACGTCCGACCCTCAGTTCGTACGTCCGCCCGACCACCCCCATTTGCCTTTCCACCCGTCCGCCCGTCTGCCCATCTGCCCGTCTACCCATTTGTGTGCTGGTTCGTCTACCCATTTATTCCATTCAATCATACATACCATCAATCCGTCTTTCCGTTATTCTATTCCTTCTGCTCGTCAAACGGTTTCCCCCACACCTTTACCTATTCCATCATTCCTTCTATTTGTCGTCTGCTTTGCACGTCATTCACCACTCCTCATTCGTCATCTGTCAACTGTCCTCCATCAACTGAGTTTCCGTCTACTCTCTGGCCCACACTCGTCGTCTGACTTGCGTTTGTATTTCTCTTTTCATTCTATTCCTCTTCACACTTAGCCAGCTCGGCATTTTATTTTCTTTTCTTCTTTGGTGCCATCTTTTTCAACTTTTCTTCATAATTTTGTGCGCATTGAATTCACCTTTCAATCATTTTGTCATTTCACCTTCCTATGAATTGTTCCAAAGTTCATCATCGCTCACACCCACTCACTCATTGCCCACGTCATTCAAGCAGCTGTCAGTTGCTGTATTTAGACTTTGGTAGGGCACAAAGATTTGACATTACATAAATATGTTCATATGTATGTGGAAGTGTAGCCGACGAGTGTAGGTTTTTTCACATAACTGGAATTAGGAAAAACTCATCACACTGAACGAGATTAACTATACACTCAGGTCGATTGGTTACTTCTGAGAGGAAGTCCGACCTTAACAGCTAGTCCGTTCATAATCACTAAATCCCAAGCATCCAAAGTGGAGAGCCTTTCTTGAACCAACAGACCTGTTCCTGAAATCATAATTAGTCCGAACTTTTGTAGAGGCCGTACTAGGAGCTAATTGAATTTAGTATTCGGTTGATGGCCACAGGGGGACTGATGGAGAATCCAAATTTTCGAAAAATAACCGCGACTATGAGTGGTGACCTCTTAAGGAGATTCATCCTAATGCTTTATTAGCAAAGCATAAATGCGATACAGCTAATTAAAATAGGCGTCATAATAAATGAAACAGGTCCCTAAGGAGGTCCTTAAGGGTCTGGATTTTCAAAACTCTCCAACTCTGGTGACTACTCCCGCCAGCCTAATACTAAAACACGGTTTGGTTCGGGGATTGCGAGGGCTAACTCCACTGCCAAACAAGGATTAGTGAGCAAACTACGGAAGAACCCACGGCTAGTGTTGTATCTTGTTGTAATCACAAAAATTTGACTAAAGAACGTCAGTCCTCATATCAGCTACCAAAATCGGAAATGTACAATGAGCCCTCATGGAAGTTGGGAGTAGCAAGGTGAATGCAATGGCTGACACCTCGGATTAGTTTCTTAGTCTAAAACGGAATATAGGGAAGAGCACATCAAAGGGGGATAAGAATTATTTGTGAAAATTCTTCAGCTCATGTTGGGAACAGAATTATTTTAGGATAGCTTTTGCATTTGTGGTTCTATCTGTCCTTCTAACCAACCTTCACAGCTTGGATGATGCCTGCCAATGAAGCTTCGGTGATACATATCCCGAGAAGGAATAGTCCACTTTACTCCCTGCCAATCCCGTAGGCTATGGATTTCAGATAACTACTTTAACCACGGGGAGACAATATAAGACCACACTTCAAGGTCGGCCTACATTGTGTATACATTACACAGTACATGTCCGAAGACAACACTCCAGCTCGAGCTCGATCTACCACACTTTAGCATAGAGCAGTCAAGGGTAGGCTTTGCCTATGGAAATATCTTCTAATCTACGATCATTGAAAAACTAATATCCCAGCCCCGATTCGTTATTTTCTAGCAGAGATGATATGAACAAAATAGTTTTCTTTTTACGAGGAGAAACCAGATCACATGGACAAATGGGGGAACGAGGTATTGGAGGGTTTAGATAGAAAGGAAGCGGCCTTCACTCTCACGAGGCCTGAGTCTTTCTTTGCGGGCCGGTTAGGTCTAAACACGACTAGGGAGGAGTTCAGAAAAGTCATAAGAGGAATGAGAGAACAACACTGGCGGGCACCAAAGGGCCTCGACAAGCCAAAAGCTTATAACGAGGTATACCACCTGAAGAGATACAGACTTCTAATTGACCTTTTTGTAACTGAACCGAAGACTATCACAGGCATCTTTATAAGGCGCTGCAAACAAAGAAACCAACTGCATTGGATTCCTGATCTGATAAAATGGTATCTGCGGCCTTGGCGACTCAATAAAAGAAACACCATTGCTGGGCTCAACGACATTCTTTAAGTATTTCAGATTTTCCATTTATTTTCAGCACGTTTGGAAATTCTCATAGAAACTTTAAATAATATTTTCAGAATTTTTCCAATTCTCTGGCCAATTTGGACTTTTCATAACTTCTCCTTTATTTTCAGGGTTGTCCAAATTTCTTGTATTTTTTTTTTTATTTCAAGATTATTTTTGTTCCAAACTTTTGACTTTTTGCTCCTATTCCTTTAGTATTGAGCCTCACAAACCAAGACCTTTTCTAAGATGTTTGGAAAATGAATGACTACAGTACAATAAATCTATAAGATCATAAAGCATAACTGTGGCAAGGTTGGCATCCTGTGCCTTGGAATCGCAGTGACAGATTTGTTTGTTATATTTTGTTAGAGTAAAGATCAGCTGAAGAAGGACTAGGCTTCTATTGGCATATCCAATTGGCGTCAGTTAGCAAAGAGTACCGCCAGTTCCTATAACGGTCCCACATAGCACTCGTTGCGGCCGCTCTGAGCATGATTCTCTGTTGTGAAATTCATCATCTTACCATTTGTTATTTCGGACTCGCTGAAATACAATACTTCTTCAGCGGTGGTACTCAATGAGCGCAGAAAATGGTTTCACTGCTCGCGTATGTCGGTTTGTTGAAGATGCTCTCAGAGAGCAGGTGTGATGGTCGAGGGGGGGAAATAATTGGCCGTTATCGGACGTTTCTTCGCGGAGGCTGTGTTTTCTGACAATGGCGTCAAATATCCCATTCTTGCCCACGCTGGTATTGAAATCGCCAAGCATGATTTTGATATTGCGACAGCTTGTCCTTCTCTTCTGTCGGGTTATGGCTTAAGATAGGCAAGATGGTGAAGGATCTCGCTTTGATGCGGTTTTAGGCTATACGTTCGTCTAACGCGGTGAACGACAGTACTCGGCTACGGAATTCCTGTGCCACCAAAAAATCCAGCACCGAATTTGCGCTCCTTTACGTGCCAACTGTATTAGATTTCGTAAGGCTTCACATTTTCCTTGCCTTGCTCCATCCATCGCATTTTTTCGTTGGCAGTGATGTCAGCCTTTATCTTCCAGAGGACATCAATCAGCCGGGCAGAGACACTTTATCCCTTTAAGAGTAAGGATATTCCATGTACATACCCCCAAATCTTAGTACTTTTTATGTTTGTCATGGTCATCATCCGAGGCATATTTCTGGTTTTCATTAGGATCGGTTTAAACGGATCCAAGCCCATCGCACGAAATCTCCTCCGCCTTGTTACTTTAGCTCGCTTCCAAACGGGTGTTTAGTCGCTGCACAGAGGAAAAGTAAATATAATTTTCGGACGTTGTGAGGCTTCCCCACTTTGTATGTGGACTTCTGCGCACGGAATTTTATATTCTCCGCCATCAAATGCTTTAGCTGCCAACATGGGCTCAGCCAGGTAGGGGCAGGGGGGTGCTCGAGCCCC
>NW_023458557.1:84725616-84739588 GCF_013731165.1 Rhagoletis pomonella
CCCCCCCCCCCCCCCCCTAACTTTCAAAATTTCCTTATATATATTTAAATAGTACCCTGAAATGCCAGCTTAATAGGGTCGAGCCCCCCCCTAAATTTCATTCTGGCTGCGCCGATGGCTGCCAACGTATTTGAAATAATAGCCTTGGTGGTAAAAATCATCTTTTTGCATGTAAAGCCTGATGGGTAAATTTAGTAAGCGAACGAACTTTTGTCGCGATTTTTTTCATTTCAACTTTAACAACTTGGACGATTCGATCACCTTTTGAAAACGAACGTGGTGTTTAGCCAAAATGAAACTATGCAGATTCAAGGGTTAAAGCACCTTAATTTCTTGCCGAAAATAAAAATCTCACGGCCTATGTGAAGGTTTACCTGCATTTGCGAAATTAACCGCAATTACTAGGCTCACTCAACACAAATTATGACACTTTAATTTGATTAATTGGCAATAAATCAAAAGTTACATTACAGACACAAGCGCGCTCTTTCATACTTTTACCAAACAAACGAACAACAACAATAAGAACAGTAACAGTAACCGGCAAGCCTGAATTCACACCATACATATCATCAGACCAAGCAAAGCCACAAGATACTACTTAAATCAGTCAGCTTATGCAGCTATATACAAACATATGTAGGTACAGCTGACTCAAATTCGACCAGTAAACAATGTTTTCATACACATAAATCCACAATAACGTGATCGTCAATCAAATCTTGAGCATTCACGTCAAAACGAGAGGCGAGCGTGAATTATGAATTGGACATTCGCTTTGTGTGATGCGACACGACGCGCAACGCCATGGCACGACCAAGGCGACGCACCACAATGGCCCACCGCACCACACCGCAGCACACTGTGCCAACGAAAGCGCCGTCGGATGCGGATGCTGTGAATATCTCTACTTGTTGTGTTTGATCCATCACTGCATTGAAGTGTGTGAAGTGGCTATGCGAGTGCTTTACAAGTGTATGGATATCCCTTCAGGAAATGTACATATCTAAATATACGTTAAGTTGATGTTGCTTAGGAAAGAACTAAAGGTCACTATTATCTGTATATCTTCTTTGAGGAGAGCTAACTATATTTCTATGGCGACTTCCACGAAATAGTTAAGGGTGGTTACCTCAGCACTAGATGTCCACTAACTTGTAACTAACTACTTTTGGACGAAAATATAGTTAAGCAAAATATTTTTTTTTTTTGTTTTTTACTTCTTTATTCATCTACATATTCATACACTAACATGAATTTTGTCACCGTTGGATTGGCGATGATGATAAAATAATAACGATTACGACAAAAAAGCGAAGGCAAAATCGAAGGTAAAGACGAAAATGAAAACGATTAGAAATAGATACGTAAGAATTACGGTAATTGAAAGGATAAGAAAATTTATTGAAATTTTTCGCTAGGAATCGAAATAAATTTAGTAAAAAATTTAGTTATGGAAAGTCATCAAGTTAACGAAAGTTATCGAATCATCGAAATTTATTGTTTTCGAAATGTATCGAATCATTGAAGTTTATGTTTATCGAAATTTATCGAGTTATCCATGTCTATTGGGTTATCGCAACGTATCGAATGTTTATTGAGTTGTCGAAATTTATAGAGGGATAGTTGTTCAACTATAAATATTTATGTATGGGATTATAGAAAATTGTCAAGTCAATGAAATTCATCAAGTTATCGATATTTATTGAAATACCATTATTTACTAAGTTGACGAAATTTATCGAGTTATTGTAATGCATCGAGTTCTTTAAACTTATCGAGCTATCGATATTTATTGACTTACTGAAATTCGTCGATTTATCGAATAGAAAATTATTGAATTTTCAAAATATAGCGAGTTATCGTAATTTCATGGTTATGCATATAAGTTTATCGAGTTATCACTGCTTATCGAATTTTATCGTGTTACAACTTTCGTGATAGCTTTCGAAAAATATGGAGCTGTCAAAGTTGACGGAGTTATCGAAATTTATCGTGCACTCGAAATGCACAGTTATAAAAAATTATCGAAATTAGTCGAGTTATAGAATTTTGTCGAGTTATCAGATTTTAGTGCTTTTAAAATTCGTTGCGTTATCGAAATTTATCAAACCATCGAAATTTATCGATAAACTGGAACTTATCGGACCCACGAACATATAAAAAATTGTAGTCACGTTTTAGTTCCATATCAGGAGTTATTTTGTATCTTATAAGTTTATAACGTGCTAAGTAAGAAAACCTCTCCAGGGGTCTTAAAAAAATAGAAAAACGGTCGAACTTCGACAGTAACTGGCACTTTTATAATTTCACTTATTTGACATTACTTATTCTACTTGGTCCCACATTCGATTCGTCAGCCTTCAAAACTTTAAAACTTCAAAATGATAATATAAAATTTCGATCGTTATTTTAATTGACCTGAATTCGAAAAAGTATTTGTGAAGTGCAGAAAAAAGGTGGATTCAAAGTAAAATTTGTACGAGGATATGTAAATAGAAACTTGTTTAAAGAAAGCAATCTACCGATTACGTCTGCATGACTCCTGCATTACTTTTCAACTATTTTCAAGTTAGCTTTTTGTGGTTATATATTTTATCAAAATATCACAAAAAAGCTAGTGGATAATTTTTTAAGAATTGATAATTTTTTTCTGCAGGGATGTACATATGTACGTAAATTTGTGTGTGTGTGTGTGTGTGTGTGTGTGTGTGCGTGTTTAAATAGTGTCCAACGACGACGACGACGACGACGACGACGATGACGACGGCGACTATGACTGTGACGTCGCTTCATATTGCCGCGCGGTTCAATACATTTACGGAATGTTGCGGATGCGCCCTCCCTACATCACCACCACTACCACCTACCACCACCTTGCGGTTGTGCTGCTACGCGATTTTGTTGGATTTCGCCTTCAGGCGGGCGGGCGCTTGCTCACAACAATGCCGCACAAAAAGATGCCATGACAGATATGTCAGATTCTGGTATCGCATGGCACACACAATTGTTGCTTGTAGATGTATGTGTGAATGTTTGCGTTGCGAAACATCGATTGCGGTGATAAGCGGAGGTGTTTGCGGTTCATAAGCGTATTTATAAGCTCTTCAGTTTTTCAGGCGCAAAAAAAAAATACATAAATAAAACAGAGCAGAACTTGTGAAGTACGAATGATGGATATGAAGATTTGCCAACTAAGAACACTTGATCTTTTGAGTGAACGCATTGAATGATTGCGTATACAAGTTGAAACGCCATTCGTTTGTTGTCATGCCAATAGCAGACGTTAAATACATAATCGGAGAAATTATTGCTCCTAAAATAGTTAATATTAACTTTGCATTGATTAACTGGGAATAGTTAGTGAATACACCATACATACATATGTACATACATTCGTAAGTTTAACTGAGCAAAGTGCATGTGTGCGTGGCGCTGTACCCAAGCTGTGTAGATGTATGGGTAATTTAGCCAACTATTTCATAGTTCAACGAAATACAGGTTAGGTTGGGTTTAGTTAAAGTGGTTGCCCCAGGCAAGGGCCACCAAAAAACTGAAAGGAACTATTACCAAATTTCTAGTGCAGCTAAGTCCGATCCCTGAAAGCTCAGGGTTAGTAAGAAGTGCGAGCCAAATTTCTTCAATCATAGCCGCGCGAAGGTTGGACAATCTAAAAGAAAATGTGACTATAATTCCTCCTTATCTTCTTCTTGATCAGAGTATTTCGAGCGCACCATCACACCCTTCAGAAGTGAGCCTACCGCTTCCTTGATGGCAGCTATTTCCACCTGAAAGACACTGCAGAAGTCCGGGAACCCGAACATGCTTTTGGTGGAGATTTTCCGATAGAAGAAACCGCCACCAACCCTGACTCCAAATTTTGATCCATCCGTGAAGAGGATTACCGCTCACTTCTTCAAGTAACCCCGAGGCAGAGGAGCTTCTGGGAGCCCTCCAGAGCTCCAGAGTGCTACCAATCGGTTTTTCTGAGAATCTGTCTCCAACATTCGCTGGCGCCGTGTTAAGCGCCAGTGTAGATGTGGTACCTAATGCTCCACTAATTTCGATTAGGGCGATTCGCTGTAAACAATCCAGTTGTTTTATAAATTTAGCTTTCTCTAGTGAGTTCCACCAGACCAGAGCTCTTTAAACCAAGATAGGCTTTAATCTGGTTTCACAGAGCTAATGAATTATTTTGGGCGAGAGACCTTGTACCGATAGCTCCCCTACAGCAGTACAAGGCAACCGACGCGCTACTTACAATTTCCACAATATTAGGCTTCCATAACAGCTTCCCGTCCAGGATAAAGCTTAAGAACTCGACCTTGTCTGAGAGCCGCAGGCGAACACCCCCACCCGAGAGAGGGGCTAAAACGGGTATCCTGTACTTCTTGGTAAACAAGACCAGTTTCGACTTGCTGGGACATACTGCAAGGACGCGGTTGATCGCCCACCTCGTTACCTGGCTCAGGTAACCTTGAGCCAGATCAAAAAGGAGTCTAGAGATCGTCCCTTAACCAAAAGTTCCACATCATCCACATGGCCGATCATCCTGACGGATGAAGCTGCCTCTATAGCGCCACAACCTTCAGCGCCATCTGAACTGGTAACAGCCTCTTCAAGCCGTTCGGTTTTCTACAATTCGCATCACTTTCGTGCGACTTCTGTAATCTTATATTGGAAAGTATTCGTATAATACGTACTTCACATCTTAACTGCAGCGTACAGCAAAAGCACAAATCTGCCGGCATATACAGATGAGTTTGGGGGTCATCATGCCCATGAGATTAAGCTCCGACTCGAATTTTCAGTACAAGTTCTTGAGCTTGAGATCGCTCCATCAGTGCAAAAACTAAGTCTGAGCTTATGCTCACTTTTTTTGGATGAGGGTCGCCGACTTCGCCTCAGCAACAGGTTGGTAAGTGCAGCAATGCCTAGCCTATGAAAGGAAGGAACAAAGGTTGCTCTATTGGTAAGCGAAAACAAGACAAAGTACTGGTCTGGTAGTCTGGTAAAAAATAAGGGGACTTTGGGGATTGGTGCTTCGTCTAGCTGGACTCATCACCACCACCACCAATAATGTCTGCCTGCAGAAGAAGCGAAGTCTAAAGCTTCTCAACAGATGCTACTTTAGGTTCGGTGGGCATTTGACGCTTTTCAAATCTCTCATACCCGTATTTTTATATGGCGCAGAAACGTGGACAGAAAATATGACACAGACAGGAGATGAGAAGGGAAGACTTTCCGACTTACGGGTCAACTATTCAATGCAAAACCCATAAGTGGAAAACGGAAGCAATGACGAATACGAACACAATTGAAGGACCTGTCTACATTTGGAGAGAAAAACTGGTGAAATTTCTCAAAGGAAAAATGCAATAGAACAAGTTCTAAAAAGTAGATGAAGAATTAAAGAGTTGACTATGAGCATCAGAATATACGACCCAGTTCCCAGATATGTCAGTGAGCTGGCGCAGGATCTGTTTTTTGTGCGGCTTCGAAGATATACATGGGAGGGAGTTTTGGTTAAAGGATTGCTTTTGAGCATTTTAATTTTAATTATGTAGAGGTATGGTATTTGAATCTCTATTCTTATAATAGATTTGGTGTCCATTGTTGCTAGTTTATTCTTCTCAATCGACTACTTAAAAAACTACTTGCTAAACTCAAATAGTAGATAGCACATTAACTGAGTTACCCGTAATTGTCAGTAAAATTTCGAAACCCCCAAATAAAATAATCCGCGAATATAGCCGGATGTCGTATTCTCTGTGCTTCTGGGTAATATTTGCATGCCCAAACTGTCCCAGACAAGAGAGAGAGAGTTTATTATAGGCATCCAGCTATGACATTGCTGACCTTTACTCAAAATTTATCAGCCTCCGATCTGGATAGATTTTCCATCGCAAATTTTCCCCCTTCCGAAATACTCTGCAACCATATACATATATTTGCCACCTTGGCGAATGAAGTCAGGCGGCAGTTGAGAATTGAGGTCCATGGCAAAGCAGATCCGCTGTTGATAGCCCGAGATTTACTGGAATTAATTTAGATAGCCTTTGCTCTTTCTCCATGCACACAACTGCAGTAAAATACAGAGCCACAAAAGTCTTCAACTTGCTTTCCGGCAAAGCTTGGTAGAAAGACAAAATACAGGCTTTTTGGCAACGTACAAGGCAATGGACGAAGCTAGAGACATATCGAAGCACGGCCGTACGGGCAATAACTCGATGTCTTTGAATGTCGCCAGAACATCATCTACACAATGAGGTGCAGATGTGCCCTGTGAGGGAACACAAGATAATGTTGAATAAGCAGGTCCTGTTCGACCGCGATTAAGACTACGTTGAGCAACGGCTCGACCCGACACTGTACAGCCGGCAATCAACAACATTCGCAGCATAACTTCAGCACCTTCACCAACTCTCGTCACGTGGATGCCGTCATCGGAGCTTAAAGATGACACTTTGCAGAAGAACCACTTCAGCTGCCTCTAGAGACTATGTTACTTTAGAACAACTACTGGACTCTGGTCTGGATGCTGCATCAGGTTAATCTCCAACCTATTCACACTCGACCAACCAACATAAATTGTTCCACGTGTGAAGGCTAGCCGCCGCTTCACATGCGACCTCTTCACATGCACCCTTAAACCCACTTAACTAACAGCTCTATCCCTTTGGCACGACCGCCATAAAACACTGCGGAAAACTAAATCGAGCGCAACTCTCGCACTGTTCCAAATCGAACGTTCAACTTTGGTAATTTGCTTCAATAAATCAAAACAAATGTAATGAATAGTCAAGATGACTCACTCACAGTTGACATTGCAAACGCTCCTATTTGTGATTTTTTCTCAATTCTCAAGTGCGCCGTTGATTGATTGATGAGCTGACAGCAACAACAACAACAGCAACGACACCAACAACACCAATGATAGAAGTGTCTCAACTTAATGTAAAGCAACGTAAAGCACTCACAGCCGTCGGCGCCGCAATAAAAATCCACTCAACGCTTCATTTGTTTTGCCTAACAACGAAGCCTAAGCGGACGTAGCAGTTCACAGCCACTTTATGCAAAAAAATACATGAATGAATGAACGAAAAAAGGAACGTATGGACGCCCAAATAGGCTTAGGTCATGAGTTAGTCTAACAAGCAGCTGTTAAAACCCGCTTGGCGGACAGCTAGCTTTGGATGTATGTACATAGCTGCTGGCTGCCTGACTGCCTGCCTATGTTCAAAGCTTCATTGAATCTTCATAAAAAATGAAAAATTGTCTACTTATTTTTTCTGCTCCTACATACATGCAGCATAGTATAAACGCTTCACAGCCGGAATACGCGCAGCGCATGGGCTTTCACTTTTTTCTTTATGCCGCACGTTGCTTTTTTTTGCCCTTACTTTCTTGCTTTTTCTTTGACTTTTTTCTTTTCGTTTAGTAGGGCCAAAGTAGGACTAGGGCAAGGACACTTGCCACTTGCCAAGCAAATAGGGATAATAGCACAGAGCCAGTCAGCCAGCCAGCCAGCCAGCGAGCAAGCAGTTGAAATCCACGTAAACCAGCCAGCCGGCAGCAAGCAAAGCAGCAGAGAATGAAAATGTAGGGATTCCATGATTTTTTTTTTTCACTTCCTTACGCTACGAATTTTCTTTCTGCTATGTATGTATATAGCTACACGCACACACCCACATTCATGCAATCTAACGAAAACACTTTTTCACCGTTTTTAATGTGCGTCCTCGGTAATGTTGCGGGTGACTTCTGCGATGTCTGCGCCAAGTCTAGAATGCCCATACCCAAGGCTGGTTGGCTGGCTGTTTGGTTGCTGCGTTGGTTAGCTGGTGGTTGTCGGTCTGCTTGGTTGGCACGCGGGCAGGCGATGGGCAGTCAACAGACTTGTGCTGGGCTGGTGTCGTGCCAGTGTTCGAGAGTTCAAGTGCGCCCGTTGCCCGTTTACAAATGATAACCACTTGTTGAGTGTGGCAGCTAAAGACCGAAAACAACGGTGTTGCAACACCAAGTTGCACAAACCTACATATGTATGTACATGCCTAGCTACCTACCCACATAATAAGAAAGTGAAGTGATAGAAGTAGTGTAAGGTCATGAAAGCAAGCAGTGGAGTACAACGTGCGAAAGCAAACATTCAAACGCACATACATATCTATATTTACATACATACATTCATGCGTACGTACATACCATTCATGCAACCACACATTTCCATACAGCTTAGTGAGGCAGTGAAAACGACAGCGAATGCCTGGACATTAAAACCCGTAAAAATCAATAAAATTCAACACGTTTTAAAGGTAAATTTGTAGCAAAGTTTTGTATGTAGCAATGCATGTATATACATATGTATATGTATTAAGGTGGTCCTTAAAAATATCAAATAAGCAATTTGTTTTTCAGTCTCACCCATTCAATCGCAAAGAGCCACGCCTTAATCGACTCCAATCAGGACCAAAATTTATATGTGATATCTATGGCAGTGATGTTACCGTTTGAAGGGGTGAGACTGAAAAAAATCGTTAATTTGATTTTTTTAAGGACCACCCTAATGTACATACATACATACACACATACAACAATGTGCATATGCTTCTACTCAAATAAGCGGCGTTATGATTTTGCTTTTTGAGAAAGGTGGTAATTTGATCATTTTGATGCTGTGATTTAATTCTCCGCTAAAGATTCTAATGACTTTTGATGTGCAAACATTGATTCATGCGGACAATTCACGCCAAAATGCACAATGGTTGACGTAGACGTGAGGAGGGTATCCATATGTACTTATATGGATATGCAGATACATTAGGGTGCATTACTCTTGATACAATAAAAAAAAAATCGGTACTGGTTTTTCCATTGGAAATATAAATTTATTTTAATATATTTTAAGACTTTCGCCAAAATATGTATGGAAAATATTAAGATTTACCTGATCTGGATCTATTTGAAAATACATACACTCACGGCAAAAAGTATTGGCTCCGAAAAGTGTACACAGTATATGCAACAAAATTTATTTTAATTTTTTCCGCAACTTTTTTGTAAAGATATGGTTTACACCAGATACAATAAAAGACAAAAAATATAATTATTAAACTTTGTACTAAAGTTGAGAAAATTCTAAAAATTTTCATGAAAATTTTGAACTCCTTGTTCATATTCTTCTGAGTATGCAGTTTTGAAGTAGCTAAGACTTACCGTTGATTTTTTGTAATTTTTTCACGCATTTCCTTCCGTAAAAAATCATAAATGTGTGGAAAAATTGCGGGAGTCCTCAACAACAAACAAAACAAAAATTCTCAAAAATAGCGCAATTTTTTAGAAACTTCAAACTTGAATTTTTTTACTAAAATTTAATGGGCTACAAAACCGCATTCTCAAAAAAATTTCCATGAAAATTTATTTAATTTTCCTGAGCTTTCCACAAAGTTTGGAAATTGTATTTTTATGTTGTAGTGTTATCCAGAATCTAATAAAAAAAAAAATACTAGCGAAAAATAAAATAAAAATTTTCGCATATTTTGTTAAAAATTCTATGGGCAAATACTTTTGGAAGTGTGTGTACATCCATAAATCGATTGTTTTTTTTTATAAATAAAATGAGTTTTAAAATAATTTTTCCTAAAAAACCATCTCAGATGATAGAAGTGTTAAAGTTTTAAAGCTCTGCATAAAGCTGTTTAAAAATTTTATCAAGCGAATCAAAATAATTAGGTAGATTTTTCGATGTATTTTCAAATCGGTCTAGCTCACGAAAACATTATTATTTTTCCAAAATATATTGGTTGGTGCCTTAAAATATAATAAATTCCATAATTCCGATGGAAATGGATTTTTTTTTGGTGTCTCACCCTAATGTACATACATAAGTATATACTATGTCTGTCAGCGAAGATAAACAAGTATTATTTAATGCGTTTGAAATCACACATGCAAATTTTTTGATGTATCTACACATACATATCTCGCCAAAGCTTCTTATACGCGTTTCAGTAATTCAAGTAGTTCGACGACAGTTTATGGGGACTACATAAAGGAACAGACCGAGGTAAATAAATTTCTTTCATTGCGAAGTCCTGCTAGTCAATGAGACTAATCCTTCTACTCTTTATATTTTCATTAGTTTCTTGTCCTGCCCCTAGGTACCGTATCGTAGGATTATTCCATTCATGCATCGTCATCCACATGTGCAACATAGGTGGCTGCAGCCTCGGCGGCACACTTAGGCCATATGCAGAAGTCCCATTGTGTTACCACAGTCAGACACCATTCAATTATCGGCCATGTTGAACCATTACATGTTAACCTCGCTAAACTTAGCCAGGAATATTGTTTCCAGATGCCGCAGCCTGCTTCTGCACAGTGCCCGTTTCCTACTCTCCGTAGTTCTTCGAGCTTCTGCACACGTCGAAACTTTCTGCATGCCTTCCTATTACGTAGTGTCCTGTTAGAGTGCCCACAACGATAGAAATATCCTTCCTGCATCCGAGAGTCTACGTTTCGTAACCGATTTCGATCCCATTTAGAACATGTCGTACTTTGACTCCATCTTTCTTGAGCTTGTTTGTATATACAAATTCTTTAAGTAGCCGATTACAGGTCGCATATGGCATACAAATCCCTGCTTTACCAGGAAAAATCTGCTTCGTCTTGACGCTCATCGCAATTTCATCTGCCATGCAGTTCCCTCTATCTCCCTATGACCAGTGACCCAAGTAAGGTGAAGTCTGTTCTGTTTGGTCATCTGCTGTAGAGATAGGCACTAGTTCAGCGCAATCTTTGAGTAAAACGTACAAGAGCTTAAAATGAAGACGTCTCTAACTAAAACTTCAGTCCCAAATTTCTTTACAGCCACCATGATAGCTGAAACCTTATCTTGGAAAAGGCTGCAGTAGTCTCGTGAATTAAAAGATTTCATGAGAAAAAGCCTCCTACCACCTTATCGTCGAGTTTATGAAGCTCAGTCATACATAAGCCATCCATTGATGCGGACGGAACAGAGACTGGCCTTAATTGCCCCAACAGCTGCAATAAATTTTCAACGACAAATGGCGTTATCAAAGGTCAGCAAAGCATCGCATATCGTAGACAAGGGACTCGAGTTCCCTCGTGAGTCTGCAACTATTTTTTGCACGTCAGTTGTAAATATTGTAGCGTGCAAAACTTCTAAACATTGAATATCTAGAGACGCTTCCAATATTCTATGCACTTTGTAACTATGATGGATATGTAAATTAAAAAGCCAAATCGATCCTGTGCAATTAGTTGCATGACAAAAGGCTTTAGATTTTTAAACATCTGCGTAAAGATTATGAAACCTGCCTTCTAAACTGAGCGGATTATATAAATCGCATTCGTCCCATCACCTTTGTATAGCTTGAATGGCTCAGCCGATTTGTCATCGCTTTGGATCAATCGAACTAAGCAGCTGCGTCCATTTACTTGCTGCCTGTCTGTTTAATTTTTCTTATTTTTGCAAAACACAATGGCTGTTTAAACTTCTTAGGCTTATGTGAGATATGGTAGGCGCTCCAATAATGCCTATTATTGGTTGCTTGAGGACAGGGCCGCTATTCTAACTTTGCTCACACAAGTTTTAGAAGAATTTCATTGTTTCAACTCATTCTTATAAACTCTCCTTTTCATTGGGCTGAATTCGTTGACAGCATCAGTGAGCCTAGCACAAGGAACAACAAGCAATTTCTTAGACATCGAATGACTAAGTAGGTATGTAGACTTGACTGATAAAAGGTATTAATGAAAAATATGCTAATCCTCCTAAGTTCGCCAAAAACCCTTAAACTTCCGCAAAGGAAGTATTTCGGTTTAAATGCAATTTCAAATTTGCTTTTTTGTCGAATATAGGGGCTTTTTAAAATTTTTCGCCATATCTTTGGCATTTATAGTCGAGTAATTAAGAGTGATATTCCGATATTCTTGTTTCGAGAATACGTTTTTTTGTTCCAAAGTTCATTGACCGCAAGTGCATTAATTTAGTTTCATTTTATTCATTTTGTCGGGACCCGCACACGACTTTTTACAACCACATCAAGTTTCGGACTATGGACTGAAATTATTTCGATACAAGTCCCAAAATGATAACAAACTAGCCCTGACATCTACTTGAAATGATCCCGAAATGTTCCTGAAATAATTCTGAACTAGTTACTAAATGGTTACGGCGCCAACGATACGGCTCCTAGGAGCTTCTCCTCTGTCCACTTTCCCTCAAGGGATGCGTGGGCCGGGCGGGAGTTCTTGAGAAGGGGTGCGGTGAACTTCTTTACAGATGGATCGAAACTGGACGGCAGGGTTAGTGGTGGGGTCTTCCGTCGAGAGCTTACCATCAGCACTAAGTTCACTAAGTTTTGGCCGAGGGTGGACCGGGGCGGTCGAGGGCACTCCTCACACTCACAAAGCCATAGCTCTCACTTCTAGTGGGGGTTTTAACGGGTCACTGTCCTATTGGTATTCACGCAGTAAGGCTGAACATTATGTCGCAGTTGCCTAGAAGAAGACGAGGTAGAATCACGTCAATCTACCTTCTTAGGAGCCCAGCGTTTGCGAAGCTTCAACTTTGGCTCTCACTTTCTAAATAGTCGCGAGGAACCCTGGGGCATTGAGATCAGCCGTATTCGTAAATACAAAATCGGCTCGGAGCATTTTAACGATAAAGTTTAGGGGGCCGTTCCAAATTAACTAACCTACTAAATGGTCCTGAACAGGTCTCGAAATGATGCCGAACTAGACCCACAGTATCCTAGAAGTGTTCATTTGTATACGCAAGTCGCAATTACAGATTTTTTGTTTGGTTAACTCAAATTTTACCCATACCGAAAGTTAAGAGGTTTCCTAGGGTGTTCGATTACTTGCCCTTTTTCCAAAATCGGTTTTCGAATTATTCGTAAAATTGCATATAATTGGTTATAATTATTTAAAACTATTTAGGGGTTTCCCTGAAACTGGAAAAAGCCTTGAAAACTTAAAAAAAAACTCAAAACTTTTATTGAGAAGTCAAGATTTGGATGAAATGAAAAACCGGGATGTTTGATAAAAAAAATTCGGTTTATTCGATATTTGCAGATTTCAAAAAAATCGCCTATAGATACCCAAAAAAAACTATTATACTACTATATTTGCTATTTAAGACTTTAATAATACATTGCTTTCATATATTTCACTACTAAATAATTTTCGTCCACGTCCAATATACAAATTGACATAAAATAGCCAAAATTTACTATGCAATTTTCTTGCGAAAGCTATAAAATCTGCAGATCTTCACAAAATCAAGTCCTTTAATTTTTTTCTTTTTTTACTTCCTCATTTGAGATTTTATTCAATCCTTTTTTCAGCAGCAAATTGTTCCTTTTCATTAAACAGACACGAAAAGAAGTGTTTAGTCGAATGGAATTTGTGCGCTACCGAATTTTCGGTAGCTGTCAGTCGTTTTACGCTGCTAGTGCATCCGCATCCGAGCAACACGTCAATGCTCAGGTTTCGACTTGAGATGACATTTGTGAATTTTGAATAAGATTGGCGCAGACAGTTGGGTTTGGCGCAGGGAGAGCAATATAGTAGTCTGATGTTTTGAGGTGAAAAATTAAAGAAGGACAAAATAAATTAAAACCAAATAAAACGAGATGAAAAGAAATAAAATAAAATTAATTGATACAAAATAAAATTAAATTAAACCGAGCTTTGCAGACAACAAAACTAGGGTGGTCCTTAATATATCGATATCTAAATTTTGTATATTTGTACAAAATAAATAAATATATGAAAATTTTTGGTTTCACTACCGGGGTTTGAAAAAATTTAATTTTTTTTTTTACGCAAAAATTCTTTTTTAAACGCGAAAATTCGCCCAAATTTTGACCTGAAATTTTTTAAACTTGACACATTTTTTTAAATAAATTCATAAACTCGCCGAGCTATAGCAAACTAAAAATGT
>NW_023458557.1:84749588-84801447 GCF_013731165.1 Rhagoletis pomonella
TGTGAATGAAAGCTTGGTGTCGAAAACAACGCCAAGATCTTTCATCTTGTAGCTACGGCTTATAATACAATTGTTCAAATTGTAACCATAATCAATGAAATTTGGCTTTCTAGTGTAAGTTACAGTGAAACATATTTTAACATTCTCGAAAAAGATTATTTATAGAGAACCATTGTTCGATCGGATTGCAACTTTACGCTATCTGATAAGCTGCGCAGCTCTAGCAGAAGTTTTACGTCGTCTGCAAACATCAGACAATTGGCGAACTTGATATGATTCGGCAAGTCGTTTATAAAAAGAATGAATAGCAGTGGACCACAGTGAGTTCCTTGAAGTATGCCAGACCATGCCTCGACAAAAGTCTTTGATACAGAAGTGCCAATTTTTACGAATAGTTTTCTACCCTTCAGGAAACTAGCGAAGAAATCTAGGAGTTTACCACTTACTCCATAACGCTCCAGCTTATACAACAGTATTGAATGGTCGACCTTATCGAAGGCCTTTGAAAAGTCAGTGTAAATTACATTTATTATTTGGTTAGTAGCTAAGAGGAGGTTAGAGCAGGTCGAACGCCCGGGGACGAAACCATGTTGGCATCTACAATGAATGAATGAATGAATGTATGTATGTACATTAGACTTCATCACTCCCTCATCACTATCGGTACTGTACTTCCATTGGAGTTATAAAATCTATAATATTTTAAGACTTGCACCAAAATATAAAAATTTACGTGAGCTGAACCGATTTGAAAATACCTCCAAAAATTGAGTTTTTTATGAATAAAAATAGCTTCTTAAGGAATTTTTTGAAAAAAAATCTCCTCAGATGACAAAACAGTTTAAGTTTAAAAAATCTGAATAAAAATATTCAAAAAAAACTTCAACGGAATCGTAATAATGAGATTTTTGATGCTTTGAAGTTAAAAATTTCAAAGATTGGTATAAGAAAAACTATTCCGATTTGGAATTATGAGGTATCATTGGAAAGATATTTTCTCACCCTTTTTATTTCTTTGCAAATAAACACATTCAAAGAATGAAAGAGCAATATAGGATGGACGAGCGTCATTTCAAGTTGAAGTGTTGGTATTTGAAAAAAAATATATGCGACATGAATGAGTTTTCTTTGCATAGAAATAAAAATAGTGGGAAAATACCTTTCCACTGATAGACATAAGTCTAAATCGGAATAATTCTGACCCAGTTATTCAAGGTTTTCTTAAACCACTCCTTGAGAAAGTTAAAAAAGAAAACAGTATCAAAAATCTCATTATTAAGATTACGTTGAAAAATTTTAAATATTTCAAAAAGTTCTTTAAGAAACTATTTTTATTCATAAAAAAATCCATTTTTGGAGAAATTTTCAAAACGTTTCAGCTCACATAAATTTTAATTTTTTTCACAAATATTTTAGTGAACGTCTTCAAATATAATAAATTTTGTAATCCCGGCGGAAAGCCACTACTGTTTTTGGTGATGCAGTCTAGTGTATCTACATGGATATCTATGTATAATTAGGGTGGTTCAGAAAAAAATAAAATCAGAATTTTAATGTTCTCACTACTTAGTATTGCTCAAAACCGAAAAAATTTACCCCCCCTTTTATTTTTGAGACCGAACAACATTTAGAGGTCATTGAAAGCATTCAAAGTTTTCCAGGTATTTTATATGACAAAAAAAATTCGTAGAAATTATCTAGAGCTCTTGAAAACCAATATTTCTCGATTTTTTTAATATCATTTATTATGTAAGTATTAAAAAATGGTAAAGTAAACTATTGGGTATTATTATTGAATGTCAAATGAGAAATAGATCGAGAAATATTGAAATTTTTCATCTCTATACATTTCTACGAAAAGTTGTTTTTTACCCGTATAAAATACATGGAAAACTTTGAGCACATTGACCGACTTTGAATGCCTAAAAATATAAAAAAAACAAAAATCGAATTGAAAAAAACAAGGGTATATTTTTTGCGATATAGAGCAATTTTAGGGGTGGAGAGCTTTAAAATTCGGACTTTACTTTTCGACATGCATTTTTCAACCACCCTAATGTATTTGTATTTGCATGGCATATACATATACTGCGACTCTGCCATGTAGCCAGTATATGATTGGACGGGTGCTTGGACTCAAATTAGAATCAAAAGCACGAGTATATGAATAACTAATTTTTGAGCGCTAAATTCCTCAATACTTAATCCCCAAATATTTCTAGTTCAATTCAAATAATTTCCTCGCTACTCTTAGGCAATGCAGCACAGTTTGCTTCCCTTTTTTTTGGGGGCAAAATTAACATCAAAGCGCTTTAGTGCCAAAGGATTGATTAAGCTAATTCATCGGCAAAACGTCTTCAATGAAGCGTAAGTGACTCTCCAAAAAATAAAAACATAAAGCTGAAATAGCATTTGTACCTACTCGTCTGAGTGAGGTCTATATCTGTTTTCGACATAATTACCAAACACAAAATGAAAAGCCGAAACTGTTTAGGTTTCTCTATGAAAGTTGCAACAGGCCAGCAATATTGCTTGTAACTTTTGCTCTAATGCGAATCAAAAACGCATCAAAGACGAGCAAATGCTCACAACTCATTGTTGCTATGAAAGTGAAGGTGTGTTTATAGAAACCTGAGTGCGTGTTTGTTTGTATGTATGTACATACATACATATGTATTTCGCTTAACTTTGATGAAGCTCCACAGCGAATGGGTGCACGGGTACGTTTCGGCAAGATTGGCAAATCTGTTTGATACAAAATTGAGGCTGTTGGTAGCTGTGAATTCTGTTTACTCTCATGTCTCAAATCGGTTGTGTAAAGCTGACAAGAACATGCATGTATGTATATACATACATATGTGCAGTTGGTTGAAATAGACAACAATCATTGATTTGATCTATACAAATTAATTAAAAAGATTTATTGTATCTGATGAAAGCAAAAACGTATACTATGATACGCAAAACTTCAGCTTCTGGAGCTTTTCATTAGACTCATATCAAAATGCATAGAGTTTGTAATACGATACCGAGAGTTCGGCTCCAACGGATAAATTGGCAGAAATCTATTTAATTTTTTATCGGCTATGGAAACTCAAGCTTGCTGTGGAAAAATGTCAACATAGTTTTATGGAGCTCTATGATCTCAGTTCATTAAACAGACGTGCTTTTAACAGAGTCCACAGCACTAAATAGGAATTTACAAGTCAGAACGCGTTGTGAGACCTGCTGTATAATAAACTCTTTGAAATGTTTCAATATAACGCGACCCGACGACATTCTACCTGCACAGGTACAAAACACTAAGAAGGTTTCGAGTCATTGGCTGAGTCTTATCCATGCCAGTTGCTTTGTGTGGGGTTATATCCGCCAGAGTGGTCAACATGACGCTTATACTGCAGGCTGGTAAGAGTTTTCAACTCGTCAAATTTCTAGTTAAGCTTGGGATCGCAACTGACTTAACCTGGAAATAAGTGTTTACCTGACGAATAGTGTGGAAGGTGAGCTTTTTTGTGAAAAAATCTAATATATCGGGAGCCATAACGGTATTTTAAGCTTTTGAAAGGGAAATTTCAAGAAGAATTGCCCCTTTCTATAAAAAAATACCTTGTTCTTTAAAATTACTTTTAAAAATAGAGAGTTCAATTTTTTTTTTATTTGGGATGAAAATTGTAGGCACTGCACTTTATAACAAGTAAGAGCAGCGCTGTCTTTGGCTATGCCGAAAGCTTCATACCTTTCATGAGGACCTGAAAATTTTACTTTAACAGATTTATATATTCAAAGCAGGCATAGATAGAGAAGATACCTATATAAAAAATCATATCTAAATAATCAGAAGTATGGAAGATATATGTACCTTGTATAGCACCAATCTAAGTGATTTTCACTGCTGTGTGATCGGAATGTAAACCGGTAACACAATTTAATAGGTTTAGCTTCCCACATTAAGGGCAAAAGAACCTTCTCGGCCTCTGAGACATCCAGAGCCAGCCCCTCATGGCAAGCATGTAATGCCCCGGCATCCAGATTAATGCAACGACATGCCTATCAGCTAAATCCATAACTTACTCTCTGCATCTTTTATTATGCTGGATGTGATGCTAACAGAGCCGAGTGCTTTAATCGCTGGCTGGCCTCTGTGATGACGGTAGTCGAATAAACTATTCGATTTGAAGGTCAGTTGAAAAAATTCCCGCCCCTACGCCACAATCCATTTTTGAGCAGTTCACGAAAATAGATATTTACTTCAGCGTTCAGTAAAAATCGCCTCCTTCCACTTCCTCCTTAGTGGAAACATCGTGCCGAAATTTATTTTTTTTGAAGAGAAGCGAAGGACAGATGTGGTCAGATTTTTCACTTAAAAGCTTGGGTCGTTGAAAGAGAACAAGATACGTCCCTGTCCGTACGTACGTTCTTTTCACAGTCTAAGTTCCTTAAACCCCTTAGGGCACTCTGTGAAGCACTTACACTTCCTACCACCTGTAACCCACAGAGCCAGGTGGAAAAATACAAAGTACTTCAAATATAAAACGAGCTCTTAAATTTACGAACGGTTTCATAATCTCGTCAGCTGACCAAGTTAAAAAGAATTCAGGTCAATCAAATCTTTTATATTTTTTTGATTATTTTAATTTTTTATTTTTTTCCAAAAACTTTTGTCGAAAGCAAATACATCTCCATCAAATTAATCGAAATCAACAGCAATGCAGACACTTCAAATATTGCTGATCACATGATCTGTCATATCCGCTTCCAACAACAAAAGCAACAACAAGCACGGCAACATACAAACGTGGAAAACAAATAAAAAATTTAAATTGAAAAACGTGGAAGAAAAAACCATATGAACGAAAAGAAAGAATCAAATCGAAACATACTCAAAATGACTGACTTGAAGTTTGTTTTTTCTAAATTTTGATTGATTAAAGAAATGATTTTTGATTTTTGCGTGCATTGCGTCGGACTGTCATTTCAGTTTCGGCTTTTAACACTCAATATAGGTACATATGTATGTACGTACGAATTGGAGGAGGAAATCGTGATGCGCGTGTATGTAAATCTGATGATTTCCCTATGATTTCTTTGTTTTATTTTCCTTTTTTTTGTTTGGAATTTTTTTCACTGTTGCTGAGCAGCAGGCAAAGCCGAATGAATGACTTTTCACTTTACGTTTGAATACTTTGAAATGCCAATGCTCGCTACAATTTAATGCTGCATGAGCATAAGCTGTGATTGACAGTTGATTGTCGAGTATTTTGAGTGAGTTGTTTGATTTTGAAATGTATTAAAGTAAACAGTAAATATTTTCAAATGCTTTAAGTGCTGTATGACCATATCGAGCGTTAATCGCCAAAAAAGCGTAAGTGGCTTTTATTCAAAATTTTATTTTTGATGCCGAAATGCATCTAGTTGCTCTAGGAACATTTCTGCAGCAAAAAAAAAATATTGAAAACAAAATGTCGCTTACGTCTTTTTGGCGGCTAGGTCCCGATATGTATGTATGTACTTATGTGAAAACATGCTTTTTATACGCGCTTGCTCGTGAGGAAATATAAATTTCTACATAAGTGTAATGTATGTAAATACGGATATTTACTCGTTTCATAATTATGTCTATCTTTTTCTCTTAAAAATATCAACTGTCATCATTGTATTATTTTGTTACCAAATCGAAAATCTCATCGATTTTTTTTTTTCACAACCAAATATGTCACCACTGCATTAGATGTACATATGCATGCATGTATGTATGTATGTAGCAGTCATCACGTGCCTTGTTACATTGCGTGTGATTATGCAGAGCATGATTAGCAAAAAGTTGTCATTGTACGCTTACTTGTAGTCGCTCTTTCGTGCTGCAACGCCGATGCATGTTTATTGTGCACAGCTATCAACAATTCGTCGATAAACATCCACTTGGCATCTTAGTTTTGTGAAGTTTGCTATGTAGGCCGGCAGCCTTACAGTCCACAATCCGTTGTCACTAGCGATTGCTGCCTATGCTGTATGCGGTGAAAGGGTTTGCTGCATACTTGCTTAGACAGTTACAGTGGTGTGCATAAAAGTGGAGCATCAGCACTGAGGAAAAATAGCAGGAGGCTCTTCATTCAAGCCAAGCGAACAGGTCTTTGGCAACGCTACAAAGACGCACTCAAAGTTTTCTAAAGGGCCATAAAAAGGGCGAAACACGAATGGAAAATTCTGTCGAAACCCTATTCAAGTATGAACTCTATCCTGAAGAGATCTGGTGGACAAAAACTGAGGTTATGTGAGAGTTTCTACGAGTAAATCCCACCTCTTGTCTTCGGTACCAACTTCAGTGTAGATGGCTGCAGAATCAGAGACGAAATCAAGACTAAGTCCCCCTTTTTTCAAATAATTCCTCTAGACTAGGCGCCTAAAGCTCGCTGAAAGATCTTTCTAGAGTATCCGAACTTCGTACCACTCCATTTGTTCAAATTTAGAAAGAGAAGCAAGGTTTCTAGGTCTGTTGTCAGCATTGAGGGTAAATCGTGAGTAATCGTCACGTAGGTTTATAAAGTACCTTGGTTAGTTAGTTTTTTTTTCATTATAGATTTATCCACGGACAGCCAATAAACTGTGATGCCGTAGAACAGACGTCGCCTAAGCAAATTCTTTTCAAGAAGATTGATCACTCATTGTAGACTTTCATGGGGTGTCTGTGAATGTTGTTTTTTTTTGATGTAGCAGCATACAAATTCAAACAGTTTTTGGAAAAAACGATGCTCGACTGACAGTCCTTGGCCAGATAGACCCGACTGTCGTGGGAACGACTTTCATTGGGCCTGTAAATTAACTTAATCCTCCACCTATCTACGCTATAGGCTCACTACACAATTTGCGTGCTCCTGAAGATCAGTCTATAAGTCGCCAGTCTTAAAGCCTTCCGGGCTCGCGGACATCCGTCTACAAGTCATCATTCCTACTCTTTCCGGTACCGCAATCTTAAAGCGTTCTGAAACCCGCCGAACTTGTCGATGTAATTTTCCTCTGCCAAAGAGCTGCTCAAGCTCCGCTTTCTACAAGCGAGTTATTTATCATCGTTCTCCTTGAGCCCAACTAACGGCAGGCTCTAAAACTGCGGCGTTTCGACTGGGTCGGACCAAAGGAAGAGGAATGTTAGTTAAGTTGGGTTGAGTATGCATCTTAACCTTTAGATGCCGTTTAGTGTGAATAGTTACTGGCTACAGTATCCAGACCGTAATTGTGCCAGAGTAACATATGCCTCTCTTGACAGCTGAAGTTCTTACTCTGATATAGGTGGGAATTGAACTCCCATAATGACATTCGAGTTATGGGAGTTAGTAAAACTAGTGATGATCTCCCGCCGAATGTAGTTGTTTGCCCATCTATACAAAGTCGTGTCCAGTAATCGACGTACGTATTCTGGACCTCGTCCTTCAGTTTGTAGACGTATCTGGGTGGAATATTCCGCTTCGAGCAAGTGCCTGTTCGGGTACTCACGTCCTTAGCAAGCGATAAGGAGCTTACTTAACCCTCTTACTGGGAGCATCTGGGCTCCACTATGAAGGTGATGTTCTGGCGACCTCAGAACGCATCTTGTAGCCATCCACAGTGCTGTGTCGTGGCAAATATGAAGCTTGGTCCTCTGCATCCTGCTTGTCCTCGACGGTTATAAGCGTTTTTATAAGAATTTTCGGTGAATTCCCAGCTGCAGTCGGACCTCATTCGTCCAGATGTTTCTATCCTTTCTCGTGGAGTTAGATGTTTGCTATTCGTAACAAGGAGCAGTTTGCGTATCCTAAATTACCAATTTGGGTCCTTGTTTTTAAATTAAACAAAATGTTTACTGTTTTATCCTAAGCGGTCTCTCTTTGAAGACACCCAGCAGGATTTTAATATCTAGTCGAAGGTGGAGAACTTTTGCCAATAGGTCCTTAAATATACATATACCCTTTGCCGCTTACTCCAAGCCAGACGCCCTCTGCAGCTTGAAGTTCCGGTTGATGCTGCGAAATCCAGCGCATCTTCAAGGCTAAACATGGTGTGGATACTGTATTCGACACGTGGGTGCTCACATTACCCAGAGTGGAAGTGGAGAGTCCGTGCACTGAGTTCAAATAGAACAACCTACATATGTATACCAAAATTTAATTTACAAGTGCTTTCAATTGGCTTTTGTGTCTACCATAAAGGCCCACATTTTCTGCTTGACAATTTTTGGCGCCAACTATATATATGTTTATGAACGCTACTGTATTTTCATATAACATGTATGTATGTAAGCGCTTTGTTGCTGTTGGTCAACACAACACCCTTCTACCTTTTGACTCCTTAACGAACTGTGAGCAAATCTTCGCGGTCTGAAGACACACATATGTACATATACATACATACACAATGTTGCTTGAAGAATTCACGCAAATATTCAGCGCAAATATTTGGCGGTTCTCAATAACAGCGGCCAACAGCACCAGCAGCAAAGGCTAAACCCGAAAAGAAACAACTGCAGTCAGTAGTCAATATTGGCGACAACAGCGGCTGCTGCGGCGGCGGTGGCAGTAGCAAACCTCTGCTTCTTTAGCTGCTCTTTCATTTCCTCCATCATTTTTAGCCGGACGTTCATTCGGTCGGTCGGTCGGTTGGTTGGTTGGTAGATTCGGTCGAATGTTGATGTCTGGCGCTATATCTCCAACATCTAAGGCCATAAATAACTGGCGGACAGTAGAGCCGCTTAAGTTGGGTGTTTGACATGTTAACAGAGGCGAAACATTCTTCACTGCTGCTGCGAGACAAACAACACAAACCAAACTTTAAGAAGTTGAGAAGTGCGAGAAGCGATAGAGATGGTGAGCGATACAATCATGAATTCAATCCGCTGAAACACTTACTCAGTGCGCTGTTTTGTATGGGTAAATATAAGGTTTGAATTTCACTGTTGTGAATTTTCACCGCATGCGCAAATTCTCTGTTGGAGGGAGAAAAGTTAGAAAACGTTGGGGAATAGGTAAAGTCATTGCAATCGAGAGTTAATTAAATATAAGCTATGCCGCAATAGTTAAGGGCGGAGATTTACATGGTTAGTACATGCGAGTATCATCGAAACGAAGGTGAACGTACGTGAGTGGATCACTAAAGATGATGATTGGAATGATGTGGTCAACTTGACAGCCGCTACTCACACTTGAGTCATGCACCCCTGAAGAGATTTGTACTGGGGTATAATCTGCTTGATCTAACTCATAAAGCGGTAAGATGGCATCTTACTTCAAGCTCGTTTCGTTGGCCACTACCTTCCTTCAAGATCGGTTAACAACTACATACCTTCCCGGAACATAGGTACCCCAGCGTGGGAAATCATGGGTAATGTAGCTCCATGCTTGGCCGGAAAAAAGGACGGTGGGCGGTAGAATCCTGCGAACCTGTGGTGTTTTTCCAGCACTAATTCAGAGAAGCATTGATATTATCATCGATCTCCTCATTCGTCTATTTAGAGCAAGTTATGCTCAAGAATACTTATAGTGTAAAAATAAAAAATAGGGAAGTGTTGAACGCGGTAATCTCCAAGGGAGAAGGCAATGGCAGCACAAATGCGAGTTAATTGATACTCTGCTAAAAATCTCCGGTCTGCATACGATTCATACGCCAAGATGCTGACGGTAATGGTATCTTTCCAGCATTAATTCAGAGAAACATTGACGATATCATCGATCTTCTGATTCAGCTATACTTGAGAAGACACATAGCGTGGTTTGAAAAAGGTACCCAAATCATGAAGTGCTATAAATGCAGCTGCCATCATTCTCACGGACGCCGAAGGACTGTCAGGCCTACACCTTGGGAACATGCTGAGATATTGAACTGCCTTAGACCATAATACATTTTCCTTACTGAAGGTGAATTGACGGGTTTCGCACTACGGTTCTTCCTATAAAAGATCGAAAAGGCCGCAAAATCTATCTATCACGAAGGAATTGGTCCCAAAAGGCATAGATCATTGTACTACGAGGTGGATCGACACCATGCTTCATGGGCGCGATATTACAATTTGCGTCTTACTCTGGTCTCTCATGAAGGACGACCACCTAACCAAATTACAGGAGTTTTGTTAACGAAACGTTGATTGCAAATTAGGTATATGCCAAACCATAGGTTATCCTTGAAGAGACAGAGCTTGAATACTCTGGCGCAGTTAAATAGTTACCTTTAAGAAGAAGCTAAGTTGGAATTCCCAGCTAAAATAAAACTCTTAGTTAAGCGAGTTGAATGAGGTGGGTCTCTATAAGACCTTTTTGTCGGACAAGGAGTCTCACCTCTAGTTTATCCATTTATAGGCTGGTGTTTGGAAAAACTACACAAAAACTGCCATATTAAAGTTTAATAAACTTCAAAGATTGGCTTCACTCTCGGTCACAGAATCAATTATGATTTATTAAACCGCGACTCTCAGTTGTCTTCTGGGACTGACTCCACTCCATAGTTTTGTTCCAACAGCAGCAGCCTCGATAGAGCTGCACATGCAATGCCCAGGCCGCACAGTGCCGCGACTCCATACAAATGATGGACAAAAATAGAAGGAGTGGTCAGAATTGGCTGAAACTTCACACCTAGAAGTATTATGCCCCTCTAATTTCAAAAATGAAATCGGTTTTTCTGTACCGGTTACTCATTTCGAGAAAACCGAGTTTTTCTTGCATTTTTATATGAAAATAGTCATTGTGGACATGTGTTGATATAAGTGGAAGGAGGCATCAGAATGGGCTGAAACTTTACACCTGAAAGGACTATATCACGGCAATTTAAGAAAAAAAAAACGTTTTTCAGCATCTGTTACCATTTAATTAAAAAATTTTTTTTTTTACAATTTTATAAAAAGGTAAAATAACTCATAATCATCGTAGACATATGTTTATAAAAACCGAAATAGTATTCAGAACTTGTTGAAACTTTACACCTAAAAGGACTAACCCATGCTTATTTCAAAAATGAAATCGATTTTTCGGTACCGGGTACCCATTAAAAAAAAAAGATTTTTTTTTACATTACTATATGAAAGACAAATAAGGCATAATCATTGCTGATTGTGGTGTTTACGAAAACAGGAAGGAGTCGTCAGAATTTATTGAAACTTTACATCTGAAGTGTCTATATTACTCTAATTTTAAGAAAGTAATCGGTTTTTTTTGTAACGGGTACCCATTAAAAAAACACCGAGTTTTTGCACATGATTATTTAAAAATGAAATATGGCATATCATTGTTGCTAAGTGTTCAGAAAAATAGTCTTAATAGTCAAAATTCGTCTAAACTTTACTTCCTAAATGAATACATTATGGTAATTTGAAAAATTAAGTCGGTTTTCCTTACATGTTAACCTTTAGAAAAAAAAATTCTTTTGATTTCATTTAAAATAAAGCATAATCACTGTTAAGTAAGTAAGTAATAATAGCTGTTATATGGTAATAACATATAATATGTTAATAAAAACCGAACTAGTTGTTATAATCACTCAGTTTCAGAGTCCTCAGAAGAGGAGGAAGTGATCACTGATTCAAATGATTCCATGCTTTTGTCTGCTTCGTCACTTTCAACAATGTATTTATTAAAGCTGAGATCAGAACCCTTTAAATATTTGTTTCTCTGTTTTATATTTCTTTTAAATGCAACTAATGGATCTGACGATAATATCAAACGAGTCATTAAATCCGTATTGCTTTGTAATCTTCCAGTTTTTCGAGAACGATTAAGCCGATATTTTCTTATGTTTTTGTGTGAACATTCTAAGGCTTCTTCTGATAATGAACCTGATAAAATAGGTGGAAATACAGAATAAGAAAATAAATGAAAACATAGCTTTAAAATCATTACCTATTGGTAAATCAAAGTATTTAATTACATCACGTCCACGTACTAAAACTTTATGCACTGAACTTGGCATGTTATACCAACCATAATTTCTAAGGTATAACTCTCTTGTTTCGTTCAACAAAACACTAAACTCTTGGGTTTTTATTTGTTTTCCACAAGAGAGGACTCTTAGCACCAGAGAAAAATTCATGAAATTTTAAACTCGCGTTGAGCTACATTTTCCACTAATAGTAAAACGTTGAAATTTTTGCACAGGTAATGTAATTAGTTAGGTGAACAAAATTATAAAAAGACTCAATCAAAAAAAAAAAATATATAAAAAAATTGGACCTCCATGATGTGCATACATTTGTACTATCATTTTCGCAAGCTGTTTGCTGCTTAAGCAAAATAGTACTCTTTATGCAGATGAAGAGTTATAGGTATGTTATTTATTTTTATTTGCTTTTTGTTCGCCTTTCGTCTAATCATTGGTTAACATATTATTTGTAAACTGGTGTCATTGCTCTATATATATATATATATATGTATATATATATATATGTAAATCTTCGTATACCTTTGTTTTTGGCTCCCATACCGTGATGCATATTTAAGTATTTTAATTAGCTGATAATTTTTTTCATTTCAAAGCACCCTGTACCTCTTAATTTTTTTTTTTGGCACTTTTAGCTTTAATTCAATACCTTATTTTTGAAAAGCGAACCAAAAATTTAGATCTTAGGGCATTCAGAAGAAGTATTGTAAATATAGATCAGCTAAAATAATACCAAAAAAAAGGCATTTAGTCACTTTTTCAAAATTGAAAATTTTCAAATATTGGAAAAAGTTGGAAGAGATTTCGATTGTTTCTGTTAGTAGAAGGTCCAAACTACCATAACCAAAAAAAAAATTTCACGAACTTTCAAGATGTTTTTTTTTTTTTGTCTCCAAAGTTTACCAATTTTCGGATTTTGGTATGTTTAATCATATATTTATTTATTAATAAAAAAAAAATATTTGTATAAATTTTTTTTCCATGAACCATACATTTCTTGGTTTGTCGCATATATCTTTATCAAAGTGCAAAAGTTGATCTTGCTAGGAATAAAAATGTATTTTTAACAAATTTTTAACTGCGACCACTTTTATGTGCGAATCGCCGAAATGAAATGGTATGTAGAAAATAGGTGTACTTTGAGGGGGTGTGTGAGGCTGAAAGTTGTTTTTATCACAAAATAACTTATGAACTTCTCTTAGTTGGAGATTTAGCTGTAACTTGACATCAAAACATCTAAGTTTCAAGACAGTCGATTTTTGTATTTTTGTCCACCTTCGCGGCACTGTGGGCCGGGCTAATCACTTTTTTTCTGCACGACGACTTGCAGCTTCACAGCTGCTTCTAAGTACTAAAACCTCTCCACAAACCACTCTCTTCGGGGATTTGCTATTCAAGGTACTATTTCATGGGGTTGGTTGGCCCAAAGGTTCCTGACGTATTTTGACGCCTACTTAGACTCGCAGCTCATCTTAAATCTAGATGGATGCATGTGACAGCGCATATCTTCCGCCAATTCTCACTTGAAGCTAATATATAATCCAGTATATCATAGTCCAGTATTATGTTGTGTGCCTCAGGAGCGTAACGGGGCTTTCATTTATTCCTTCGCACCTCGAACAGCGCAGGGACTCGATAAGGCCAAATCTATTGAAATACTCACCATAAGTACCGGGGCCCGAGAGAAGCTCTGTTAGATGAAAACTAAACTCTTCGTGAGGCCTTTTTAGCAATTTTTCAGCGTTTGAAATGAGCTTGTGAGTGCACCTCCATTTCCCTGAGTCGTGCCATCATTTCTGCCAGATTAACAAAGAACGACGCCTTTCATTTGTAGCTATTACCTTTCGTGTTAGACCTTTGTTGTCTCGGATAGGCGACAGAATGTGGCAGAATGTTTACTGGGACCAGTTCAGCGATTACAAAGGAAGAATTATCAGAAATTGTGCCGGATCCCCAAACAGCTCTCAGTACACTTAAGCGATACACGGTTGTTAGTTTCTTTGCGTAACATTTTACCTTCATTACTACGGCCCAAATCGGAGCAGTATAAAGTAAAACGGAAGTAACCACCCTAGTGTAAAGAAAGCGTACTCCAGGTGGGTCCTGAAATTTAGCCAATCATCAATCATAACGCCCAGAATGGCGGACTTGAGAAAGATGGATTCGAACCGTATGCGAAATCTTATCGTTTCTACGGCTTTCCTGCTGCTTATCACTGTTTTGTGATCGGCGAGGTTTAAGTTCCTAGACGTTAGAAAGCTCTTTTATACTCCTTTTTGTCTCACTATACACTCAGGGGCTAATGGGTTACCACACTCTGATTGCAGTTATGTACATTGGCACACAGACCATTCGAAGATGGAGGAAAAAACATACTCGACATTTAAGGTATAGACAGACGGCCGGAAGTCTTTCAGGTCCAAGGTGCTAGCTATCCTTGTGGCGCAGAAACCATTCTGCGGAGTCAGGTGTTGCTCTTCGAGACTTACTACTACCACGTGGGAAAGCTAAGAAAGCTGTAACCATTAGAAAGTGGTAGAGGTAATTAAAAAGGAACGAAACCGTGTTTCGGACTCAGTTGGTCCTCTTCGATACTTACAACTATCGCGTAGGATAACTCAGAACGCATTGATCACTAGAGATCGGTCGAGGTACCTAAAAGGGCCATACCAGAATATTTAGCTATCGTTTCGGCAAAAAGAGCTTACATAGATCTTCTGAATAAAGACAAAATCAGGTGGCTCAAAGAGTACCTTGCCGGTCATAAGCAGCTGCGCTCTCAAGTGCGCCTTATCGGGCTGACCACTGAGACGGCAAAGAATTTAGGCGGCCGCACCTAATGAAGTCTTTGGTTAATAGAAAGTTCTTTGATCACCACTGAATTATCTAAGTCTCCTCCTCACATACGCAAGTAATCCTAAACTCTTAAATCTTTGCGCGATTGAATCGCGTGCAACATCCAGAATAGAAAAAAAAGCTAACATAACAAGCTTTCAACACACCTATCACTCAGACAAAAATCTGCCATCCATCGACTAGTTGTTAGGTTGCATGCAAGTGCCGATGATTCTCAAGCGAGATTTTAATTACAACTCTGCGTTCGACTTGCAATTATTTACATAAACACGATCACAATTCATGGCAACAGCAACAATGCATCATCATGTAGATGTCGAAGATGCACACACAGTGTACAGTGTTGTATTCCAATGCGTGCATACTACGTTCCACGTTTGTGAACAGTCATAGCCAAATAAACCAATATAAATAGCTACTGCTCTACAAAAGCAACAATCGCACAGCAAGCACGTTGAAACTGATCAGCGATCACAATCAACTCAACACCACACGATTGTATAGTACCTACAGTTGGGATGCTGCTGTTGTTTGTTGTTGTTGCCGCTACTCCTGCCATACCTAACAGCTCTCTACGCGCTACGTAACGCAATCGCTTAGTTGAGATCATTGCGCCATTAATACTCCACCCGACAGAGTGCACAGTGTGAATACGGACGAAGTCGTTGCTAGTCGATGACATGGTTACACGAAACAGCATGTGTTGCAAGCAAGCTGATGTCGAGTTACTAGCGCTGGTGCTGGCGGAACGATCACCAACTGGCGTGTACATTAATTTATTGAAATCATGTCGCAGAGTCGATATTGATACAAATCCATTTTCGATCGCGACACATACGCACAGATATTTTTTGCGTATACATAGGTATAGTAAGTGAGTATATGAGTAGATCTGTAATTGTAGTAAATCCAAGTGTGGTTGGACCATTAAGGCAGTTACTGACTATGTCTGTATGTATGTTCTCAGGGAGACTTTTAAAAGTCACCTAATAAGGGGGAGCATCAACAGAGTGTTCTGTAGTGGTTATCTACCCCTATGCTTGATCGAATGAAAAAGAACTACATAAATGCTTCTTGAAAAGGAAGAACAGGGAGATAGCGTAAGAGTTCCGTATCAAGCTACAAAGCTTAGGAGTAGGACAACGTGTGTGGTAAAGTTGATCACGACACGCATAAGAAGCTTCGAGCGGCAAGATTATAAAGGTTTCGCAGAATTTAACGAACAGGTTTTTTAGTATATGCGTTAAGTTTTGAGAAATTAAATTAAATTAAAAAAATATATTTACTTTTCTTTTTAAAGCAATAAATACTAATAAATAAAAGAAAATTAAATTTGAAAGAAAAAATTAAATTAAAACAGCTAAAATTAATAACAATATTTTTAAAAATTAAATAACATAAAACACAATAACTTTTAAACTACAAAATCTAAAAGTTAAATTAGAAAAGGAAAAAAATTTAATAAAAAAAAGAAAATATTACCTGAAAATTAAATAAAATAAAATAAAAAATATTTTAATTTTTAAAACAAAATTAATTAAAAATTAAAAGATAATTAAACTAAGACAAGTCAAAAAATAAAATTTAAAATTAAATAAAACAAATATATTTTTCTTGTTAAACCAACACAACAAAAACAAATTCACAAAGAGAAACAAATTTATTAAACAAAAAGAAAACCAAATAAAATAAGATAACAAAAATTAAATGAAATAAACCAGATATATTTTTCTTTTTAAACCAACAAAATATAAAAATTAAAGGAAAATGTAATCAACAAAAGAAAAACAAGTCAATAAAGAAAACAAAAGTAAATAACATAAATTTCTAAAACTTAAATGAAGTTAAACAAAATATTTTTTTATTTTTTAAACAATAATATCTAAAAATTTAAAGAAAATTAAATAAGTTCCTAAAAATTTAATGAAATTAAGAAAATATATTTTTCTTTTTAAAAGAATGGCATCTTAAAATTCAGGAAAAATCAAATTAAGAAACATAAAATAAGTTTTTAAAAATTATACGAAATTAATTTTTAGAAGCTTATTTTATGTATTTTTTGTTTTTTAACATAATTTTCCCTTATACATATATATATATTTTTTTAATTTTTCTTTTGAAAACAATAAAATCTAAAAATTAAAAAGGAATGTTAATTAAAAAAGGGGAACAAAGTCCGGCGTCCGAGGACTCGAACTCTGATCTCTCCAATATCACGCCTGTGCTTTGCTCTCTCGGCCGTTGCGACTGTTGGAGTGACGCGAGCTAAATTATTACAACTGCTTTCTCGCAAGAAAACTTTTCACCACGAATGTAAGAGCTTTTTTCTAAGATTGCTAGAATAACAAAAGTCTTTCGTACTATCTTGCCATCTGTCTTTTATTTGTTTTACCCTTCAAATTATTTTCGAATTGCTGTTTTTATCCAGTGCTTTCCACCAGACCAGCGCTCCATAGGTTAAAAACGCTCGGATGACTGTGGTGTACGTACCGTGAATGATAGTGGTGACAGCGGTCGTTCCTCTATGTTGCGACTCCACGTATTTTTAGAGTCAAGGATAATCTGTAAGTAAGTAAGGTTATAGGTGCTAACTACGAAAGCTAAGCCACCACTTAATTTACTTCTCCTATGAAGGTATTCCCGAATGATCTTCGTTATTATTAGCTGGTTAGAAAAAGTCGATTTATTCACTCAGCTCCCTCTCAAAAGAATTCACCGTACGCCTCATTAGCTTACTATTGCATGCGTACACAACACATACTCGTACGTGAGTTAAGCGCAAGAAATCTTCGTAGCCGTCAACGCGATCAATTTTGCGTCGCTGCATATTTACTAAAATGAGACTGACGAAGCATGCTTCTCTATGTCCATTGCTTGCCTACATAAACCAAGCTACCAACACGGCACCAACCAATGAACTTGCCTTGATTGCTACCATTTAAGCAGCTACTGAAGTCAATTACAAAGAGGTTACATACTGATTTCGAGGTACATATTTAACTTGGATGTGGTTTGCTTGGAAGTTGCGTGCATACATATGTATGTATGTATGTATGTACCGGGGTAAAAAGCTAAAAGAAAAATGCGCACGGAGCAGAACTACTTTTCAAAGCTTCGCACAAAATGCTCAAATATTTTGTACATTTCTATTCCGCAGTAATTATAAAGTCCGAACCTTTAAGTATCGGAAAATATTGTGCCCACGGGTAGGTTAGTATCCGTCCCTTTTAGCATTTGAAGTGATAAAAGCCGTAACCAGCATATATCGGAGCCCTTTTCACTAAGAAGGCAGAGAGTTCGTTTCCGATAATGCATAGCAGAGAGGATATCACTTCACTCTGCGGGTATTCTTTTTCAGCTATGAATCTGACTCGTTCATGCCCTATATTGGACATGTAGGCGCTAGAGAGGCTCATAGATGTGCACTTAAGGAACGGGATCCTCAGGGAGTGCATTTGCTTGGATCAACATGGCTACTGCAAGGGCAGGTCTGTTGAAACGGCCCTACAAACAGTCGTTTAGAGTCCTGGGCAGACCTTTTCGCAGAAGGAATTTGCGATGGTTGCCTTCCTTGATAATGTTTTTCCTGTGGCTAAAGTTATCTCCCTAAATAAGCTAGAGGACGGTGCCGGCATTGTCAGGTTTATTACGGCCACCCCGCAATACGGAGTTCTTTCACCGCAGATTTGGTTCGTTGTCGTCACCGACCTGGTAGTGGCTCTGGAAAGAAGAGGCTGTCGATGTAGCATTGATAGCAGAAGGAAAGTTACCGGAAACACTGTTTGAACTTATGCAAGGTTACCTGAACTTGGTTGAGAACTAGGCTTCTAGTTGCGGGCTGGGTATAAACCGCAGTTAAACGGAGCTGGTTCTTTTTACCCCTCAATGGGCGGTCTTCCTTTAAGGCTCTCTGAGAGGGTGAAGTGCTTGGGCTTGATTCTTTACACTAAGCTTTCCTGGAGGAACCCTAACCTAGAGGAAAGAGCACAGTAGCCACGTGTTGTTGCAGAGGGGCCATTGGTAAGCGCTAGGGGTCTTTCACCGAAGCTAGTTCATTAGCTTTTTGAAAATACAGTTAAGCCAATTTTATTATATGGAGTACTCGTCTGGTGGCAAGCAGTGGAAATGGAATAAGTGGGACACTTCGAACCACCCTTACTCTGGCATTCAATGCTAATGCCACCTTATGCTAAGTTCGCCTCGAGCTATGGGCACTCCAGTATTCTAAAAGGCTTCGGGTTCGTACCGACTCGGACAGACTACTGCACGCCGGTTCTGGCTCCGAGAGTATCTTTCACCACCCACACTCCAGCGTAAGAGGACTAGGAGGGGTGGGTGGAATCGTGGTCCTGTAAACTTATTTTCAGATGAATCTAAGCTGAATGAGAAGGTTAGTGGAGGTGTCTTCCATCTCTCCATCGACCTGTATTTTAGGTTAACGGAACACTGCAGCATCTTCCAAGCACATCTGACCGCAATAAAAGAGACTTCGGATTGATTGCTCACTAGTGTAACACCTTTTAAGGACGTGAATATTACAGTCAAGCATCTTTCAAGATTCTTTGCTCCTTGACGGTGCCTTCGAGAACGATGAAGGAATATCTGACTTCCTTATCGACCGCATCGTATTACTTCGCTGGTAAGCTTATTTGGGTTCCAGGTCACACCGAAATCGCTGGAAACTGCATGGCAGATGAGCTGGTAAGACAGGGAACCGTTGAGGAATTAATTCCGGATAGAGGAGGTCTGGGAGCTCCCCTGACCTCGTGAGATCTGCTTGTGGGAAGATGGGCATTTAGTCAGCTCACAGAGCTCTGGGCGAAGACCTTGGAATGTAAGATGGCAAAATCCTTCTGGACACGTGTAGACCGGGCCGGTGAGGGAAGCTCATAAGACCAAGTAAGCTACATCTCTCGCTATTGGTGGGAGTGCTACCTGGACATTGCGTCATAGGTCAGCATGCCGTAAGACTGAATATCATCGATGACCCTTACGGCACCAGATTCATGGAGGATGATGCTCTGGTGCCCTGCCGTTGTGAGCCTAAAGTTTAAGCACCTTGGTTTGGACTTTTTCACGCTTCCGGTGAGCTCTCAGGAATAGTCATCAGTCGATTGAAGGATTCATTGCGAGCACCGAACGTTTCTCTTGCAGGAAGCCATATGTGTCGTCATTCTCCCTTACCTGTGCTCATCTTTCCCTACCCTCCCCTCATCTTCCGGACACCATGCACCGCTTCTCTCTCTCCCTTCTTAAGGGCATCACAGCGGACAACTTAGTCGAGTCTGAGTGGGTCTCCATCTACGGAGGAAGCCTTATAACCTAACCCAACCTAAGCATGTATTAATTTCAAATACCAATTCAATTGATTAATTGATTAATGGAAAATTTTTGCCTAAATTTATTTTATAATTTTTTTCTTGAAGAAGACTTGGATCAACTCATTTTCATTTCTGTCAAAAGTCATCAATGTTTCAGCCCACTTTGAGCGTCCAGCAGCCGTTTGGGGTCAACTGGAATGGAAGTTGAAGAAAATTTACTTTGGTTGTTTTATAATTATTTTATGTTGCTTTTGGTTTTTGTTGAAGGCTATGCTTTCTTTTGCCTCATTTTCCTTTTAGGAAAAAGTTTTCCTTGCTTCCCTATTATTTTTTCGCAACGAACAGACATATATACATACATATACATATATGTACTATTTAGTCCTTTTTGTTGCACTTTGTTGTTGCGACACAACAAAACTGCAATTTTTCATTTTAATGAAAAGACGAAAGTAAACTCAATGGCAAGCTTGTCTACCCATCATCGCTACTTGTAGCTACTAAACTTAGCGTACAGTGTTGCAGCAGCAGCAGCAGCAGCAGGAGTAATGATGCTCCACGCGGACGTGCCACTCGTTCTGATTTCTGTGAAATTGTGCTGACATGCGCTGCCACTCGATGTTCACTTTTGATGAGTTCGACTTGGTTGAGCTGCAATGCCAAAATTGTTTGTCTTCATTTAATGACGGCCACAATTTTTCCTAATCGCCATCCCTTGTCGCGTCTCGCAATAATGACAGCAATTAATTATCGGCATTTTTCGGCCAACAGGGATGTTAACATGTCGAGCCATTTTTCTCGTTTTGCTTCATTTGGCGATTGAGGAGACATGCTGTTGTTGGCGGCAGCTGCGCGAAAGTAAAGGATATTGATAAATTCTTGTTGATACTTTGTACTTGTAATTTTTTTTGTTTCTTATTTTCCACAATTTTTTCGTTTTTTCTGAAGTCCCCAGAATTCCAACATTCGCGCATATTATGCTCAAATTGTCAGTTACTTAGTCGCCACAAGTTGCAACAGCAATGCAATGCCATACCTATTGAACGTTCGGCAATTGGTTGAGCCACTCCTGCTGCTATTGCAATTGCAGCAGATCCATGTCCTTGTCGTTCAGTCGCCCAATGGGAATTACGAGGCAACAAAAAACATGTTGACGACTGCGCTTGTATTGTTAAGCGCTGCAACACGATGATCATGTCGACAGCATTTCCAACAGCTAAAGCAACAAAAGCAACAGGTACGGATTATAAAAACAAAAAAAGCATTGACTTGATCGGAGACTTATGTTGACTGTCACGGTGATGGCGAGAGAGAAAATGATCGCATGCTCATGCGTACCCAGCTACTTATCAATAAACAATTTACTTATGCAACATTGTATATGGGAGTTTATGGTTACATTAGGGTGTGCAAAAACGTCAAGTCATTAGAGAATTAGCACGAAGGAATATAGTAATTTTATTTGACTTTGACTGCCAGCCGCCTTGCATGTACAATTTTCACTAGCCATCAATAATTTAGTATCAGTGTTCTGTTGAAAGAATTGGCAACGAAATTAGCTTTTGAGAATATGGGTCTTCTAAAAAATTGTGTGGGAACTTCTTCCTATGAATTACCTGTAAAAGTCACCATATTTTTTGAGTTTAATGAAAAAATTATCCTAAGTTTAGTGCTAATTTTAATCAATCCAACCAATCTTAATCCTAATATTACCTAATCTTAATCTCAATCTTAATCTTAATCTCAATATAAAACTTCATCTTTATCTTAATCTTAAAATTAATCTTAATTTTTACCTTAATCTTAATCTTAATTTTAAGCTTAATATGAGCCCTAATTTAATCTTAATCTTAACCTTATTCTTAAATTTTAACTTAATCTTAATCTCGATCTTAATCTTAATCCTAAACCAATCTTATCCCGATTTTAATACTAACCTTAATTTTAAACTTAATTTTCATCTTAATCCAAATCTTAACATTAAACTTAATCTTAGTCTTAGACTAAACCTTAGCCTTAACCTCACCCTTAACCCTAGCCTTAACCTTAACCCTAACGTCCATCTTAACTTTAACCTTATTATTTACCTTAACCTTACCCTTACCCGTGCCGAGTTTTTACTCAAAGATTTCAGTCCCTCAAGCCACTGATTGGCTAACTTAGCTTAGAACCGAGAGCAAACGGTTTGGCCCTTCAAGGTATATTTTCCCTTCTCTGTTATCTGTGCTTGTGCTACTGCGAGGTCCTTCTGGTAGAGGTTGAACCGGAAACAGTCTAGGCTCACGAAACCGGATCTCATGATTCTGGTAGGTGGACCGACGGGCCTCTGTCCTATCGGGGTTCCCGTAGAGCTTCCTGGACTATCATCTGCCGGCAACAACCTTCGTTTTCGACACGCAGTTACCGTTGGCAGTGGTATTACAAAACACCAATGATGGCGGTCTAAGTGAGTCCCTGGATAAGGGCAACCACCTTGACCAAATCAAATACATATGTATATTAAAGCAGCCGAAACAGTGTATGACAGTTCCGTAAATGATGCTTTCTGCTCGTTTATGAGAGCTGTTGAGCAGCATTTATACGGAAAAATATTGAAATACCTTATTCCTGGATGTCGAAGGAGCTTCCAAAACATTGTATTAGAGTACATCAGAGTTAGTTAGAATGTTCTGCAACTATGTTCCCAACAAACGGCATCAGTACAGGTATTACTTACCCACTTATTGGAGAGAAAAGGAAAAGAAACATGTCCTTATATGGAAATACCTTCCGTTTCAATGATTGAAATTCAATCCACTGGAACTGAAACTCTGTTTACACTCCACGATAGTTATACTTGCGTCGATTCCGTACACTTGTCACATCCTAATGCATACACATATGCACATACTTACTAGAAAACCATCCGATTAGCTGATCGCGCGATCGATGAGAATCGATTATATCGCGCCACAGTCAACTCTGAAAAGATACCTATCATTTAGAAATCCTTTTGCTGCAACATCAGCAGCAACAAATGCAAAACTACTTGAGGAGGCAGAGCACAACACAGACACACACATTCATATATAAACATACAAAAATTACATAGCCATGTGCATCAGTACAAGCTCAAAAACCAACGCCTAGCAATGTGTACAAGCTTCTTGGCCACTGTCCAACAGATCGCAGCATGAGTGCATGTGCACTTGCACATCTTAGCCTAGCTACGCGATTACGATCTCATTAAAGAGCATCTACAATATGTATTATATACAATAAACAGCTACCTGACAACGTGGCTATTGGCGATTGTATCATCGATCGTTATACCAGCCGCACTGAATCGCCGCCGACATCCATTGCCTTAATGTGTGTAGAATAATTTTTTTTTTTTGCAGTTAAGGGCTTCATCATTAAATGAAATTGTAGCATAACTTACTATTGGATATCTATACTAATGTATGTGTGTACTTATATAACAATTTCGCCAGCCTAGTCTGATTGCAATTCACTTCAAAGCTCGTGAATTTTTTGTATTCGAGCTTGAAGTTGGTTGTACAGCTACCACGGGCACTCTTCCATCCCGATTAGCATGCGTACAGAGCGGGTAGATCTACAAGCACTGCTGTGTATGCTCTGATTTTCAAAATACAAGAGGCCTTTGAGTATGGAGAGACAGTGCTCTGTGCTCTCCTTGATATCGCGGGGGTCCGCTTTACCAAAAAAAGAAACCTCAAAGGGATAAGGAACTTGACCTTGGAAGTCAGTCACGGTCGGCGTCGCCACAGAATTGAAGTATCTGGGACTTATCCAGGATTCCAAACTCCTGTGTATGACTCATGTTGAAGCGGCCACCTCCAAAGCAACTTATGAGAGCGCTGATGGTGTACAGATGTCTAGCGAGCAAATCCTAGGGTTGCACTCCAAGGAACCTAAGATGGATGTACGCCATGATAGTAAATACGAACAATTGTAACCTATGTGGCGATGGTTTGGGCTTCCAGGACTACTCTGACAACGGTGAGGCATACACTCACCAAGATTCAACGCCTCGCAAGTGTTTACTAGAGGTAATACTGGAACTTGAGCCATTGGATATTTCAGCTGAACAAACTGCAAAGCGAACTCTTCTTAATTTTGCGATACCGGGCTTTGGTAAAGGTAAGGTTTTGTCATCTAGGAGCAGGGACAAACTGGGCTCCCAGCTCCCTCTGGTTATGTTCGCCAGGGATGACATGCATAGAGTAGTAGTCTTCAAAAGAAATTTTACGGTGGAAACACATAGCAAGGCGCCCTGGAGTACCTCTAAAGTGATATACAGATGCCTCTAAAACTTCTGAGGCATTGGTGCAGGCATTCATGACCTCAGACTGCAGCTTTTGATTTTCTCGGAACCTTCCCCAGCATCTTTCAACTCGAAGTCTATTCCATAAGCCTGTGTGCTGAGATTAACTTTTTAAGGTAGTATCGAAGCGAGAAGATCCTAATTTTAAGCGACAGCCAGGTGGCAATCAAGGCTCTCCCATCTTTTGAGATCAAATCCTCAATGGTCCTGCAGTGTTGAGAGATGCTCTGGCTTAGAACAATACCATCTAATTGCTATGAGTATCAGGACACACGGGAGTGAAAGGAAATGTGGAAGCAGACCAGCTAGCCAGACTGGCCGCGGCCTCGTTGCCGATAGGAAGGGAGCCCTTTATTTCAATAGGTCCTACTACGATAAAGTAAGCGCTGAGGAAGGAAAACACCAAAGCATTGGTAAAATGCTAAGGGGCTTCGTCAATCCAAAAGCTTAACAGCAGGCTACAATCTGAAAAGATGCAGGATATTCACGGCACTCCCTAAGGAGAAAATAAGAATCATTACAAGTTTCTTTGACGAGCCATTGCAGGTTAAGACGTCACCTACACAATTAGGGAATCTGCTTAAGCGACCAGACGCTGCCGAGGAGACCCCCATTACACACCCTTCTGGAGTGTGTGGCTGTTTCGAGCAGAAGTGAGAGAAGTATAGGGCATCTCTGGACAGGAGAGGAGCACATTTCCTCCTCCACTTCGATCTATTCTGAAATGTATTGAGTCTCTACGGCTGGCTGAGGAGTTGTCGTAATGCTTTGTTACCTTATCTATCTATTGTTACAGATATGTAACCAGCCCCTGATCGTTCAGTGAAATATAATCTTCGAATTCCTTTCGCAACGCGCGAAATACTTAGATTTGCAAGGAGCCATAAATTTGTTTGTGTATTTCTTTGCTCATTTGAGACAAAACCCTGGTTTAAACTGGGTCGCAGGTATTCCAGATCTGTCTGGCAGTCCTTTACGATCCTTTACAGTTCCAAATCTAGTGGTAAATTTCGGTAGCCCTGCAAAAGGATAGTCTCTAATTGAGTTGCTCAATGAAAAACCCAGCACCTGCCTCGTAACGACCACCTCCGAAGGTTCCTGCGGTGATTTAAAGGGAGGCACGAATAGAAAATTTGACCATTTCTAACTCCAGTAGCTCTTCCAATTCCTATAGGTCCTTAGAGAAACACAGTGGAATGTTAAGATCATCGGTCTTGAGTTCATCGACCCTATTCTCTGTGCTGTCTGTATTCAGTAAGATCTGCAACGACTCCCCGAACGGTGGACTCGAAATTACTGCCCGACTGACTAGATTTGTTTGTGGAGAATGACTTAAGGCAAGGTTTCTAATACGTTTTTTCGGGCGCCTTTGTACCCTCGATGGATTCCTTTAAACGTCGCCTTCGTTTCAAAGTGGCATCCCAGAAATCCTTTCATACTTCTTTCGCGAAATATCCTACTTTCGTTCTTCTAGGCATCACGTAACTCTTTATTATAGCCCTGTATTCCAAGAGCTCTTAAAGATTGTTCTGCAACATTGGTGAAAGTGCTTCCTCATCCGCTTTCAAGGCTTTGTAAGCTCATAGTTTCCCTAAGATCTGCGAGCTTGCTGGTCGTACCTTAATGACCATGCCTCCATAAAAACCACCTAGCTTAGTTTTAGTAGAGACGTCCTTAACCGATATTCAACACATATATGTACATATATTTACTCTACTGTCAAATTTGAAGCCAGTGGCTTCGTGAGTTACTTCTAGCAGCGATACCACACATGGCAGGCAATTTAATTCTGTTTTATTTCACTTAAAGCTTAAACAGACGGCAGCGTTGATCCGGATTAACTCGGACTTAATCTGGATCAACTTCAGTTGATTCCCGAGTTAAACCGGATCAACGCTGCCGTCTGTTTATTCTTTTAGTTTACTGTCCAATCTGAGAAGTGTTTATTAAAAAAACGTAAGTGCGCCTGTTCCACACTGGAGAAGTGAAACCTGCGGTACATATCCCAGACATTTCCGTAGCACCATTTCAGTTGGAACATTTCCGTTGCACTATTTCCGTGTGAAATTTCCGTTGAATTTGCTAATTTACTCCCAACCAACCAACCGCCGCTAAAGAACTTTCACTTCAAAAATATCTCTGCGGTCAAAAAGTGCAATGACCCTCTTTCATATTGGCAAAGTTTTTAATTTTTTCGTGGTTAATTAAAACCAGACACTAATAACAATATTATATATTTAGCTGTAAATTTTTTTTGAAGCAACGTCTTTTTTCTTTGAAATTTCCGCAAATAGCAGACTCGTATATATGTATGTACGTACATATGTAAGTATACCACCTACAAATGTATTTATTAATATTGTACAAACGTATTCTCATTTTTTACCAGCATCTAAGAATTTTATTGTGACCACCAAATTTGAGCGCGTCCTTTCAAATACACACAGATACAATTTGGTTGTCAACAATTTAAGGTATATAACTAAAACAAAAAGGTATACATTTTTTTACGTAAATAAATATGTATCTATTTACATACAAATACGAATACATATACAGAAGCTCTGGATTCACATTTCATATGCATTAATGCTAATGCTGAAAGACTAGTGGACGGACAAATGGACTCACATTATAAGCATCCTTTATGCAATTTAACATATGTATGTGTGTGTATGTAAATGTAAGTGTGTGTGTCTACTTCATATTAAAGTAGATATGCCGGTGATTACTAATAGCATAGCTTTAGACGTGTAATCCAACTGTTATATACATATTTAGCAAATACACCACCACTCAATACCTCTACCGTTCGCATTTACCAACTTAACTAAATATAACATTTAAGCCCAACACCATTCATTTTCATTATTTGTTGAAATACTCGCCGCCACCCAAATGCTTTGCTCATCACATTGACATTTCCACACGTTCCATCAAGCGCCATCATTGTGGTAGGCAGACAAGCAGGCAGGCAGGCACACAAGTTACTTAAGCACCAAAAACCACATCTAACATTTATGACGAGCAAAAATCCAAATTTCAACACTTCTTAACGCCAACGGGACAGATGATGAAGTAAAAGTACTAGAAGAATGAAAAGAGCATTTTGTTGCGACATGAAGAGTTAAGCTGGGATTGCGATAAAGTAGACGCCTCATATTTTTTGACAATTCGCATATTCATGCAAGAGCATTTATAACCTGTAAGTACGTATATTAAGTCAGCAAGTTGAAATGTCCATTTGTTTCTGTAACCATCAAACGCCATGCTGGACTTATGTATCTACAATTTGAGCAGGATACGTTTTTAGTTTGACCTTTCTGTTGAATGGGTTTCATTGCTGCACTCGGTACAACTAATAGCAATGGAATGTACAATATTTAACAAGCCTATTACTTTTAACGGTTATCTGTTTGAGTGTGTAATTACAGACGAATGTGAAATAAGCGCATATGACTAAATTTCGAAACCACCCAATATGCACAAAGCAAATATTTTTTTAATTTTTCCCCAAACTTTTAAAAATTCTTGATTCAAAGCAGCGCCGGATTTAGCATCAATGGGCCCTTAGGCTATTTCTGATATGTACATTAGGGTGGTCCAGGAGTGCATGTGAAAAAGTTGAGTGGGAATTTGTATGCTCTCACCCCTAGGATTGTTCTATAGCGAAAAAATATGCCGGTATTTTTTATTTTTCTTTTTTTATTTTCTTTTAGTTCTTAGATTTTCTTTTTAAAACAAAAATATTTTTTTTTTGTTAATTTTTGTTTTTGATACAATTTATTTTTTTTTCGGAAAAAATATATTTTTTTAAAGTGATCCAATTTTCAAAAATAGTTTTATATATTTTTACTTTCTTTTCATTTTGTTCTTTTCACTTTTTTGTATAATTTCTCTTTGTTTATTAGTTATTATTTTTTTAAAAAGAAAAACATATATAATTTCTTTATTTAATTTAATAGAAACCCCTTTTTTTTGTTAGAAGGCGAACAGCATAACGTTAGCTGATCTTTCAATTAGTCTTTTGAAAACCCGTAAAGAGTTTTCAAGATAGTTTCTTTTAGACTTTTACCTTTCGAAAGTAGTGTTGTGCCGATACCACCTTGTACTAGATACCTGTACTCTTTAAAAATATTGAAGAAAAGTGTCACTGCTACAAATGTATCGGAGAGAAGTACTCGATACTAACTCATATCAAACTCATTGTACATACTTATGTAATGCGAAGAAAAAACAGAATCAGTTTGGATACTCTCCGACCAAAACTTACCGAAAAAGTAGCCACACATTTGTTCGAGTACTTTCGGTCAAAACCTACCGAAAGAGAAGCCATAAATCTTGCAAAATTGTAATGTTTGACTAGTACGGGAAAGCAGTAACTGACAGTTTCTTTATTAGCAAACCTAAGGGGTTGCCAAAACCACAACAGCATGATTCATATATTGTCACAATTGAAATTCAGAATTTTTGGAAAAGCAAGTAAAACTTTAATCGCGTGTCTCGATACCCAACTAAGTACTTGCGGGAACGATTCGAGTACAAAGAGTACTCAGTACTTGAAGAAAGTTTCGAGTATTTACTTGTAGTTACTCGTTATATTTTCCTTTGCTTACTACTACACTAAATCAGCTATTTAGTACTTAAATTACGTTTTACTACAATGTGCATCCCCTTCGATTAGGGTAAAAAACGAACCAAACATGTCTTTGATTAAATCGACTTCAGTGCCTCCTACGTTTCTTTAAAATTGTAACTATATAATGTTTTTACTTTTTTATAATTTTTCCTTCGTTTTTTAATTTTTCATGTGGCGCGGGCCCATAGGCTAGCGCCTATGTAGCCTGTGCTTAAATCCGGCCCTGTTCTCAAGATGATATCGACACCTGAGTGGAAGATCGACCTATCTCGGCAGTCAGATCGAAAACGCTGTATCTCAGAAAACTTTCCAAGAACACGCTACTTCGGAATTTGATTGAAGAGCACGCTATCTCACATTTTGGTTCAAAGACGCCCTATCTCAGCTGAAAATACATACATTGACAATCTGTTGAGAAGGGCTTTTTTGAATCGGCAGCTGAGATGAAGCGTTTTTGAACCGAATTCCGAGATAAAAATAACACCAATATAACTAATACCAAGAACAAAACGTGTTCCAAGTTTGTTGTGTTCGTTCAACAATTTTGGACATACAAAGAATCAATATTTAGCGTGGCGTGGCTACGCTTATTGTTCAAAATTTTTTTAAAATCAGGTTTCTTACTAAACTATTAATTTATACATATGTATCTATATCAGGGCCGTAGCCAGGATTTGGCGAAATATTTTTTTTATTTTCATTTTTATTTCAACATATTTTGATTAAAAGAAAAATACTGATAAAAATAAAATATTTCACACAAACAAAAAAAAATATAATCGATAATAGCATGAGGCCATTGCATGAAAATTTATAAATTTACTTAGCGGCACTGTGCTACTATGATAGACGTCCGAGTAATCATAGCCAACTTATGTACAGTAGACTACATCGCTGCCCATACAAAAAAAAATAATAATTATTATATATAAATATCTCACAAAAATATTAATATTTACGTTCTGAAAATACCTCCAAAAATTGAATTCTTTTATTAATAAACAGTTTTTTAAAATATTATTGAAAAAATTAGCTCAGATGACTGAGTAGTTTAAGCTTAAAAAGTTTGCATAGAAATATAAAAAAAATTTTCTACGGAATCATAATAATGAAATGTTTGATGCTGTTTTTGCACTTTTTTCAAAGACGGGTTTAAGATAACCTTAAATAGCTCAGCCAAAATCTTACCATTTAGACTTATGAGGTATCATTGGTAAGGTATTTTCTCACCCTTTTAATTTCTTTGCGAATAACCTCATCCAAAATATGAAAAAGGGAGGTAAGATAAACGAGTGTCATTCCACGTTGAATTAAGATGATAAAAAAAATAAATTTGGCACGTGAATGAGTTTTTTTTGCAAAGAAACAAAAAGGGTGAGAAAATGATACCTGTGATACCTTATAAGTGTATATCGGTAAAGTTATGGGGCAGGTTTTCAAGTTTTTCTTAAACAAATCTTTGAAGAAAGTTAAAAAACAGCATCAAAAATCTCATTATTATGACTCCGTTTATACAATTTTTTTTAATATTTTTATGTACACTGCCGGAAAAAAGTATTGATACAGCAATTTTATCACAATATATGCAACAATTTTTATTCAAATATTTTTCCGCCAATTTTGTATAAAAATATGGTTCATTCAACAACAAAAAACATAAAAATATTGTGGCGAATACTGCGGCTAAGCGAAGCGAAGAACTAGAAATAGGCAGAATGTTCGAGGAATGGAGTAGAATGTTCCACAATCAGAAACGTCAAGTGGATGAAAACTGCGAACAGCGAGAGAAAGAGAATGCGCGATGAACTTCAGAACATTCTAGAGTTGCCATGAGTGCGAGCACAGGTATATAAGGGCCACCACACAGCTAGGAGGGGGAGTTACAAGTCGGCAAGCGACAAGTAAAGTGAGTTGCGAATAAGCAAGCTATAAGCTCAGTTGTGTTAACAAGTTTTGTAAAGTGTTGTAATTGCTTTAACGAGTATTGTAAAGTGTTTTTGCTCTATTGGCAAGTATTGTAAATTGTTTGTTGTACAATAAAGTTAATTGTACTACAATTTGGTCATCGTGAGCATTTATTTAACAATCCAGCGATACGAGCCGTAAGATATTTGGGAAATCCCACAAGGTCGACGATAATCGTAACAATATAATTGCTAAACATTGTGCAAAACTCGCGAAAATTCAGCAAATTTTCATCAAAATTTTCAACTTTTTAATTGCATACATCCTACATAGTCAATAGGCATTGAAGGGTTGTCCTTATTCTGAACGAGTCGGAAATATTCGCCATGACAATTTCATATTCTTTCTTGGATTCGTTAATAAGTAGATATTTAAGTATTCGCGCATGGCAACATGTAAGGAAAACATATGTGTAAATAAGTGCCGCAAAGAAATCGAATTTATTTTTTATTTTTTTTTCCAATTTAAATTCAACCCATTTCCCCATCCAACTGACCGCTATTTGGCTATTTGCTCCATAATAAATTATTCTTAGACCAAATAAAATCAAACTGTACATTTGCACCGTACTAAAGGTAAACTAAAATATTTATTTTAATTTGAAATTGAATTATCATTACGGAATGTTTCTTCAGCACAATTGAACCTTTATACATATGCATGTGTGTTTGTGCGTTAGCTCAACTATAGTTGCGTTGAAAGATTTATACGTTTGCATCACACTGTGAGATAAATTGCTGACAATAAGTGAGAATAGAGAAATTTATGTGCCTACAAATGTACATATGTATGTAAGAGAAGCGATCTCTATCCATATGCATATGTGTTAGGGTGGCACTTAAAATATTAAAATCTAAATTTTGTACCGGGCACGCACCCCTTCACAAAGTAAAGACATCTACGAAAATATCAAAATTTTTACAAACTACCAAGGTTTGGAAATTTTTATATTGAAAACAAAAAGGTGCGAAAACCCTACAAATTTTGACTTGATTTTGTGATAACTTTGATATTTTATCGAAATTTATTAATATAAATTCGCAAGCTCGCTGAGTTATAGCTGGTCAAATTCAAAACTTGTCGAATTCTTGCGAAAACTAAATTTAATTTTTTCAAACCCAACATCGACAGCAAAAATTTTTTTTTTTGATTTTGCAATTTTCGTAGATGTCTTTAATTTGTACGTAGAAGAAAAAAGGAGGTGCCATATGTTGTTGATATTATAAGGATCACCCTAATATGTATGTGTGCAAATGTGTGTTTAAGAAAAGTGAAACAAATGTGGCGGAATGTACGAAGGCAAACAAACCGTACAGTGTGGAAATAAAAATAAATGCAACCAAGAAATGAAATTTCGTAAAATATTAGAAAAGGCCCTAACTGTTAAATTTTCTTATAGTTGTGTTTAGTAATAGATGGATATACAATTATAAAAAAGAGTTATGCAATGCGACGCAAAGCATTCATTTTGTCCTTTGCTCGCCGGAAGACATCCTCAGTTCTATAACCCTTAGGGAGTCTAGAAGAGCTTACGCAGATAGGGACAGTACTTGTTCATCCTTTGGCCTATACATTTATCTCGTCTCCTCTGTAAGGCCTTACACTTAACGATCCAATGCAATGGTGCCCTTTAGTTGAGTTACAAAACGCCAAAGACCATTTGAGCAGATTCCTAACTTATGCAGGTATCGTCTCAGCCTGCCATGCCCCGTGAGGATCCCTATAGAGGGGTCTATTAGAGGGCCGTATATTTTAAGGTTAGATCTCCTTGAAAAATGCTCAGGGAATTTGCCGCTAGACACAAAAAGCCTAATCCTGGAGCTATAGATAGATGCCTGCGCCAATGCCTTGTCGGATCTTAGCGCCGTCAGTGTACCACGGCATAGTCCTGCCATTCTTATGCACCTCCATGGTGAATTTTCTCCAGGCTGGTTTGCTGCAGACCTGTATTTTGAATTTATTACCCAAATACCTTGTTCATATCTTCTCTGAGAATTAGCTGGGATACTAGCTTCTCTATGCCCTTAGATTACCATACTGTCCCAAATTAATTTAAGTTGGTCCGAGAGGTACTATAGCAAATAATAAGTTATTGGTTGGAGTTTGATCACCAATTGGTTTACTTTATTGATTTCACTTTCTTTTATACCAAATTCTTACACTAACACTTACAAATTATTTACGAACTAGAATGTATACAAATATACTACTAATACCTACAAACTAACTACATAACTCTAAAATATGCTAAGTCAACATATGGTTGCAATAAATATATAAATATGTCAGTCGCATTGACAAACTGACGTTGTGGATCAGTTAGTCACTGCGACTGTCTTTGGCGGTGTCTTTGACCGTCCGCACAAGTGTAACAAGATCCTCGCTATGTGCGATGAATGCAGTCTTTGCATAAACTCCCGCTGAGTTCAATGTAACTGATTTGGGTAAACTGTTGTTTGTGTACATTCCTATTTGTTTATACATTACTTATGTGCACATGACAATTAAAGTAAAAAGGGCGATGTGCTTATGCTACAGTACATTTCCCTTTATCTCTTACAAATTGCAGGTTTGTTTCACGCCAAAATTTCGTCATCATTTTCTTGTTCAATCCTTGATGAGAAAGAGTTCGATATTTCTCAGTCGTCATTTTGAACCAATACCTATACATTAGAGTGGTCCAAACAGCAGTAAAGTCGGCATTTTTTGAAATTCTCTTTAGGAGACTTCCAATAATAACACCTAATTGTTTATTTAACCATTTTTTAATACCAAAGATTTTTTATTGGTCCCCTTCATTGCATTTTCTGGGGGTTTTGGCGGACCTATAAGGTATAGTTACCACGAAAAGATGGTTGAATAAATAATTGGGTATTATTGGGAATCTCCAGAAGAGAAGCAGAGTTATCCTATCGAAAAATATTTATTTTCAAGAACTCCATAAATTTCTACGAAACGTTGTTTTTCCCTATTTGAAATACATGGAAAACTTTGAGCGCCTCTAAATATTTTTTTATTTCAAAATAAAAAAAATAACATATTTTTTCGGTATAGAACAATACTAGGGGGTGAGAGCAAAAAAAATCCGACTGAACTTTTTCACATGCATTTTTGGACAACCCTAATGTGCATATACAGCTACTTACTCAATGAGGTCATTCCTTCAAGAGCTGGTAACACCGAGTATAAAACCTCGAACCTTAGCAGACGTTTGCGCTGGTGTAGCCTGATATTGGGTGTGTCTAGATCTGAAAGTCTAAGTTCGCCTTGAAAACTCATATTTTTCTACTAACTATATCCAGAATTCACGGAATGGAGCAACTTTTACTTTGTATCAACCTATGCGCTAAGGAGATCAACAGTTTTCCCTTTCTCTGAACGTGGATATCTCTGCTGGGTATAGGACAATCCATGTATGTATTTGATATGACCAAGTTTGTAAAATGTATGATGCGACATACATCTGTACATAGATATGTATGTATGTGTGTAAAACCAGATGTACGGATGTACGTTTTCTTGTAAAGTTGCAACAACAATTGTTAGCAAACAATAAACAATGAACGCATAAATCAGTGTAATTAGCTGTTACAGTAACAACTCGCATTATTGTGTGTTAACATGCATCGCTCAGTGTTAAGCGAATGAATATGCAAAATTTCCTCGACTGGTTTCGAGAAAGGAAAATCAAATCATTAGGATTTCTTACCAAATTAAAGTGGACATAGAAGGGGTGATCAAAAAGTAGAATAAGATCACTCAGATTCTATTTGCAAACGCCGAAACGTGTGCGGTGTTCGAAACAATCGCAGATTAATAAGCGAGTGAGCCCTACGCAATCTGTGGGTTTTTGAAAACTCGCTGAGTCTTAACAAGCCACGGTCTAAACCTATTCCCCAAAATAAGCTTTTTAAAGCTTTCTCTAAATTATATGCACATGCATACATATGTATATGAACGGACACAGAGTAAAAGCTATCTCTGATTGATTCAAATTGAAGATTCGAAGACACATTTATAAAGCGGCTGTAGCTGGGTGTGTAGAGATGCTTGCGTTATTTGCTAATCCCATCACAGGCAACTTGTTAAAATGATAATAAAAGTGTTTTTTTTTTGTATCTCCAAATTATGAAAAAGCATCTGTGAAGTTCAGAACATATACTTATTGAAAATAAAAATCACCAACCAATAGTTTGGTTAATGTAGATAAACAAAAATGTTGTTAATACATATTGCCAAAACATTATTGAAAGCATCATCCAAGGCATTGTTAATATTAAGCAAAAATCACGTTGATTCCTTTTTTGAATTTGGTAATACTAACCAATTTTTGAATGAGTTTTCTCTCAGTGTGTAGACAAAGATAAAGATCAGGATAGAGGCAAAGAAAAAAATAAAAATCGAAAGATAAATATAAAGATAAAAATAAAAATAAAAATAAAAATAAAAATAAAGTAACGATAGAGACAAAGAGTGAAATATAGAGACAAAGAAAAAGATAAAACTGAAAAATTTAATATTTTATGCTATTTAATATGTTATGTTATGCTATGTTATGTTATGTTATGTTGCGTTATATAGAGACAAAGAAAAAGATAAAACTGAAAAATTTAATATTTTATGCTATTTAATATGTTATGTTATGCTATGTTATGTTATGTTATGTTGCGTTATGTTATAATATATAAGTTATAATATGCTATGCTATGTTATCCAATGTTGTGTTATCTTTTGTTGTATTATGTTATGTTGCGTCATGTTATGTTATGTTATGTTATGTTGTGTTATGTTATCATGTGTTGCGTTTTGTTATATTATGTTGTGTTGTGTTATGTTATAAAACACATTTCACCTCAACTCACCACAGCTCACTTCAAATCACCTCATCTAACCTCACTTGAAGCCTTCTCATTTCACCTCAAATCACTGTAACTCACCTCACCTCAACTCACTTCACCTCAAAGTCTAAGTTCGGGCGGAGCCGAACATTAAATACCCGGCGCAAGTATTAAATATGTTTTTTCACCTTTCCGAAACCTTCCGCTAGATGGTAAGCCGGGGTGTATCAATTTTGAGTAAATTAGCGTCCTTCAATTTCGAAATATTGAAGTTTCAAGCATTTCTGAAATTTACCGTTATATGAGAAGCGGCCGTTATTTTAGTCCGATTTCAATAATTTTCAACGTTTTGCTTATATGTGGCAAGCACAATAACCACACCGAGTTTGGTACAAATTGGTAGAACGGTTACCGATATACTTATATGTGATCATAAGTGGGCGGTGCCATGCCCATTTTCCAAAATTTTACCATAAACGTATTTCTTGGTAAAGAATTGTTGCAAGTATCAATTTTGAATAAATTAGCTTCAACATTTACTGATTTATCGAAGATTTTGTATTTCTCTAAATTACCGTTATATGGGATGTGGGCGTGGTTATTGTCCGATTTTAAAAAGTTTCGGCGATTTTTTATGCTGTACCAGGGCCAACAACTGTGCCAAGTTTGGAAGAAATTGGTGCAGCGGTTACCAAGATATACACATGTAACCATAAGTGGGCGTGGCTACGCCCATTTTCCAAAAATTTATAATATTCTTATTTTTCGTCTAAAAATTATTGTAAATATCAATTTTGAGTGAATAATCTCCAGTAGTTACTAAAATATCGCAGTTTTCGTATTTCTGAAAATTACCGTTATATGGGAAGTAGGCGTGGTTATTGAGAGATTTTAAAAATTTTCGGCCATTTAGTATGTTGTGCGAAGGCCAACAACTGTGCCACGTTTGGAAGAAATTGGTACAGCGGTTACCAAGATATACACATATAAGCATAAGTGGGCGTGGCTACGCCCATTTTCCAAAAATTTATAATATTCTTATTTTTCGTCTAAAACTTATTATAAATATCAATTTTGAGTGAATTATCTTCATTAGTTACTAAAATATCGCAGTTTTCGTATTTCTGGAAATTACCGTTATATGGGAAGTGGGCGTGGTTAAAGTCCGATTTCGCCCATTTTCAATACCAACCTACCTTGGATTAAGGGAAACCTACATACCAAATTTCGTTAAGATATCTCAATTTTTGCTCGAGTTATCGTGTACACGGACAGACGGACAGACGGACAGACGGACAGACGGACGGACAGACAGACATGGCTTAATCGATTTCTTTTTTCATCCTGATCATTTATGTATACATTTGTCTATATCTATCTCGATTCGTTTTGGCTGTTACAAACAACCGTTATGTGAACAAAATTAATATACCCTTGTGCACAAGTGCGCTCGGGTATAAAAAGTGCAAAGCTCTACAATTTCATTGAAACTATTCTTGTTTAAGTTGGAATATTTATACGCATGCAATTCTAAAACAACAAATCGCGACCATCACCATATCCAACAATCTGCACGCAACTCTTTTTTTAACCATGTATAAAAAATACATTTTCTTCTATTTTTTAATTCCTGAAACAACACGTGCCAATTCAATTCAATTCGATTTAGTGGTGCGAAGAGATATTTCACATCAAAATAAACAAATCATCAATCAGGCGAACCACAGGAATCGCACTCTGTTGAAATGTGTGCTCCATTTGGCGCAAGCGGTGGTACATAGCAGTGGAGCTGCACGCTTGCCGGCCAGACAGGCAGGCAGCTTGACAATTGCCTGATGTGGGCAATTATTAGATGTACATAGTAGTATGTATGTACATATAAGAATACATCTACATATAAAATAGATTTTCTATATGAGGACCCGCTGTTAATTTGCATTTGTTTGTAAAAATGAATATGCAACACCTACATACCTTTAGAAACATTCACTTGCCACATTATTTACATCCATTTGCATCGTACATACATACATACTTTGAACGCAATAATTCAGCAAATTTTATTGGAATCATAAAACACTTATAAGCTAATAAATCCGCATATCAGCAATATCCATCCAGCTGTAACTTGCAGCTGACAATCACTCAGTACAGGCGTGCATGTGAATCATCAAGATCATTTCTACTCCAGCTGTGAATAGCTCAAATAGCGCGAATAGTCAGTTTTTCTTTTACTCACGTCCATTCTTCGTACGAAGTTGGAAATTTATATACGATTTTCTTACATACGTATGTATGTATGTATGTATGTGTTTAAATAGGCATCGATCGACGATCAGCCATCATCAATTCGCTGATTTGCGCAGACAACACAGCCGCGCGTATCATATTTTATGTAGGCTGTCTAAAGTGACGGTCGGATGTGGTCGTGTGTGTTTATGTGTACAAATTACTTGGCGTATTCCAGGCCGAAATGGCCGCAAAAATAAAATGTCAAGCTGGTTAAAATGAGTAGTCATGCGGTTGCAGTGCGATGCAAAATGTACCCCCTTCTGATATAAAGCGTTGCCCATCGACTACATATGTACATACATATATCATACCAACGACCTTGAGCAACCACAAATCCCTCATAAAACTTCTAAGCCACATTGACTGCATTCGTTCAGGGACTCCGAGCTTGGAGGGCGAGTGGCTGCACTAAGGAAAGTGGGAAAGGTGCAATTATTTGCATCGAGAAACTCTTTTCGAAGCTGTTCTTTCATCTACCGAACTGCGCAAGCATTTTCGGGGCAGAAACGTTTGCAGTTAAGGAAACGGTAAGGTACATACAACACCAGGCACCCTCGAGAACTCAGCTGCACATTTTGAGAGACGAGTTAGATCCGTTGGATTTTGCATGTTTTTTTTTCAAAGAACACTATTTTTGACCAATTTTTTTAAGGTCAAGGAGTGATTGTGACTCAATGGCAATATTTTTCCTTGAATGGCAATTAAATTAGCTTTCAAAGCCATTTTCATATCTTCATATCAAAATATTTCTTCTGTCGAAAGCGCTACGATTAATTGGCATGAAGTGTTAAAAAATCACACTGTGTGCCGTCGAGTTAGCTTGAACATTTTATATTTCAGTCAAGAAATGTAATTTTAAAATTTTAAAAGTACTACGTTGTATTTTTCTCAAAAGCATATGACTCAAAACATATGATTTGCAAAAACATAATTCATTTATATACCATTTATGTATAATACAATAAAATAAAATGTCTATCATATTTGGGCGTACAAAATTTTTGATTCTTATTAAATGTATAACCAAATCGATAAGTAATCAATAACAAAATCTATAGGAAAGTCGGTAACAAAATCGATACATAAACTATAACAAAATCCAAAAAATATCGATAACAAAATCTATGACAAATTCAATAAAAATTGCGATAGCAAAACCGATAAAAATTTCGATAACAAAATCGACAAAAATTTCGATAACAAAAATTATAACGAAAATCGATAACAAAATATATAAATAATCGATAACAAAATAGAAAAATAATCGGCAACAAAATCGATAACAAAATTGATAAAAATAGCGATAACAAATCCAATAACAATATCAAAATCATTAAAAATATGGATTACAAAATCTAAAAAATATCGATTTGTATATCGATAAGTTCTGAAGATATCGGTAACAAAATTGAAAAAAATACCGATAACAACGATAACAGAATCGATAAAAAGATTTATAGTAAAATCGATAAGTAATCGATAACAAAATATATAAATAATCGATAACAAAAGAGATAAATAATCGGTAACAAAAGTGATAAAAATAGCGATAACAAATCCAATAACAATATCAAAATTGTTAAAAATATGGATTACAAAATCTAAAAAATGTCGATTTTTATATCGATAAGTTCCGAAAATATCGATAACAAAATCGATAAAAAAATACCAATAACACTGATAGGTCCCGAGGATCCCGAAAATCTCTAAAATCCCAAAATAGTTCCCAGATGGAGTCTTTGTGTCTCTATCTACATACATAAATATCTCCTTTTAATTACCTTTATATTAATCTTTCTTCATCTTTCTTCCTCTATCTTCATCTTTACTTTTATAGGTATCCGCATTCTTATTTTTTTCTTTATATTTATTTTCGTTTCTACTTTTATGTTTATCATTTTCGTCATCTACATATTTATACCCCTTCACCTTTTCCCTTATATACATAAGTAAGGTGTTTAAATTTACCTTGGTCTTCATTTTTGCCTCTTCTTTACGCATCTTTGGTTTTGTTTTTATTTTTACCTTTGCCTTTATCCTTTTACTTATATTTGTACGTACTTACCTTTACTTTCATTCTTGTATTGGTATTTTCCTAAGTGTTATTCTTTAACCTTTTATTAGCAAGTTTTTGTTAAATTTATACCATGTGCATACACTCAACAAGCACCTGTTTCAGTCCCAACCATTTCCCTTGCACCATTTCCGTACGCAATTTCCGTGCGCAATTTCCGTTGAATTTGCCAATTTACTCCCAACCAACCAGCCGCCGCTAAAGAAGTTTCACTTCAAAAGTTCATCAGAATACGCATACATAGTAAGTAACCGTAGCCTTACGCTTTCACCCCTGTGGCTTTAGCCTGGAAAGTCCCTTAGGTTTGCAAACACAACTTCACTTACACATACATATGTATGTATGTATGTACAAACACACATGAATTTGAGTGTAACCCATTCTAATTCGATTTGTGTTTATTTTGGTTATGAAGTGTTTTTGTTTGGAATATTGTTGCAATTATACTAGTCCATATAGTCTCGTTAATACGTTGCAGAACGCTGCGGGCGTCCGTGTAAACATTTCATTGATTGTTTTTAAAACAAACATTCATCTTGCGATGCTGCATCTCCATCACCAACAACTGGCTGGTGAATGCGCCATAGGAACAACATTGCGATCAGCAACCCATCAACATACGCCAAGATGGAATGTTCGCATAACACACTAACATACAACCACACATATGTACATATGTACATACTTTTGTACATGCAACCTCACGCAATTTGAAACATCGAAGACAGACGCTTTTCATCAGCGCATACAATGCAGAGACTGACGCACGCACACACACAATTCCATGTCGACGCATTCTAAAAAAAAAAAACAAAAAAAAAAAACAACAAAGTGTGCAAAGGTTGACTGGCTGCTGATCGCAGTTTTTGTTATTTAAATAGCCAATCATGTTGTGGTGTAGGTGAAACTACCTTTTCACCATTGACATTTACGACTGCCCCTTGTGGTCAAGCAGCCGCAGCCGCACTATTAAAGTTGATCTTGTACTTGCCTTAAATGGGTGCACGTTGCACAAACAGTAGTTTGGCAGTAAATTGTGGTAAGACACAATGTGGATGCGCTTGTTATGTTTGGCCACAAAGAGGCGTGCTTTCAACCAAACTTGGCCAGTTGCCACAGCCTTTAAAGATTCTTTCTGAAAGCTTACAATGGCACTCGACAACTCAGTTGGCTGGGCTGTTAGCTTGTTAAACTGTTGTCAATTGTTAACTGCCAGTATGAGCGGACGTTGGAATTCCAACAACCAACAACTGATCATCAATAGGCAGCCATTTCTGCGATCTACAGACGACCAGCGACCACAACAGATACTACAATGATGATCTACAGTACGATGTATGTATGTATGTATGTACTTCATTTTTTCGCTAAAATCAACCATACAAAAAGAATGATGAATAAAAGAGAGCTGGTAAGCTCACGGGCTTTCATGTACATACAGATACTTATAGTCTGTTTCCACCAAAGGCTTAACTGTAGTTAAGAGCTAATATAAGTTCCAAAAATTTTAAGATGGACGGACGGATTGGCAAGGTTTATTTCTTAATATTTTAATTTTTTTTTTATTAAACTGCGCTGAACGGTTGGTGGCAATGAATTATCATACCGGTATATTTATACGGATGGTTGACTAGGTTTTTCCTAATCGGTTTCAATGGTTTTTTTTTTTTTTTTAAAATAATTTTAGGCAGTTTTTTTAAGGCTTTGTTTTTTCGAATAACGAGTAATCCAGATCATTTCAATCGAATAAGTGGGGTTTCACCAGAATATGAAAATTCTAGATATTTATTTTATTGAAAATGGAAACAGGGAAATTTTCCATTGCACAGTATTTATTACTTGAAAAATAATAGGAAAACCGAACGAAACAAAACTCTGTGCTCAAAACAAAGTATCTCCTCTTTTAATTAACTGTTTCGTGTGATTTTTTTGTTTAATAAAAGGTAAATACATAGTATATTTCAAGGGAAATTATGTAAACAGTTGAAACCAAATAATCGAGGTGATTTGTAGGTCAAAAAGTAATATTTCATTTTTCAAACAAGAATCAGTAAAATTCTATAAAAACAATTGCTAAATATTAATTTTTAATATTCTCATTTTTCGTTACAGTACTTCTCTTTGACGTCAGGATAGTTTTAAGGGGGCTTTGAAATTTAAAATGTTGCAGTAATTAAGAAAAATATTTAAAAAATTCAGTGCAATGTAGAATAACAATATTGGTATCAAATAAAGGAGAAGGCTGTGTAGAATTAAAAAAGAATAAATTTATTGGTACGTAAAGTTAAAAGAATGAGATGTGAAAATTGGTTGCTTTTATATTATTCCTTAAAATATTTTTATTTTTTTTTTTTCAAAAATAAATATGGCAAATTTTAAAGGATGTTCAAGGATAAAATTTAAAACCGCATTTTCAATACCTCTTCGTCCTTACGCACCAAAAATTTAATTTTTTTTTAATTCCAGAGCTTTCTCTCTTATTTGATACCCATATTGTTACTTTACAGTGCACTGAATTTTAAATATTTTTTTTTTTATTAATCATAAATTTTAAATTTCGAGATCCTTTAAAAAAATCCTGACGTCAAAAAGAAAAGCACCGTTTTACTATTTTTGCCCGTAGTTTTTCAAATATATTGAGTTTTTTGTGTATAAAATTTATTGTCGCACGGTGCACAAAAATGTTGAAGTTTTTGCTCAAAAATCGAAAATTTTTATGGTTGGTATATCTTTTTTTCTCTGATTACAATAAAATTTTTGGGAACGTATTTTTGTAAAAAAAAAATGTATTTCCAACAATAATCGGCTATTTGCATACAAAAATCAAGGTTTTTGGCCTTTTTCGGTAATTTTTGGGTGTTTTTTTTTGTATGAAAACTGTCTAAATATTTGTCAGATTGCAGAAATAAAGTTAAATTCGGGTTCCTCGCACCAAAAAAAAAACTCCAATACGAATTTTCAGAGCAATTGTAAAATTTCACTCAAAACTGTAGGGGGACCCACTTGAATTTCATAAGTATTACTCGATCAAATGACCTAACCTAGAAAAATTACTATCACCACTAAAACTAGAGTATCCGAATTGACTTTACTAGGTAGGTCGTCGGCTTGTTCCAAAAAAGGCTAATTTTCGTGCACAATGTAATCGAACACCCTAATATTTATACATATATGTAGCTACGCTGGCATTCTGACCCGAATCTTAAAATAAGGTTTTATTAAAAGTTATAACACTTTGTATGTGGCTATAATCGCAGTAAAAAATAAAGATTTGCCACTAAGAAAATGGCCACACTCATTTCCCAGCTCCCTACAGCTTTTAAAGCCATACAAAATTTCACATAGCTGAACCCAATATCTAGGCTATGAAATATAAGAGACCTCATTTAGTGATGACAATTGTAGAATCCTATCTAATCCTCAATCCAGAGGCTTCATTTTTGACGATAGGACCAAAGACCTCTTCCTTTCCCACCCTGACATTTAAGTCTCTTGTCACGATTTTTATATCGTGATGGGAACCTCGCTCTCAAGTGCATTTTATGGACCGATAGAATAGATCTTTGGTCGCTTTCTAACGGGGAGTGGGCGCGAGTAAACGAGATGTGGAAGAATCTCGCTTTGATGCGGATTTTGGCGAGAAACTCATTTACACGGGTAACCGAAAAACTCGGCGACAGCGATTTTGTGCTACTTTACATTATAACTGTAGCAGACGCCGCAATCTCCAATATTTATACTACCTTTCCTCTACCATCATGGAATATCACTCTCAGTCTCAGTCTTCGTGGCTCCTTTTCTTATATAGTTTCGGAAATTCCAGGTACCTGCTCTCTAAACGCAGTCCTTTGTAAGTTCGCCGTGGTCGTCATCAAAAGAGGGCGGAGAGACTGAGGCCTATTTTTCTCCTTTTATTGGAATTTGTTTTTACGTGACGGGTCCTAAACCAAACGCACAACCCATTGCTCGCTGGTAAACGGGTGTTCGGTTGCTACACAGGAAATACTTGTTTTACACACCGAAAGTCATGAGCTGCTTGAATCGTGCGCAAAAGAGTCGTTTTCGGCCACATTTTCCCCAAAATTCGTGGACTTTCCTTGCCCATCATCCACTGCGTTAACACTTCCTAGATTTTCCTAGAACGTTACGTATGCATAATCAATCCATATGAAGTTGGTAGGCAAAATAGTGGGTGTTCAAAATGAAGTCCCGCAGGCAGCTAATGTTCACCTCAGAGAATTTGTTGGGAGTGTTGATGAAATATGAGCCCACATGTTTAAGCCTTCATATTCTGTCTTATTGGACAGTATCCGTTCAGGACTACCGTTCAAACCGAGAGTTGGCTGCAGCATTGCCTATCTGTTCAGGAGCGAACCGCAGGTTGAGTAGTTTTTTTCATTTGAGTTCACTTTCCAGAGAGATCATCTAAAAATTAGAATATTACAATGACCGCCAAAACGATTGACGGACTCGTATTTTTGGTCGCGCCGTCAAAACCAATGCACTGGTATATCGAGAAACTTTATAGCAGACAAACATATTTCTTACAGGACTTAGATATTCAATCCAATAGGACTCAGCACCGTCACGCAAGGCATACAGTAATCAGTAATGGCTGGGAAATAATCTTCCAAACTTCATTTCTTCGGGCTGTCGAATTCTTCAGCCGCAAACCAACTGTTTGGTGTATTTTAAAAAGTAAAATTGGCTCCGAAAAAATTTCGGAGTATCGAGCATCTAAAATAAGCGTTTAACCGCGAATGTGGCAAAAATACCACAGAGCCACGTGCGGGAAAATTACGACGGCTTTATTGGCCGTTTGAAGGCTATAATTCAGACCAAGGATGACTAAAACAAATTTCGCTGAAGCAGTTTTAAGAAAGTTCATTCATCAACACTTTTTACTTAGTATGAAAAAAATCGATTCAAAAATAGAGAATATATATATATTTTTATACGGTGAATGTTCAATTTCTCCACCCTGTATAAATAAATTTGTATGTGAGTATTGTATGTATTGGCTACACTAAAGTAGAAGCTTGCCATCAAACATTTTCCTCAATTTGTTTGCAGACAAATTAATTTCAAATACCACGCAACAAAATTTCGTTTTCACAATACCACATGTGTCCATCGGCAATAGCATGTGTCTGTCGGCAAGTCGAAAATAATTTCGTTAAATTGATTACACATTCACGAACTATTTGAGCTGAGAAATCAAAACAACATTAACAGCGGGACAATGAAGCTGGGGCATGAGCATACTTTTTATTGCCACTAGAGTGTTAATTGCATTCTGATGGATTTATCACCTTAACAGTAAAACGTGCGAGTGAGAACTGCTTGAGCGTTTCGTTTTTTTTTTTTTGTTAATTTTTAGTATGGTGGTAAAAATATATTTTTTTTCAGCCACTAGAACTGAAGAATATCGAAGACAAAGAGACCCGTATTTTTGTATTTTGAAATCGGTCACTACCGTGCCGACGGGGCTTTGCAGTTTTCCATATATTTTACAAGGCGAAACTACATTTGTACGTAGTGATACAAAATCTTTAAAAACAAATTTTTTAGTCGAGTAAGGTTTTTCACTTCAGAGATTTGTATAACAATTAAAAAAAAATAAATTAAATAAAACTTAAATTTTACTAACTATTTTTTCATAACCGATAATCTTATCTCTTATACACAAAAATGTCTTATTTTTTGTGTGCTCATAAACACATGACGGATGTTATGAAAAAAATAGTTAGTACACTTTTAAGTTAAATATGCATCACGCATTTATTTTTTGAAAATTTTTGAAGGGTAATATTCCTATTAGTTAAAAAAAATAACAATTTTTACGTTTTACAATATAGCGATTTCAGGAAAACAAATGTTTCCCCATTTAAAATATATGGAAGACTGGCAAACCACGGCTGCAACGATAAATATTAATCGATTTCAAAATAAAACAAGTAAGAGCAGCGCTGTCTTCGGCTATGCCGAAGGCTTCATACCTTTCATGAACATCTACAAATTTTACTTTGACAGATTACTGCTTTTGAATACATCTGCATACATCGATAGAGGAGTTCCATACCTATATAAAAAATCGAATCTGAACAATCAGAGGTATTGAAGATATACCTTATATTAGCACCAATCTAAGTGATTTTCACTGCTATGTGATCGGTAAGTAAACCGGTAACACAATTTATTGGGTTTAGTTTCCTACATAAAGAAGATATATCGCAAAAACTGGTATCTGAACAATCAGTGCTATAGGAGATAAAGCTTATACAGCATAGATTTTGACGATTTTCACAGCAGACTTTGTATTATTATTTATAAAATATCTTACGAAATTTATCGCTTTTAGCTATTCAAATAAAGAAGTTTTACAGTAAAATCCCATATCTGAACAATCAGATGTATGGAAGATATATGTTGTAGTCATCCGATCCTTGTTATTTTCACTGTAAGTATTCTGTTAATAATGAGTGAAAATGGTGCGAAATTTCATGTTCGTAGCTGCATAAATGGAGGAGTTATGATAAAAGACCTCATATCTGAACAATCAGTTGTATGGGGGCTGCAGGTTATAGTGACCCGATCTTTATTATTTTCGAAGTAAGTCTTCTGTTGATAATGAGTGAAAACAGCGCGAAATTTCATGGTCCTAGCTACATAAATGGATGAATTATAACGAAAAATCTCATATCTGAACAATCAGTTGTATGGGAGCTATAGGTTATAGTTACCCGATCTTTTTAATTTTCGCGGTAAGTTTTCTGTAGATAATTATTGAAAACAGTGCGGAATTTCATGTTCCTAGCTATATAAATGGAGGAGTTATAACGCAAAATTTTATATCTGAACAATCCGTTGTATGGGAGCTATAGGTTATAGTGACCCGATCTTTGTAATTTTCACTATAAGTATTCTGTTGATAATGGGTGCAAGTATTGCAAAATTTCATGTTCGTAGCTGCATAAATGGCGAAGTTATAATGAAAAATCTTATATCTGAACAATCAGTTGTATGGGAGCTATATGTTATAGTGGTCCGATTCTTCCGGTTCCGACAAATGATTAATACATTATAAAAATACACCCACCTACCAAATTTCATCCGGATACCTCGAAAACTGAGAGACTAGATTGCATACAAACAGACAGACAGACGGACAGACGGACAGACGGACAGACGGACATGGCTAAATCAACTCAGCTCGACGTTCTGATCATATAAGTATACATTTTCATGGGTCTATCTCTTTTTGTTCTGGTACTTACAAACATCGGACCAAAGTTATAATACCATTTCATGCTCATGAAAGGTATAAAAAGGGGTCTCCTTATTTTCGATAATTTTCAGTTCTGAGGCAAAATCACAAAAAGTTGTTTTTCCTGTGTATTGTTGGAGCACCCTAATATACATATGTACATATACATATATATGTATGGAACATTAGTACATATGAACAGCATTTTTTATTAAAATATTCTTCTATACGAATTTTAAAAGTACATACACTCCGCGACAAATGATTAGGGTCACCCAGTTTGGGCTATTTACTTCTTTTTAATTAATTTGAATTTTTTTTTTATTTTGTTGACGGTGTTACGCATTTATAACGAATGTTCGCATATTATTTGATATGGAGGAAAAAGCGCAACACCGTCAACAAAAAATTGCAAGAAATTAACGGTATTTTTTAACCAACTTCCAACTTGCACTTTATTACACTGTTCATTCAATGTCGACGACTGAGTGGAAGCTCAACCTATCTCGACTGCCGGTTCGAAAACGCCCTATTTCAGAATTTGATTGAGGAACGCGTTGTAGGGCGTTCTTGAAAAGTTTCCTGAGATAGGGCGTCTTCGAACCGGCTGCCTAGCTAGGTTGTTCTCCAGCACAACCAACTTGAACTCAATTTGAGCACATTGAACTGTGACGGGTTTGGGCGAGTCTTAAGATATTTACCAAAAATTTTCATCTTTCACACAGATTGTTTTTAGAGCATAATGAACTATATTTTCACTATTACCAATCAAAATTCTAAAAAAGCGGATTTTCGGCCCGCACTAATATACATACATACATATATGGATATGAGTAGTAAATGCCTTTTCTAATTTTAAATCGATTTTACAGCCACTTCTTTTTTTTTTGTTAAGAAAAAATATCTTCTTCTTCTTCTTTTTTGGCGATTTTGGCCGAGTTCAGCAAAGCACGCCAGTCGTTTCTCCTCTGTGCCAACTGACGCCAATTGGAAACGCCAAGTGAAGCCAAGTCCTTCTCCACCTGATCTTTCCATCGCAGTGGGGGCCTCCCTCTTCCTCTGCTACCACCAGCGGGTTCCGAGTTGAATACTTTCAGAGCTGGAGCGTCGGTGTCCATTCGAACGACATGGCCAAGCCAGCGGAGCCGCTGTATTTTAAATTCGCTGCACTATGTCCATATCGTTGTAAAGCTCATACAGCTCATCGTTCCATCGTCTGCGGTACTCGCCGTCGCCAACGCGTAAAGGACCGTAAATCTTCCGCAAAATCTTTCTCTCAAACACCCCAAGAGCCGCCTCATCGGATGTTGTCATTGTCCATGCTTCTGCGCCATATACCAGCACGGGCATGATGAGTGACTTATAGAGCGTGGTTTTCGTACGTCGAGAGAGGACTTTACTCCTGAATTGCCTACTCAGTCCAAAGTAGCACTTGTTGGCAAGAGTGATTCTACGTTGGATTTCAATGCTGACATTATTATCGAAGAAAAAATATCATCAACATCCTTTTGTCTAATTTGTTGTATTACTCTTTATAATCTAAAGTTCCCAATACTCTCAACTGCTGCACAAAGCAAAATTACTAAGATTTCAATCAATAGGATTTTCATTATTTCCTCTGCTCATACTTAAATACTACTTCCTCATCTTCTTATTTGCTTGTTTTTTTTTTTTGTACTCCATTATGTTTCCTTGCCTATTGTGTTGACAATTCGCTTTGATCAGCAATAAGATGTGCAAGCGAGATTTTTTTTCCCCCTCTTTGTACGCCGCAAAAGTACAAATTGCACGTACAAGTTCGGTTGCAATTGGCTAATTGATTTCGACGTCTCCGTCAGTGCGCGGTCAATGTTGACCACCATATCATTATTGTCTTTTCGCAGCACAAAATACCAAATGGATAAGACATTTTTGTCAACGACTCTTCACACTTACTTTCGTCTAGTTTCGCTATTTACCACTACATACGCAAGTAACATAGCAATTCATCGTTGCAAGTGAATGTTAGGCAAGTGGCGTAGTTAATATTTTTATATAGGGGTGCATAGATATTGTTTTAAATCAAATTCAACGGTCGTCGGGATTTTACAGGGAGCCCTGGCCTTATACTGGTAGGTTGCCGCGCTTCTGAGTTCATTGGGATACGAGCATCGGGTAGAAATTTGGGTTAGTTAAATCGTACTGGATACCTTAATCTAAGTTACAGATGGTGATTTCGTATAATTAGCTGAATACTAATTCGTACCGTTTACCTAGAGAGAGCAACAGTTGATGAAGCATTGTAGTTGATAGATTTTGGTCGATAGCCAGTCAAAGAAAAAAACTTGTTGAGATACTGCCACCTAAGTACTGCTCGAGGCTCTCGATTTCATCATCGCCATAAGGCAGTGCCCGGCAATGATTTCTTTTATAATGGGGTAATCACCAGTCGTAGGGTTATTCCTTTGTTATCGATCCTGGGCCAGATTTGTCGTGCTACGTCGCCCGTTGGCTCAGCGGGCCATTTTTGTTCCTCCTAAACCGAAACTTCCACGCTTCCACCTACTCTACCGCATCTTTATAATTTAATTATAATAGGTTAATCTGGCAAGCGTTGAGGCTCACATAGACCGCTAGGTCCTTAGCGTAGTCAGTTGGAGCTCGGTTTTACGCGTTAAAGTAGACATCACAAAGGATGCCAACGATTTTTGGAAATAACAGTAGAAGTTTCAGCTCTACTTTTGAGATGTGCTCCAACTTCCCGAACTGATAGGCTACCAAGCATTTTCGTCGCCTTTTGACAGTACAGGATATCGGCAGAGAAGATGCTCCAAGGTTTCCGTGGCGTCCACTCACGAATTCTGTTCAAAAACGCCCTGTCTCAGCTGAAAATATGTTCATTGAAAATGTGCTGAGATAGGGCGTTCTTCAAGAAAATTCTGTAGTAGGGCATTCTTGGAAAGTCTTCTGAGATAGGGCATTTTCGATCTGGCTGCCGAGATAGGTCAATCTTCCACTCAGGTTTCGATATGAGATAACTGCCTTAATTTCCGCCTGACTGTGTACGTATAGGTTAACTTTTGAATTGATTGTCGTTTCTGTGTAGGCTAGCTCTGCTCCTTTTATAATTTCGAAATCCTCTGTTTGAAATATGCTGCAACCTTACAGCACGCCTGACGTTCAGTTAGAGCAGTATATCCTGACACCCACTCCCGTTAACATTTTAGAGCAGTTCGTCAAAATGTTTACGAATGTAGGGCTAGGTTTCATTCCCTTGCGCCATCCCTTCTCCTCAATCGTTGTTCGAAACCTTCGTTCTCACTTAAAGCAAGGTGCTATATGTCCGTGCTGCCTGTGCTTCTCGTCCCTATTCATATGTGCCCAAAGATTCTGAACTTGAATTCCCCTATAGTTGTCAAGCCACCTGCACATTTTTCGCGAATAGAGCAATGAACGGTAAACTGAGCATCCGTTGGAAAGGACTTTTCGTATGAGGACTTTTTTTTCGGCATTCCGTGAGACCAAAACGCCATGAAGCGTATTGGTCTGATTATTACTGTGTACCGTCAATGCAACGGGGCATTTAATAGACCCAAAGTGAACCCCATTATTTTGAATGCATATAACGGCTTACTGGCCTTCTTCACTATTTCCTCATTATTGCGCTTCAACAGCAGCTTACAATCCAAGACTACTTCCAAATAATTTTCGTGGTCTTTAGTTCACAGCTCGATGTTACCTAGCCTCGGGGATCTCCCCACTGGTATAACTTTTTCGGGTATACACTACTACCCACTTGTGGGTTTAATTTTAAACCCTTGCTATATATTTTGGTAGAGTGCGAGTTTCCAGAACAGAATGTTCTTTCCATTCGCTCCTCCAGGCAGTTTTTGTGGCGAAACTGCTTTCAGAGACTAAAGTTGCAACTTGAAATCCGGTTGCTTAAAATTGTTCAGGCCAACTCTCGTGTCCTTCCATTTAGTCGGACTGCATTCCGGCTTTACTGTCATTTACCGCAAAGGTTCATAGGGCAATGATTTTTCGCAACTTTCACAGCTTTAGGCATTGTATCACAACGGAACAATATTTCTCATGAGATTGTGCCTAAATCACACAAAGCAGCCTTTCACGATCTCGCATATATTTCTGCATGGGGTTACACCTCAACCTTTCTTATCACGTATTTATAGATAATCAACCCGATTTTATAAAGTCTTCCATCGTAGGGTAGACCATTCTTGTTTGCTTTATAAAAAGTGCGTCTACTTGTTGGTCTGAATTCTGAGCGCTCTGTCGTTCACCAGTTCGGTTTTGGTTAACTCAGCGCGTTAGAGCTTACAAAACCGTTGTTGCATGCCGACTGGAAGTTCTCCAACGTGTTATCAATCGAGCTCTCGGTTGGACTAAAGTTT
>NW_023458557.1:84801847-84882917 GCF_013731165.1 Rhagoletis pomonella
ATGTTGCTGGCCAATTGATGCGAAATTGATTCTGTTGCATGTGACATATTTGCTCAAGTGTTTCGTTTGTGACATGTCTGCAGCACTCTCGCCTTGGATTTGGTCGACAATAACTAGCAAGATTCTTGTTGAATCTTGCTGATTGTTGCATTGCATTTTGAACGGCCATTGTTGCAATTAATTTAGCAACTTTACAAGAATTTCATTAGCGAGATTGTTTTACACTTCAAAGGATGTCGTTTACTGTTTGCGGCGTCTGCTAATGGCGCTTATTTCTTCAGAAGAAGGCGTATCTAGGATCAGAAGAAAAAATAGTAATCATTCAATGCACTGGAAATCTAGTCGGTTAGGAAAAAGATTGCGAATTTAGGAAGTATCAGCACAATTAGGATTTATTTCTATCTTTTCAGCCGTGTAAAGTTGCATAAGTACGGTCTCGCCATTGTACATTTTTGGCTAGTCGCGGTGTTGCCGTGTCGTCGCCAAAATATTTATCTATGTAAGAAAACATGTTAAAATAATTTGACAGCTGTGGTCCGTAGCCCGTCGTTTCCAATGTGTTTCAAGCTTAATTGAAAGCTCTGTTCGCTATTTAGTAATAAGTTTTTTTTTTTAAACTAAGTTAAATTCAAAAATATATATATATTTTTCTTTTAAAACCAATACAAAATTAAATTAAAACAAAGCTAAAATAAATCAAAATATTTTAAAAAATTAATTGAAGTTAAGAAAAAATAATCAAAAATTAATGAAAAGAAAACTAAATTACAAAAAAAAAACAAAATTAAACAAGATCCTAAAATTAAATAAACAAAATAAATATAGTTTTTCTTTCTAAAACAATAAAATCTCCACAATTAAAGAAAACTAAATTAACAAAAAACAAATACGATTAACAAAAGAAAAAGTAAATAAAATAAATTTCTGAAAATGTAAAGAAATTTCAAATTTTGTTTCCTTTTTAAACAGTAAGGTCTAGGTATTAAAAAAACATTATTCTAAAAAAAATATATATATACATAAGTTCCTAAAAATTAAATGAAATTAAAAAAAAAAACAATTATTTTAAAAGCAATAACATCTAAACATTAAAAGAAGTTTAAATTAAGAAAGAAAAAAATTAAGTTAAGAATGGTAAAAATATATAAAATAAGTTTCCAAAAATTAAATGAAATTAAAAAATATATACATGTTTTTTTTTAAACACATAAAATCTAAAAATTTAAAGAAAATTAAATTAAAAAGAAAAAAATAAACAAAAAAATTCCGCTGCCCGAGGACTCGAATTCGGATCTCTCGAATTCCACGCAAGTTCTTTGCTCACTGGTCCATTGCGACTGTTGGAGCGACGTGAGCTAAATGATATACAAGTGGTTTCTTTCAAAATAGAATGAGAGCCCTTTTTTCTAAAAAGTTTGTGGTAAAAAGTCTTCAGCTCTCAATATAAGCAAAAACTCCCTGTAAAAAACGCTGATGAAATAGCAAAGAAATTGTCTTGTGTCAAATTTCCTTAAGGCAGTGCGGATTTCTTAAGAAATTTGCTCCGCGTTCTACTACAGCTTTCTAAAGATTTATGTGAAAATATAGCATATATATGGCCGATCCATTATTTCGTGAGGACAGATTGAGGCAGTAGGATGTGAAATATCAGATGTCAAAATTCCTCGAACACACACACGTAATAATGGAAGTTCTTTCTTGACCGTTTGCTTGAGAGCTGGAATTGCCCTGGTAGTATCACACTCGCGAAATTAAAACTCCACAACCAAACGTCATCTATGACGATGTTGCCTCAACTGCAGTACCCAGATATAGTCACATTATTGCATATAAGTCCACTTTCCATTGGTAACTGCTTAAGCTGTATTTTCAACTCATGAAAAAAGGAATCGCAAAAGGGGTTTTTAAGCACTGACACGCTTCCGCTACCCCTATCCCCATTCCCGAAATACCACTGTGGCCGGGACCTAGAAGAGATTGCCTATCTGCTGTCGAAGAGATTGTAGGTTTTTTTTTGACATTTCTGGAGGCATTCATGGAGTTATTCGTTGCCGACATCAACAGGACCTCGATATCACTGCCCATAATACAGCCTTGGCGTCAAATACATATATCACAGTAGACTGCAGTAGTCTGGGGGTCGGTAGACATCTCCCAAAGGCATTTTCTGAGAGAAAGTGAGTCATGTATGAAAATTGGGATCGCATCTTCTCTCAAAACGATACTAACCTTCCAGTCACTTCGGTAGGGCAAATGCATCTTGAAATTGCGTATGAAGTCAATATCCCTCATCTCTTAATACAAGATGGCGTCAAAGTTGTTATCCAATGTTTTTTTTTTGTGACTTCTTTGCGTATGAAAAACATTGCTGCTTTTGGGTTGTATTTATGTGATGTAATTTTTAATTTATTTTTTTTTTCAATTTAGAATCTATGATAAAAAAAAAATAATTATATAAAAATTTTGTTTAATTTTTAGAAACATATTCTTGGTATTTTAATTATTATTTTTTATTAATTTAATTTACTTTCAATTTCCAGTTGTTATTTTTTTTAAGAATATTTTTAAATTAAATTTAATTTTGAAAAAGATATTTTTTTTCTTTTTCGTTAGTTTATTTTTTTTCTAATTCTTAGGTTTCATTGTTTAAAAGGAAAAATATTATTTAATTAAAATTAGAAACTTATTTATTTTTTTTTCCTTTTTTAATTTAATCTATTTTTATGGTGCAAGTTTTATTTTCTTTTAATGTTTAGAATTTATTTTTTTAAGAAATATATATACATATGTATATTTGTATATTTTTATTTTATTTAATTTTCAGGCTCTTTTTTATAGTTTTGTCTTTTTAATTTAATTTTCTTTTCATATTTTGATTTTGCTTTATAAAACACAATATTTCTCTTTACTTTTAGGTGTTTCTTCTTTCAAGTTGTGATTTTATTGTTTAAAGAAAAACAATTTTTTTTTTAAATTTCTAAAAATACTTTTTCTTTTTAATTTTTGCTTTACTTTCATTTTATTTTTCTATTTTTTTTTTCTTTTTCTATTATTTTTATATTGTTTGTAAAAGAAACATATAAATAGTTTTCAAGTTAATTTAGTTTTTAAATAACTTATAGCTTCTTTTATTATTTCTTTTTTTAATTTAATTTATTTTTATGTAGTAAATTTTTTTCTTTTAATATCTAGGTTTTAATTTTTTTAAACAAAAAATATGTATGTGTATATATTTATATTTTATTAATTTTTAGGATTTTTTTATAGTATTGTCCTTTTTAATTTAATCTACTTTTAATCTTTAAGTTATGTTTTATAAAAAAATATTTTGTTTTACTTTTAGGTATTTCTTTTTTTATTCAAGTTTTGATTTTATTGTTAAAAAAACAATATTTTTTTTAATCTTTAAAAATATTTATATTTATTTTTGTTTTACTTTCATTTTATTTTTTTATTTATTTTTTCATTTATTTATTAGTTTTTATTTTTTTGTAAAAGAAAAATATAAATATTTATTAAGTTTAATATTTAATTTTTAAATAACTTATTGCCTTTTCTTTCTTTTTTTTAATTTAGTTTATTTTTATGTGGTCAATTTTATTTTATTTTAATGCTTAGATTTGAATTTTTTGAACAAAAAAAAATATATATGTATATATTTTTATTTAATAAGGTTTTAGACTCTTTTTTAAAAATTTTTTGTTTTTTAATTTAATTTTCTTTCTACCTTTCGATTTTGTTTTATATTTTTTTTTTTACTTTTAGGTATTACTTTTTTGTTTTTGGTTCAAGTTGTGATTTTATTGTTCAAAAAAAACATTTTTTTTTTATTTTTAGAAATATTTTTATTTATTTTTGCTTTACCTTCATTTTATTTTTCTTTTTTCTTATATTTTTTCCCCCTTTATGGCTAACCAATCAGGTTGTATGTGTACTTATACATACGCACACATATATAACACTTTAATTTTTGAATGTCTTCAGTGATCATCAAATGAGATAAAAATGAATGTCTTCTCAGAAGCATACAAATAATGCAGACACCCTCATTTCTACTTGAATCATGCTTGCCCACACTTTCAATTAACTAATTCGTCTTCAGAATGACATCACAACCATTTTTTCTCCACCTTGTCACTTAAAATATTTCCTAATTTTCAGTTCACGCCAAAGTTGAGAAATCTCTCTTTATCTGCATTCGCTGGTGAATGAAGGAATCTGAGCCCATCACAAACAACAAAAAAACACAGAATGCTTTGAGGCTAATTACTGTGGTCACTTTTTTAATTAAAGACACGAAAGGACTACAACAAATAAAACCAAAACCAAAACCAAAACCAAACAAACAAAGAGGCATGCAAAGATAGACGAAAGGACGAAACGTTTTCATTACTTCACTCTTTTTTTTACACAAACAAAAGACAAATCTAAGCCGAGCCGCACAACCAGCCAACCGCCACCCTCATTCGTTGTCAGCAATCGAAAGACTCGTACATTCCACTTAGCTCCGCCGGATGAGTGACTTCAAGATGTCTTAAGACCATGTGCTACATAGCCAAGCAGCTGGCAGACGCACGCCATAAGATGTGCACTGCTGACCACTCGCGCAAATGAAGATAACGGCGACAAAATGTGTCGCAAACAATTGCTGTAAGTCAAGCAAAGCAAATGCGCCCAAAGGCAAAAGCTGCACAAGATAAAAAATTTAAGAAAGCTGCTGAGAAAAGAAAAAAATGCTAATAAAGTTAAAACGGGAAGAAGCTAGAAAAGTTTATGCTACATCTTGTGTGTTTACGCGTGGTGGTTAGTGAGAAGGCCGTTAACAAGACACTTTCTACCCTTCGGTCATGTTGCAACACCATCAAAAAAATCACGCACCGTTGAAAATAAAGGAGCAGAAAGAAAAAACAAGTGAAAAAAGCGCCAACTCCTCTGCTAACAATGAAAACGGCCTGAGTTTGCCCCTCGAGTCTAATCAGCTTGTAATTTGAGTTGATTACTGTGGTCACAAAAAGTGACACTAGCACATCAACAAGCAAAGCAACAGCAATAACAAAAAGAAAAATACGGCAGCAAACAACGGCATTCTAAAATATAGTTGTTGTTAAAAAAATGTATTTGACAGTTAACAAAAAATAACAAAACAAAAGGTACGAGTACAGCATAAAATGAATTGTAGGTGATTTTTAATCCTCAAAATCACACAACAAACAAATGCCATCCCCAACATGCTCATCCATCCACACAAACTCCCCCGTGCAAACCTTGATGAATGCTTTTTCGTTCTGTTTCGCACATGTCACTTTCCTAATATGTTGTGATTCGTCGCTTACCACGCCGCTAGCCTTAACCGCTCACTACTCACTACTCACAGGTCAGATGAATGGTCAGTAATTTTTGTTTAATGAATGAATTAGTTCCTATGAGATTTGAATGCAATATCACGGAAGAGACAAAACTCTAAGCGCACACAACACATCAATCGGCAAGCAGGACACAAGACAAGGACACTTGCATACATCAATACACACAATACATATCTACTTTTGTCACATATGTATGTACCTTTGACAAACAAATCTATAAACTGGACTTGAAAATTATTCATCGTAAAACAAGTAGCCAAATGAACTTGCATACTTTTGCATGTGTGTGTGTTTGTAGCAGCTTGTATGGGGCAGTTGATAGCTTGAGAGAAGCGCCTCACAGTGGGTTTTTATGCATAAAACTCTTTCGAAAAAAAGTTAAATTCTTTCGAAAAATTTTAGATTTTTTTTTATTTAACTATAAACTCTAAACTAAAACAAGCAAGTACTGCGTAGAAGCCACTAAACTACATACATAAAGGAGAGTTGCCAAGTGCTTAAAAAATCAAATTCAACTTTACTTAAGTTCGATTAGGTTGCAATGGCTAGAAAGAGGGACTCACCCGTATACTCAGGTCAAGGACAGGCCCATTGTGTTACCATATGCAATCTTCGTTTCTCTTCAATTTTGCGACGTTTACTCGGGATCAAACCAATCCGTTAACGTGATAATGCTCTAAGATTGATTTCCGTCAATTCCTCAAGGTCTTGTAGAGACGGCAAGCGTCTTCTGCTGAGTGCTGGGCAGTCGCGTAGTCTTCTCCTACGTATTTGCGGCTGCGGCTAAGCAGCATGTGTGCCAATTACACAATGACCTGTAAGCATTCTTGTGAGAAAGGATACCTCGGTCCCACCTCGATACCAGTTTCACAGAACGAGAGGTTTCTCCAGCGTTGTATGGCGATGTTCCTGACATGTGGATTGAAATTGTCCTTTTCCGGAAGGATGAGGCCGGTCGTAACATTCCTCGCCAGTTCCTCAGCTTTGCAATTTCCCTCAATATCTCGGTGTCCAGGCACGCATATCAGTTTTATTTTATTATGCTCTCGTTTAGAGATAAGCGGCATTCAGTGAGAGACTTTGTGTTGCGTCTACATATGATTCTAAAGCGGTGGCGTGCATCAGCTTGCTCACGGGCAAAGCTCTTTCAGGCTTGCTATACTAAACGTATACAAAGCTTGAAAGAGCTTTGCTCGCGGGCAGGCGGGTGTCCACCACCTTTCCAGAGCTTTCATAGCTGTCTGACTGACAGAGAAGATAAAGTGGCCTCCTGGATAGCCAGAATCTCCGGCTGGTATACACTGCAGTGGTAGGGAAGCCAAAAATATGTTTATACTTCCCGCTCCGCGAAACAAACTCCTCCACCGACCTTTCCTTCGAGGGTATGGGTATGGGCGCCTTTGTTTTTAGGATTTTTGAGTGGCTGGATGAATTAAGGGCAATAGGTAATTGAAGCAACCCTCTTTCGTTAATATTTTATATAATATTTTATAAAATATTTTCAAAATAAAATCTTCTTAAACCTCTTTAGTCTGACACCCATATTGTGATATACCTATGTATATTTCAATAACCAAATTCCCTTAATTCAAATTGAATTTGATTTTTAAACATGTGGCAACCCTCCAACATATAGTTAAGAAATGCAGCCTTTTCAAACCCACTTCAATGGATATCCATATTGTAACAATTGACTTAACTTATTGAATAATTTGAACTTAGCTATTTAAGTAGGTGGCAACCCTCCTAAAAAATGTCTTAAACCGCTTTCTTCTTATGTACATAATAAATATTTCATTATCTTATATCTCAAATTGATATTGATTTTTTAAACAGGTGGCAACTCACCTGTTCTAGAAGACTTTCGAGTTAAATTAAAAAAGAATCAAACATTTCTATAACGAACTGAGCTTTCGCAGGAGTTTTGTGCACAAAATCCTGCTGTGCGTGCGCCTGTCCACAAGCGTTTATGCATATGTATGTAGTCGTGCATTGAACGCTTCAGGACACGCTCACTTACGTTTGTCCAGGAAAGCTAGAAATACATATGTATGTATATATGTGCATAAATATGTATATTTAACCCATCTGCATTGAATAGTATGGGAATCCTTTCTGCTATGTTTTGCACAAATCCTTTGGGTCTCAAACTGGAAATGAAGATTAATGTCCACTAACGCTTCCATGATGAAAAGCATTTGTGTATTAATTTTCACAGCGAATTGTTCGGTGCTTCAATTGTCGAAATTTATATTATCTACATACATATATGTAGTTCATATCGCAAACACGTCCCCGTTGCCAATGCACGTGTTGATCGTATGGATTCTAATGATAAGTGAGTAGTGAGTGACAAGCAGCTTCAAACTTAGGCCTAAAGTGGAAGACTACGATTGGATATGTCACTGCCTATTGCTGAACAACTTAGAGTTCATGATGAATCTCATTAGGCATCGTAAATTTTAGTCCGCACAAAAAATGGCGATCCAAGATTATTCGATCCTGCTGCTCTTATTTTCATCTCCATTGCCAGATTAGGGAAGCCGAAATATAGATAATCACCCTGTTTTAAGCCTATTTGGATATCGGACATAGTGTTGAGCTCCATCGCAATTCGGGCAAACCTAGTGGTATTGCTCAACTTTACAATTGAGCTTTGAATTTACAAGCATTCAGGCTGTATTGCCTATTCTACTTAAGGCCTAGTGACAGGATTAAGTGGCCGAGGTGGAAATTCATTTCTCCTCTGCAAACTGTATCGTAGATCGTTCTTTTTGAAATTTTGCTAACACCCTGTCAGGCCTTTTCAGGAAACTCATGGATATTTTTCGGGTGTCAATACCGCACCAATGGCTCTCATGAGTTTTGTTTATAAGATCATTGATGTACCCTATCTTTGCCGCTATGCTTGGCCCCAAAAATTGAATATGGTCCAATTGTACGCTTCAGAGAACCGCTATTCGCCAATTCACCAGCAGCCAATTCATTGCCTTGATTACCGTAGTGTCCTGGGACCCCCCACACAAGTTCAAGCTCATTCCACCTTGTAAAGGAGTTCAGTTCCAACTTATATTCTTGGACTATCTTTGAAGAAATTCGAGCGGTTATCAAGGTTTGCCTGTCACTGCAATTATCTAGTCTGCGACTTTGAGTAAAGGAAAGACTTCCGATTGAAAGACCGTTGCCATTGCATTCAAATCAATAAAGCATCTGAATTAACCGTCCAAATGCCATCCAGCTCCAGCGCAATGTTCAGTCTTTGGGCCGACGCTACGGATAGATTTCACCGAGCTTCCCACGAGAGTGTCTGGTTCTCACCATTGTTCCCTTTTACGAAATCTAACGACTTACATTCTTCTAAAGGAGACTCCAGGTATCAGTTTGTCATAGGGTGCCAAAAACCACCTTCTGAACAACTCTTTATGCCCAGAAATGTGGTCGTCGTACCACAGACCAATAGAATGCAGTCGGCACATTATTTAAAGCATAATTTGATATATTTTGGATCACTCCGCTGATGCACATCATACGACTCCGTTCTACTTTTCTAAGCGGCTTATGACTGGTTACCTTATTTCGAGCGCATCACATAAAATAATTCAAAATAGGAGAACCAACATTTCCAATTGCTGCATAGACCTAAGTGCTTGACTCCAAACCCCATTTTTGCCCATGTCTCTTTTGTCTGAGCACAAAGCTACGGAAGCCTTTTCAAATCTCTGCGATAGCTGGTCCTTCCATCTCAGCTAATCCAGAGTAACTCCGCAGAATTTAGCTTTGTTCGTAAGACTCCGGCAAAAGCCGCTTAGCGCCGCTTGATTATCAAATGTTCTGAGTTTTAGCTTGTTGCTCTTCCCACTTGAGACTACTTTTTGAGAAAACAATTTCTTCTTCGAAAGCCGTCTAACAACGAAGCCAACCTTAATCCAGCCTTGTAGCCTTTAACCTGGAAAATTCATATGCTCCATATTTCCTCCTAAAACCAGCTTTTATGTAAGAAAGGGAGGAATGATGGTGGATATGCAGTGGAGATCTGCTTAGTAGCGCTTCGGGCGCCGCGTTTATCTACGCTAACCTAAGCTAATTGAAATTTCTAGGCGTGGTCGGGCCTTTCAGTGTAGTATAGTGTGCAGCTGCTTGTTTGCCTACTTACCCAACCCAATTTAAGCCATATCAACTTTTAAAATTCTTTTGGCTCATCTTTCTTCATTTACCCTTTTAATCAACGAACCGTTTGGAAATTGTACGAGGTCAAGCAATTCGAAAGCCTCTTCTAGGCCATAAATTCTGAATGGCTTTTATTTGCTTTCCTCAATTTAAAACTTGACGTTGTTTTCTTCATACTTCATATTATTTATGGCGTATTCTGTTGCAAATAAATTCATTTGTATAGAAGAAATGCATACATCAGCTTTTAGGCTCATAATCATTTTTATTTGCAATATACTGTTTACATACATACATATGTGTGTGTATGTATGTATGTATGTACTCACAAGCCACTATTTATCAACCAATACGAAATATGTAGTTGGCTGGCAGGCAGGCAGGCTTTTGCAGCTTGGCCAAATGCTAAAGAGCAAACGACGGACAGGATAGAGTTCTTCGCTTTTTCGTTGGAATAAATTACGCACATCTGTCAACCTTTGAGTTGGCCATTAAGCCAAGAAATGTGCAACATTAATAACTGACACGATGCGGTTTGATTCGTGCCTTCAACGCACACACACACACACACACACACACACACACACACACACCAGCGCTTTCACATGGATTTGCATCAATGCAAGAAGAAGTAGTTAAGTCGTTGCGCATGCGATCATGTCCGCTATCCGCTGATGATGGCCGCTGTTGCTCCTGCTCAATGTTATGGTGGATGCAACTGCTGTTACTGTTGCTGTTGCTGCAACAATTATTATTGCTGGCGGTGGTGCTGGTGTTGGTGCGATTGTGCTATGTCAATGTCAACGCCAACAAAAGCGCCTCGAAGGCGACAGCTGCCGCTGCTGCTGCTGTTGCAACGTTGCAACGGTGTTCTCCTATGTACATATGTATGTACAGTATGTAGGTAACTCTGGCGATTATGACTGGCTGTGAATTGTACGCCTGCGCATTGGCCGAAAAGAAATGAGAGTGCTTGTGTGCAATTTGAAAGGATCACTTGCGGAAAAGCCTAATTGAAAGTAATTACTTTGAAGTGGGCATGTCATTTGTCATATTTTTGTTGGCAACGCCATGACGGCGTGTTTTTTTTTTATTTTTATAATTTATTTTTTTCTCTACACTTTTTTGTACACCGATACAGATATCCCTGTTGCACATCATTTTTTTTTTTCAGTTGATAGTCAAATATCATTGTAATTAATTTACATCTTCCCAACAACTCCTTTGACTGTTGCTAAACCCTTTCTGAACTCAGGCTGTTCTCGTCGAAAAAATTTATAGTTATTTTTAAGGATTTATGTTCACGAAGATACTTGTGTAATTTTGTTGAAAAAACCCGCCTAGAATCGTCTATTATGCCGCTCTACAAGTCAAAGTGAGTTCACAAATTATAGGAAGGCACCTCTATCTGCGTACTCGTTTAGACATATTTAATTCTATGGCGCAGATCTCAGCCTAGAAAACAGGTTTATCTTTCTTTTTTATGTTTAAAAAAAGAGCTTATTGGTTACATATCTTGTCCCATCAAATGCCTCAAGGGCCTCTGTGGGATTAGTTTTTATCGCAACAATAATACCGACGGTAGTCCAACCTTTGGAGTTTGTTAAGCTCTGACTGTGTGGATTTCCCCTTCGTTTTCTTCCATCAGATGGATTCAAAAAATGTTAGAGTAGGTTTCATGCATCCATCGGTTTGGGTTGTTCTTTGACTAATGACCAAGTTTGGCTAGGTTGAAGCAGCCCCGAAAGGCATTTATGCATCTCAGGTAGAATGACTTAAAGAATGTCGTCAGAAATGTTAGCCTGTGCAAGCCCAAAGTTCTCTATAACTGTCACTGGCACACAAGGTTTAGGTGAAAGTAAGCTGCTGGCAAGATGTTGCTTCTACTTCTTCACTGGCGAAAGCAAAAACTGTTGACCTTAGAGAGAATCTGGAGAGTACTGGCTAGAATACTTAAGTCCTTTATTTGTAAAGCTGGTCACGAGGCTGCCGCAGAGATGCAAATATGAGGGGGAAAAAAGCTGCGGTGAACTTTCAATATCCTTCTTCCTCTGATACTGCAGCCGAGATGACAACGATGAAGATTTGTCTGCTCTGGAACCTCTTCCCCATGTCAATGAGGGATCTTTTGAAGCAAAGAGTCACATGGCAAAAAAAAATATATGTAGGTCTCTGGATCGGAATTACATAGATGTGTGAGGGCAGATATACTTACGCGACAAGTATCTATGAAAAGCCATTGGTGAATCGAAGGTCAATTTAAAGTTCGAGTGGATGCACGTGGATCCTCCACTAGTAAGTTCTTCTCAAATAATAAATTCGTTGAAACAAGCCAAATGTGTACATATTCATATACCAGAGGAGAAGGCGATGATGAAGGCTCTCTTCTTGTGGTGGGCATTAACAAGGGCTCATTAGAAGTTTGCCGTTTTTACAACTGTCCGAGAGCTTCGAAGTTCACAGCGAAGCTCTATTCCTTTTGGTGATTGAGGAGAAGGAGGTGTTGGATGCTGCAATGATGCTACTCCCCGATTACGGACTTCGGTGGTCCATGTTCAGTTCCCTGCAGCAAACAGAGTAGCTAAGGCGGCAGGCTTGAGAATCAATTTTAATAAGACCAGGGTCTTATGTATGCCAGTGTGAAGTCTGGTTGTCACATGTTAGTCCCCGACCAAACTATTGAGACAATGGGGAATTTGACTTAACTTGGCAGCGAAGTTTCCCACGCTGGCGGCACAGACGAAGACATTGGCCACTGAGTAAGTAAAAGCCAGACCCCAAGTCTTTTCAAATCAAATGTATTCTCGAAACCGCTCTATGACAGTTTCACCTGGAAAGTCACTACTTCCATAAGCAGATGCCCGGAATTTCTCGTAAACAAATGTCTTAGTGTCGTTTTCTCAAATGTATTTCCCTTTTGAACAAAATTGGTATTCAAAGGACAGATACATTTTAAAACTTGCTTGAAAAAACTGCAATATTTACTCCGAATTTTTTGACTTAAAATAAATTTCAAATTAGGAGTTGCTCAGGAAAGCTAACATGGAGCATCTTGACTTCAATGGAACCGCAAATAAGACGATAGTATTGGCAATAAGGTCTAAGAATGCGGTCCTCTAATCGGTAGAGGCAGTCCTTCCGGCAGACCCCGTGAAATGTGGAGGAGAATATACGGTCGAGATAGAGAAGAAGCAGGTCGGATTTAGCTGGAAGGGGCGCCAAGCGATTACCAGAAACAGAATCAGATGCCCTAAGTCCCGCTTAGGAACAAAGGTAAGAAAGAAGAAAAACAAGCAAACTGGTGTTTTTCTATGTTCCAAAAGCCTGCATACTACTAAAGTACGAAGCAAAAGCTGTTGGAATTTCGAAACGCTTCTCAAGCGCGTAGCCAGAATGTAATAAAAAATTTGTCTCACATTTTTTAATCAATCATTTTTGTGCTGGTAAAAAACGCCTAGGATTTTCGGCAACTCATCACTTATTTGTTCTCAATAAACTTCCGGTTTTGTTTAGTTTAGAAAGTATTTTCTTCTTTCCTTCTAGTCATATTTCTGCATATGCAGTTACAGTTGCACTACTATACTCAATCCTGACACTTGTCTCTCCGTTTCCAGGCCAAAGCTTTCGTATTATCTTGCAAGTCTAGAACTTTGACGAACCCCCGTTCTTGCTTTTTCCCAAAGGTGCAAGTGGAATTCTATTTGTATTTGCCTGCGGGGATAACGTGGTATCACCGCAACAGATTCATCCAAATAAGCTCCCACCTTCGCCAGTTTGTCTGCTCTCTCGTTTCTTTCTATGTTAATATGGCCGGAAGCCCAGTTATCAGAGTTCGGCATTGACTGAGACGCCGAATGTAGCGCCGTCTTGCGTTCTTTGATCAGCTTAGACTAAGTTACCGTAGATGATTTAGCCAGGAGAGCTTTGCCAGCTACCATCGTGTCAGTACGTTTCATTTGAAATTTCTCATACTCTTCTACTCTGCCCATATATCTGAGTTTATCTTCCTCATCGCACTTGTCTACACGTCCTGCTGCTGCATTTCTCTGCATTTTGCCCAGCATGTACAGAGCCACCTGGCACTGTAGCATCATGAACGCGTTTGAGTGTGCTTGTGCTTTTGCGGCTGGATGCCAATGGTACCGACCGCGTTCTTGATGGTCTAATTTCAAAACGGCGGTACTATGGCTGGCACCTTCCGTTTTGGCGCGGCTTACCGCTTTTTCTGCTGAGGTGCATTGGTGGTAACCAACAGGCGAAATCGCTGTCTGGTTCGCTGCTATAGTAGGAGCTGCCCCTCCTCCGACGACGTCACATCTTCCGCGGGTTTGCGTTTTTGTTCTTGCTGTTGTCGCTTTAGTTTTCTTTCTGTTGTTGTTGATTGTTTCCACTTGTGGTCCCACGAGTATTCCGGAAGGTGTTCGTAACTCGTCCGCAGAGTAGGTATGTATTGGAAAGGCACTTCTACAACCGACCTTGCCCGGGCATCGGAGGGGACCGTTAGCGACAAGCCACTTTTTACTATCCGCTGGCCATTCATCCTGGGCTTGGGTAGTGTTGGTGCGGTAATCCCGGCATTACATCCCTTAGCGACAGCAACGTTTCATCTTGAAGCGTCAAGAAGTGTGCTGCATAAAGATGCAATGCTGGGTTTCCCTCTTACTTCACCAATGCACTCCACCTATGAGGTATATTACGACACAATTTAAACTTCCCCGCCATACCAAGCCGACGAGAAATTTATTGTAAGGAGAAAGCCCTAAATAAATTTGAAGCTCCCATAGGACATATCGCCGACTGCCCGCAATCTCCATCTAAAGCTTCATAGAGTTATCGGCAGTCAAAAAAGGACAGAAGAAATCAATATGGCAAGGATGAAAGTTATTCGAGTACTAGTTTGCAAACTTCATTAAAAAGTCGTATTGACTTAAATAACCCACCATTCGAGCAAAGAATAGCTATATATCAGCCACATAAACAACAACAACAACAACAACACCATAAGTAACAGAACAATCAAACGCCTCAAACCATTCCACAATGAACAATGTCAAGTGCGAATCAGCCACTGAAAAGGAGTTTCCAAACGCCAGCTCAACCACTCCAACCAGCGACTATGTTCAGCAACAGCAGCAACAACATTACACTTAACATTCAAAAGTACCAACAGCGAGACGAATTGTGGCAGCAACCGCAATTGCTGCTGTTGCTGACATTCGTTACAGTAGAGTTGCGACCTCGTTGATGGATTCTCAAGATGTCAACGACGCCTATATTGTTGATGTTGACATGTACAATGATGGTGCTGCTGCTGCTGATGATGATGCGGAAAACAACAGCAGTGGCGGCAACAACAACAACAACAACACTGATAACAATCGCAGCTATGCCGAGGAGAGCCATTGTGGCGGTCGGTGGGACTTGTAGTGCCATTGCGGTAACAATATGTGCGAAGAATGATGTCGTTTCACCTGTCAGCAGCAATAATACATATAAAATACAATACAATAGCAACAGAGACAACAAAAAATCTGCACAACAATAAATTTGTATGTAGTTGACAATGGTAAAAGGTTGTTAAACGTAAATAGTAATGGCAATCAAGCAGAGGCCAGCAAAACTATGTTGGCAACAGCAATACCAACACTAATAAAAGCTCCAAAGATCCACAATACATCAAGCAGTTGGCAAGCATTAGAGACAGTAGCTGGCACAACAGGAACAACAACGCTGCTGCCATCAACAAGAGTCCTTGATATGCCTGATATTTAGAGCAGCTTGTTGTTGGACAGCAACGGAGGCAACTTTAACGACGTCTAAAGCGTTGACAATTACGAAAACGAGTATGACGACAGCAATAAGTATGGCAAAAACAATAACAACACTAGCACCATCGCTGCCAACGCCACCACCGACAACAACCGCACGGCCAACAACCGTAACACAACGAATGACAACGTCAACTATCGTCATAACTTCAACGGTAACTACATACAGTTCAACAAGCACAAACGTCAACGGCACAGCAAAATCAACTGCGACATCAACAAATGGAAATGGCAATCATAAAATCAACAACTATGAAATTCATCAGCAGCAAACTGTCAGGAAGCGGCGACAGAAACCGTACACGGCCAGTACCACAGTTGGCCACCTCGGCTGTTTTGTGTGGGAAAGCACAAATCAAGCTGCAACAACAACAACACTAACAGCACAACGCCAACAGCAATAGCAATAGCAACAAACGCATTGCGCTTCTTGTCAACATCATCATCACAAGCATTAGTGGCGGGCAAGAGCAACTAGTCCATCAAGAGGCGGCTCTAACTCCAACTCCAACTCCAACTCCACCAGCAAACACCTACAGCAGCGAAGCGCTGTGCATGAACAGTCATAGCCACAGTCATAGCCGCAGATATGTGTGCCAACAACACCATCACCACTACTACCAACACTAGCAGCTTCAGCGCCACCACTTTGGTGGCCAGCAGCATCACAAATTCTAGTCCTACAGCTGCAGTCTTTATGGGCCATACTGTTCCTCTTGTTGAGGAGCCATCTACTGCGACCTGCACTGCTGCTGCTCATCCTGTCGGTGAGCTGTTGTAAGTGAAATTAATTGCATTGTTTTTGCCATTGAATTTTAGTTCTCGTTGTTTTGTTTTGTTTTGTTTTGTTTTTGGTGTAGTACTTCACTTGGGCAATCATGCTTATTTGTTGCTGGTATTTTTGGCCATAACATGCTGCTGCACAGTGTTTAGTTGCTAGTAGCCCAGTAAAATTAGACTTTTGCTAAAAAGAAAAATTCTAGTAGCGAACTTTTGATGCAGTTTACTTCTATTTGACACAAAGATCATGGCTCAACAGCTTTGCGCCTAAATTTCATAAATATGAGAACATTCCGCCATTTTGGCTTTTATGTTTTTTGGGGTTTTTTGCAATTTGCAAAGCTTATTATGCATTATTCGTAAAAAGTGCTGAATACAAATTTATAGAGAATTTAATTTCCCGCATTTTTTAATTGTAAATAATTAGCAAAAACTGCGAAAAAATTTTACATTATCACGGTTTTCGCCTGTTTTCAACCATCTCTTTTGAAAAGACGTAGCATATTCAAATGCCAAAGTTATAGAGAATTTCATTCTCCACAACTTCTGTACGAACATAATTTTTTTTTTTTTTTGTTTATTATGACGCTTAGATCACGACCGGGAATGTGCCGAAAGTAGCGATGTAAGAGAAGGGGCGTAAAATTCAATTCCACATCACGTCAACCGGTACAGTACGATGGCCAAATTCTACAGGGCGGATTAAAAATAATAAGCTCTTAAAATGATCACATAGGCGCCCCCCCCATTGAAAACGTTTCAAAAATATGGCGTCTAAACTAACCGTAAATTAGATTTTGCTTTATAACTTTTTTGACATCGTAGTATCCAACACTAAGAAAGGAAAAGTAACAGCAGATTCTTACTGTTACGATCATGATCATTTAAAAATTCATAATGGCGAATCCAATATGGCGGCCAAAAAATTAAAATCGATTCGGTCCGCTAGAAATGTTTTCCTCTGGGATTCCTGGGGGCGCTTAATACGAATCTGAGGTCAGGTTAGAAAAATTTTAAATGGCGGACTCATTAGTTTAAAATGGTTTGGGCTATTGAACTGCGTACCTAAAAATATTTTTAAATAATCTGAAATTTTGATGAAAATTTTTTGAATTTTCCTAAATCTCCATCTAAATAGCTTCAAATTTTTTTATGGATTCTATACGTGAAATAAGCTAATACGTGTTCGAAAAATTTTTTTATATTTTTTTTCTTCGGAGATAAGATCTGTCAAAGTTTGAATTTTTTCGTGATTCTGACTAATCACACGTTGCATCTCGGGTTCTGTTCATCGTAGAGACTTCATCGTTTATAAGATGGTCAAGATCATCCTACAGCTAACTTAGCTATTACCAGTGGAACTTTTTGAAGTTGATTTGCATATTGAAGACCTGTAAATTAGTGATTTAAAATTACACCATCGTAATACTTGTTTAATTTTCTATACAGATCGTGGTTGAAAAAAATTGGCGTTTTTCAGGAGCTATTTTTAAAATATTTTTCTTTATGAGGAGATGCTTTACTTGGTGAGAGTCAACAATTTTTTGGAACTTGTTTTCGAGAACTTATGTTAAGATATATTTAGTAATAAGGTGTTTAACATCGGGGTTTTTCAAAAAGTAAAATTTTATTGCGGATTCCGATGGAACACCTATCCAGATATAATATTTGTGCGGCAAGATTTTTCTTTGAGGCGGCAACCCCCAAGAAATGTGCAGGACTAAAGTTAGCAAGACGCAGATTTTATTGCGGATTTCAGCAGAATATCGCTTCTTTAACGATATTTGTTCCACAACTTTTTCAATCCATATAGATGTTCTGACGAATACACACAATAAAGTCAACATTTTTGAACTGTGAATATTCTCTTATATACTGCATATTTGCATGGTACAATACTGGAACTTAGTATGGGTAAATATAAAGTCAATTCAATACCCAGGGAAGAAAAAGCGGGCTATTGGAGAAGGGGGTGTGGCACCTTCCATACAAACCGAAATTGTCATACTGTATATCTCTGGAAATGTTCGTCGTAGAGTATACGAACATAGTATGGGGCTATATGAAGGCAATCGCATACTCATGGAGAAAAGTGGGACTATTTGAAAGGGGAGCGTGGTGTGTGCTTGAGGGATCTCTGGATACTTTTATCTCACATTTTGACCCGCCATGTGGAGCTGGAGTCATGTTATTACTAAAAATTGTATTTGTGATCCGATTTGGCTTATATTTGAAATATGCATCGGTATTGTAATTATATTGTAAATATTGCTGTGAAAAAATTTGCCCGCCAAGGCTCAGGATCGAGCTGCCAGACTCGAATTTTCCTCGTTTTCGTAAATTGTATAAAATTTGTACTTGAACGTGTTGTATTTGTTGCTCAAAATACTAATTTTGTTATTTTTAATAAAGCAAACAATTGTTCTACGTAGCTTTTCAATAGTTCTAGAAAAGGAAATAAAGTTCCGCAAAATTGCGCCGAAAGAAACATTTTTTCAAAAAAGTAGAAAACATTTAATGTTTGAAAAAAGTAAAAATTAAAACTATGTCGAGTAGCTTTTTAATAGTTCTAGAGTTCCTGAGAAGGAAAATGAAAGCTCTGCAAAATTACGCCGAAAAAAAAAACTTTTTTTTTTGAAAAACTCGAAAAAGTAAAATTAAAAAAAAAAAACTGTTCTGAGTAGCATTTCAAAAGATCTAGAGTTCGTCAAAAGGAAAAAGAACTTAATGAAAAATTACGCAAAAAAAAATATGCTTTTTTTAAAATAGGCGAAAAAGTCAAATTTTTAAAAAAATATAAAAACTAAAACTGTTCTGAGTAGGTATTCAATAGTTCTAGACTTCCTGAGAAGGGAAAGAAAATTCTGCAAAATTACGCACAAAAATTTGTTTTCAAAAAATTCGAAAAAGCAGAATTTTTGAAAAAATAAAAGCTAAAACTATTCTGAGTAGCTTTTCGATAGTTCTAGAGTTCCCAAGAAGGAAAAAGAAAGTTCTGCAAAATTACGCCGAAAAAAAATAAATAAAAAAGTAGAAAAATAAATAAAACCGCAAAATGTTTTGTGTAACTTCTCTCTATGTACATAGTTAAGGGCAAAGAGTTTCTAAAAAATTTCTAATTTTTTCATGCTTTATTCCTTGCTCGCAGCAACATTTTATAACACATTTTTCACTCGTTTTTTTGCCACTTCCAACCCATTGTAGGAAGCACTAAATGCTGCTGCTACTATGTTGAAATGTTGCTGGTGCCACAATTCCGAATTGTACATCTGCTCGTTCTAAACGCATTGTCGCTTTCGACTGTCAACATGTTGTTACCCGCATCCATCCATCTAAACACTAAACATTGAACGTACATACATACACACATTCCTAGGTAAATACATATGTGCACATATATGTGCGTGTTGCCGTCATGAAAGTGGCTGTGTTTGTTTGTGTCATATGTGACAGCATCAACTTCATCAGTTTGGCTTGGCGCAATTCTGCCAAAACACCAAAACTGCCATAGTCAGTTTTATTGCGCCATGTTGATCTCTTGTTGTTGCTGCTTGTTGTATTGTTCTGTTGTTATGTTGCATATATCACCACACTTGACATTCATTCATTCATTCACTCGTTTGCTCGTTCGTTCAGCGTCACTAACTCAGCCTCAGCAACAGCAACAGCAACAGCCTCAACTTGCCTGGGCAGCTGTGAAGGAGCAGCTCCTCCTTGTCATCATCCTCGCCGTCTGTTGTTTGCCAGTGTGGTCGCTTTTACAGCTTTGCTTGTCGCAATTCATTTGAATTTCATCACTTTCGCCCAGAAACAGTCAACACAGCTATGGCAATCAAATAAGTAACCAACGAAACTAACAGATTCAGCACATATTTGCTTGCCCTCACCAACTCGGTCCTGCCACTTACATCCATTGATATTTAGTGATGAAGAAAGAAAAAAGAAAAGAAATACGCGTCATGCTTTCCAATGAACGGTTTATTCATGAGTATTCATAGGTATGTGCATAATCGTGTTTTGTAGTGTGTGGGCTTGTTTTGCCAGCACTTTCACATATACATACATATGTATGTGTGTACATCTCGGCACTCTAATCCACTCACACCCACTCACTCATATGCGATTTGCTCCTAAAAGCATATGAATTTACAGCGAATTCCCACGGCATAGTAGGCAAGCCAGACGTGTTACGATAGTTTGGCATTTTATGAATGACTCCAGTATTAAACATACATACATATGTAAGTGCATAGGAATACGTATACACTAACATTGCTTACGAAATAGATATGCATTTGTTGGTGCACATTCGTGTTCTATTGACGATTGACTAATTATCTAGTTTCACTTATGTGTGTATAAAAGAGCTAGTCTCTTGTCTCGGGTCCCGCCCGTATGATACACAGTTTAACGTTTTGCCATCAAACGTTTTGGCTGCATCTCAATTAATTATACTGAATGCTATAGAATTATGCTCTTACTCAGATAGTTATTTGAATAGAGCAACGTTTGTGCCAAATTTTAACTAACAGGCAACTTCTGGAAATTGTTTGCTGTCTTTCAAAAGACCAATTGAATGATCTAGGAGGTCGTAGCGTTATTCCGTTTTTCTTTGAGCAATAAATTATTTAAAAAATAAAATTGAAAAAATATATATTTATTTATTTATTTATTTATTTATTTATTTATTTATTTAGTCTACAGAAAAATGTTTTCTTACAGACAGTTGAGATAAAAAGATTTAGAATATTTAAGTATGTGTGATACATTACAGAGTGAAATAATTATAAATATTAACTTGTAAAGATAACAATGATATTCAATAGCAATTTGGGTAGCTGGCGAGGCCTTGTCTCCAGTCTACTTTTGTGTGTATATATTGTATACATTTTCTATTTAAAGCAATAAAAACGGAAAATTAAAAAAAAAACATAATTAAAGGAAGAGAAAAAAGCAAATTAAAATAGGCAAAAATTAAAACCAATTAAAACAAATTTATTTTTAAAACAACAAAATCCAAAAAAAGGAAAAAAGACAATTAGAATAGATAGAATATGTTTCTAAAAATTTAATGAAGACAAACAAAAATAAAAAAGGAACAGTCCAGCGCCTTCGTCTTAGTCTGCAGGCTGTATCGGAGATACAGCCGCTAAATTTAAACGTAGAATACGTGGTATGGTTAAGAGCATATCCAAGTAAAAAAACAAAAGCACACACTAAACAAAAAATATCGATAACAAAAGCGATAATAATATCGGTAGCAAAATCTATAAAAACATCGATAAAGAAATCGATGAAAATATTGATATCAAAATCGAAAAAATATCGAAAGCAAAATCGATAGCAAAATCGATAACAATACTGATTACAAAATCTATCAAAATATCGATTACAAAATCGATAACAAAGTCGATAACAAAATCGATTATAAAGTCGATAACAAAATCCATAACAAAATCCATAAAAATATCGATACCAATATCGATAGCAACATCAATAAAAATATCGAATATAAAACCTATAAAAAAATCTATAATAATATCGATAGCAAAATCGATAAAAATATCGGTAACAAAACCGATAAAAGTATCGATGACAAAATCGATAGCAAAATCGATTACACAATCGATAACAAAATCGATAAAAAGTATCGATAACAAAATCGATAAAAGTATCGATCATTATATCGGTAAGTTCCGAAAATATCGATAGCAAAACCAATAACAATATCGATAACAAATTCGATGAAAATATCGATAACGAAAGCAATAATAATATCGATAGCTAAATCGTAAACAAAATCAATAAAAATATCGATGACAAAACCGGTAAAAATATCGATTACAAAATCGATTAAAATACCGACAACAAAATCTATAAAAATGTCGGTAATAAAATCGATAACAAAATCGATAAAAATATCGATAACAAAATCGATAAATAATCTATCATAAAATCGATTACAGTGTCGATAACAAAATCGACAACAAAGTCAACAAAATATCTATAACAAAATCGAGAAAAAATATCGATAACAAAATCGAAAAAATATCGATCATTATATCGATAAGTTCCGAAAATATCGATAGCAAAATCAATAACATTATCGATAAAAATTTCGATAGCAAAATCGATAAAAACATCGGTAATAAAACCGACAAAGTATCGATTATTATACCGATAAACCCCGAAATATGTACTTACGGACACATACATACTTTTTGTCTCCTTCCCACGCTTCCAATGCGTGCACGTGTTTGCAAAATGATGACGAGGTGATTTTGTATGGAAAATCATTTATGCCCATATATTTGAATAAAATAAACATATATAGAAGATATCAACCAATACTTCCCATATACCAAACGAAAGGAAAACTCTTGAATTTTTGATTAAAGAAAACAAAAACAAAATCATTCGAGCGGTTTTCGAGCATTTTGGTAATGAAAAAAATTTGCAAATTTTTTCAACAATTTTTTGCCTTAAAATGCTCAATATTTCTTAAATTTATATAAAATTTGTACCCGATAATATTTCTACTGCTCCAAAGAACCTATATCCCGAAAATGAAAGTTATATATGCCAACAATAAGTTGCTAGAGCACTTTAAAGGCTCAAAATTGACCCCAAAATAAGGCAATGTTTACCGTTGTTTTTACGACAGAAACCGAATTGGTTATTTACAAAAATGAATCTGTCGACAGGTTTCGAATTTTATCTTTGAAACGCCACACTTTTCTTTGAAATCGCTTTATTAGTTCTCGTGCAATAAGCGTTTTTGTGAAGCTCTAAAAATTACAACTACAACATTTGAACATAGCCCCCATACCTTAAGGTAAGACGTATTCTACGTCAAAATAGTTTACTTTTTAAAACAATAAAATCTAAAAATTAAAAGCTAATTTTATTAAGAAAAGAATAAAAAATCCTTCCTAAAAATTAAATGAATTAAAAAAATGTATAATGAAATAAGAGGAAAGTGTGTTTCTAACTATCAAACTAAGTATATATTTTTTTAGGACAATGAAATCTAAAAATTAAAAGAAAATTAAAAAAGTTAAATAGAAAAAATAAAAAAAAAATCCGCTCCCCTAGAACTCGAACCCATATTTCTCGCAGAACATTATAATTTTCTGTTCGCGAATAAAGTTAACCCTTTGTTAGCAAGGTGGCTGTCGTCTATTGAGGGCTTTAGAATATAGTATAAAAATAAAAATCTAGGGATAGTTATTCCAAAATTAGTGAAAGTGTATATCACAACAGTTTTGAAGGCCAAAACTGTTAAATGGCCAATTATAGTCCTGAGCGAAACCTTTTCAACAACATAAAGATTTAAAAAATCGAATATATCAAACAAGAGAGTTATAGCAAAAAACTAATTTTAGCGGTTTTTAACAAGTGCATAAACAAAAAAATTGTACACCACCCAAAATTTTTTCTTGGCATAAGTATTCAAATAAAACTGACACACGTTAAACTTTTTTTCGTGATATGCCTTAACAAAATCACATGTTTTTGGCCGTAAATGGTGTTACATACGTCTATCATAAAAAATGATTATCTTCAAGTTTGTATAAAGTACAAGATCAATTAAATGGATTTTGATTTACTAAACTGATGGGAACCCTCTTGACAAATACTTTTAAAATAAAACTTACTTAAATCTCTAACGTTACCCATATCAAAGTATTTCATTTAACATGTTAAATAAATTGATTTTGAAATCCAAAATAAGTTTGTAACCCTCCTTCAAATTATACTTTCGGAATAAAGCCCAGTAATGTTGTATTCTTGGTTCCAAGTGTATTTAGGCTGCTGAATTAGTTGCCTACCAGTTTTGATGCTACTAGCCAGCGTTAGCCAGGCAACCTGACTGTCCCACATAATGCAGATATTCTTAGAAGCTGTTCTCCTTCTGAGACATTATTTGCCAAAAAATTTCTATCGCATGGATCTCCGCATGGAAAATAGTAGGGAGAGAGTCCACAAGTTTCTCCAAAGAGTCGTGTACAAGCTAAGAAGGAAAGCTCTCCATGCCTTGTTGATTGCAGTATCTAAATGGAAGTTTCAGGCGATTGTCTATCCCAGGTATTTTACTTCATTTGAAAGCCCTATTATTGTACCGACAAAAATTGAGTTCAGTCATGGAAAACTTTTTCCTCCAGGCAAAGGAAACCACAATAGTTTTAGTGCTAGAAATAGACAATCCTTTAGTGTCGCATAAACTTTTTGTGATACGCTGGACTTGTGTTGCATCCGATTGGAAATCATTTGGTGAGCATAACGTCTGCATATCCTTGCATTTAGAAACTTTGGCCATTCAGTAAGAAGAAAAGTTCATCTATAACCAAGGGGAGGGAGTACATTCTGCCTTGGAAATAAGTGTCTAGCAAAAGTATGGAAGTCTCACCTATATACATATAGTGAAGCAGAGCAGATAAGTGCTACAATTTTCTTTGCTTATCTATCTCAGTTTAGCATAGCTCTTATCGTAGCTCCAGCATAAAAGCGCACTTATACCATCCTATTGAAATAATACCCAGACTGGCTTCATCAATTCGTTAAATATGTGGCACCGTGACATCGTGATTTTGAATAACAGCCACTACTCAAGTGTGCCCCTATAAGCTAAAAAACAAAAAAACAAAAATACCTTCCAGTACAAGACTTGGGAATTCATTTCTCATATGAATAGCCTATGCCGAAATTCCCGCCATGTCGACTAAAAGTGACGTGGTTGTCAAAATTCAGCGGCATAACGACATGATTTCAAAATGCAAGTCGACCACACATTCATATATGTTTGCATTCATACATATGTATTTATAGCATTCTGAGCTTTTACGTACATAAAAAAGGTGCAATAAGAAGAAAACACAAATCGACGTGGACTGTCAGAATTCTTTGGACACGCACGTCCATGCTTAGGAGCGATTTTTATCGGCCAACATCGCTGCATTTATGACATCGGAAACACGTACTTACATGCGTGCATATGTATGTGCATTAGGGTGGTCCAAAAATGCATGTGAAAAGTAAAGTCGGAATTTTTATGGTCTCACCAATCAGAACAATCCTAGCGTTCTATGCCGAAAAAATATACCCAAAATTTTTTTTATTTTAAAATCAAAAAATATTATATAGAGGTGGCTCAAAGCGCTCAAAGTTTTCCATGTATTTTATATAGGGACAAAAGCACTTTTCGTACAAATGGTATAGCATTCTGGCAAATCAATATTTTCAATAGTTATTGCAAGTCTCCTGAAGAGAAAGAGTTTTCCGATCGGGAAATATTGATTTTTAAGTATCCTATACCATTTCCACGAAAAACGGTTTTAAATATTTCTTGGCTTCAAAATAAAACAAGTAAGAAAGTCTAAGTTCGGGCGGAGCCGAACATTAAATACCCGGCGCAAGTATTAAATATATGTTTTCCACCTTTCCGGAAGCTACCGCTACATGATAAGCCGGGGTGTATACATTTTAAGTAAATTGGCGTCCTTAAATTTCGAAATATTGAAATTTAAAGCATATCTGAAATTTACCGTTATATGAAAAGCGGCCTCAATTTTAGTCCGATTTCAACAATTTTCAACGGTTTGCTTTTATGTGGCAAGCACAATAACCATACCGAGCTTGGTACAAATTGCTAGAACGGTTAGCGAGATACATATATGTGATTACAAGTGGGCGGTGCTACGCCCATTTTCCAAAATTTTGTCATAAACGTATTTCTTGGTAAAGAATTGTTGCAATCATCAATTTTGAATAAATTAGCTTCAATATTTACTGATTTACCGATTTTAGAAATTTTCGGCCAGTTGGTATGCTGTACCAGGACCAACAACTGTGCCAAGTTTGGAAGAAATTGGTGCAGCGGTTACCAAGATATACACATGTAACCATAAGTGGGCGTGGCTACGCCCATTTGCCAAAATTTTGTAATATTCTTATTTTTCGTCTAAAACTCATTGCAAATATCAATTTTGAGTGAATTATCTTCAGTAGTTACTAAAATATCGCAGTTTTCGATTTTCTGAAAATTACCGTTATATGGGAGGTAGGCATGGTTATTGTCCGATTTTTAAAATTTTCAGCCATTTAGTATGCTGTACTAAGGTCAACAACTCTGCCAAGTTTGGAAGAAATTGGTGCAGCGGTTACCAAGATATACACATGTAACCATAAGTGGGCGTGGCTACGCCCATTTTCCAAAAATTTATAATATTCATGTTTTCCGTCTGAAACTCATTGTAAGTATCAATTTTGAGTGAATTATCTTCAGTAGTTACTAAAATATCGCAGTTTTCGCATTTCTTAAAATTTCCGTTATATGGGAGGTAGGCGTGGTTATTATCCGATTTCGCCCATTTTCAATACCATCCGTCCCACGCCCAAAAGAAGTTCACGTACCAAGTTTCGTTAAGATATCTCAATTTATACTCGAGTTATCGTGTGCACAGACGGACGGACGGACGGACGGACGGACGGACGGACGGACGGACAGACAGTCACCGCTTAATCGATTTCTCTTTTCATTCTGATCATTTATGTATACATTTGTCTATATCTATCTCGATTCGTTTTGCCTGTTACAAACAACCGTTATGTGAACAAAGTTATAAAACCCTTGTGCACAAGTGCGCTCGGGTATAAAAATACGGGAGCAAATTTTTATCCGGACTTTACTTTTTCCCACATGCATTTTTTTTTTTTTGACCGCCCTAATGTACATGCGTACATACATGGCGTGGCATATAGCAAGGATGTATGTATGACCAGAAATGCAAAAGATCGTAACTAACAAAAAATTTAAAATTTTCTTATTGACTGTTTATGGTTTATTTCATCAAATTACAAGTCCCCGCGTCCTCTTTGTGCAAAAAAAAATGTTAATTACGACTTTTTTGCATTTAAGGTGACGATATGTATGTGAATATAGCCCCAAAAACCAAAGGCGTCAAAACAATAAACAGCCAAACATTTTAAAGCAAGAGACACAACGACATACACACTTGCATACGCATAAACATACATATATGTATGTACATGCTTTTGTGCCAGCTGTCAAACGTGTAAACATTGATAGATTGACAGGCAGCACGAGATTTCGTTGCAGTGACCAAAATGTGTGGCTGCATGCCACATATATGTATATACATACATACGTACATTTATGTATATATTTATGTGCGTTGTTTGCCATGTAAGTGATGTTGCTATGTTGCACTTTACTTATTGCACTAACAAAAAACTTGAAAAGCTGTCAATTGATAAGCAAAATGTTTGAAATAGCGAAATGGCGCAAATGAAAGTGCATAGCCAAATTCGCACACATTTAAATTTACCAAACTTTTTTCTTTTATTTTGTTGCTTATAATGCAGTGTGGGCGTGATGCAAGTCTGTTAAAAACGCCTACATGTACAAGGATTAATAGTTAAAAATTATAATTACCGGGCAGCCTCAAACGAAATAGCACAACTCAATTTTAATTAAATGTCTGTTTATTTATATAACTGTGATTCACATATTTTTTTTATTGCTTCTCAAGTCATTTATGCACCGAGCTCTGCGCAGTTGCAGTTAGAATTTGCGAAATCCATCAACTACTTACATATATCTTCTTTTGATTTAAAGAGTGCATCTGGCATATTTTGTTTAAATTCAAAGATATTTATATTACGACTACCTTTGCTTCAGTGCCATTCAAATTTCAATTAAAAAGTTGGACATTGCCTTTTGTTGATTGTTTGTCTATTTTTTTGCGTTGATTATTTAACGCAAACTTTATTGCTGTCAGTTTCAAATTTGGCTTCAGGTCATTTTCTGTTTAAAATTTCTCTAGTGATTTTTGATTTTCTAAATAAGCGCTAAATTTTTTATTGTTCGCTTCATTAATGCGTTTGTTGCTTCTCACTTTTTTCTAGAATTTTTGTACTGTTCCTTTGCGATTGCTCCCGGATTCATGCCGGATTAGTCGCATTTTTTGCAGGGTTGCATTCTAATGCAAATATTAAACACGAACACACTCATAGACGCCTTTTTATACAGCAAGCGGTCAACTTGTTGTACCTCAAGTGTGGGAGGGCAACAGTCGTGTGAAGGGAGGGCTAACAGCTAAAGCGACGTTCCCTTTTGAGGTGTTAGTTGAGTTGGGTTAAGTAGGTTTGCATAGAGATGGTTGGTGACATGGAGCGAACCTTCGCAATTCCTTGAGCCAGAGTTAAGCGGATCCCTCGCGGCAGTTGGGCTCTTCGTCTACTGGTGGTGCTGATTGGGCTCCTATAACACCATTCATAGGACGAGAGTCTCTGAAGGTGGCGGCGGAATCTTTGTGAATGCCGTTTATAGCTTTTCGTAATGCCGTTGTTATTGTTGTTGTAAAAACAAGAATCAGCTGGTGTGACAGTCCTTGGCCATATATAGATTACGTTAGACCTGACTTTCGTGGGAACCTTAGTATGCCGTCGAGTTCAGTACTGCCGATTGTATATGGATCGAGTTCGTACTCACTTCAATAGCACCCTACTAGGAACTGCTTACTTATCATGAAATTGTGCTTGCTTGGTAGTAGCATTGGGACCTCACTTCTAAATGTGAGGTTCAGTTGACATCAGAAGGCATACCGTGGCTATCTGTGGTGCTGTCATATGGCATGTCTGTAGCTACGTTCACTGCGTCACACGGGCATAGCTTAGAACCGTTCGGGCAATGTTCTTATACGTTGCTAACAGCGTTTCCCTGTCTTTACTCCAATTGCTGCCGGAGAGCGATTTGCGGTTGTTTACGCCGAAAAAGAGTGAAGGCTGTCGAAGTTTACTCTAAGGATTTTTGGGATGGTTCGTCTTCGGAATTGATTTGCCGTCGATGTGAATATGCAATTGTAGCCGTACCTCTTTCGCCCAGAAGGTAAAATGGTGAAGTATAGAGAAAGTTTGGAGAGATAAATGTTTAGTTTTGTGCGTTTTGAGCGCAGGTCATCAATTCCATTTCCAGACGCCATTATCGAGCAATTGTCAGCGTAAGAGGTGCCCTTTGGTGGTTGGGCGAATATGTAAATTAAATAGCAGCAGAGAGAGGACACCAGCCTGTGGAAATCCTTGTTTAATTGTCCTGGATGTTGATGTTTTATCTCGGAAAATAACTGACGAGTGTCGGTCACTCATATAATTCGCCTGCACCCGTTTGAGCACCTGTGGACGAGAGGAGATCCCTATATCTTCTAGTATTGGGTAATGGCAGATTGTGTCAAATGCCTTTGGTAGGTCACACGCTACTAGGACTGTTCTCTTTCAGGGGCGGTTGCGGTTAAGGCTAAGTGTTAATGACGTTAAGTGCAGCAGCGAACTTTGAGGAAGGCATTCTGTTAATTCGCTAGAGACTGCTGCCGATATTGTTATATTGGTGGATCGGTCGGTGGCTTTCAGTAATGGTACGAATATTGGCGGACGCTTGTAGATTCACTGTTGCACGCCCAATGACACTCAGTGGCTAAACGAATAATGGAATAGAGCATTGCACGGCGTTGCGGTTTCCATCGAAATTGGAAGTAGTGGCAAAATAAGTTAAAGACAAGATTAGGAAATTCACCCAGATGAGCATACTGACTTGGCTGTGGTTGGAACATACCCTCCCAGCTTTGTGAAATTTGTTAGTTTTCATTTGTATTTTGATTTGCTTGGCGCAGTTTGCCCTACCCAAATAAGTACTAGGGATGTTAATTTATTCACTTTTCACGATTTTCGGGATTTTCGGGATATCGTTCACATAATCCCGAGATCGCGGTATTAGTCCGGGATTTAGATATTCATTACTTTTCATTAACTTAAATCGAAAAAATTGCTTCTATCTCTCCTACCATAAAATAAATAATAAATAAATGGGTTTGAAACCTATTTTTTGTAAGTGGCGTTTTTACTTTTTCTCTCTTGTTTAAAAAATTCTATTCAATGTAAAATAAAAATATGGGTACCAAATGAAAAATGACTTTCCATTTATAATAGATTGGCGCTTACACATATGTTAGTGTTTGGCCGAGCTTCTCCTCCGACTTGTGGCGTGCGCCGTGATGTTGTCACCAAAGCGGAGGGACCTACAGTTTTACGCCGACTCCGAACGGCGATTGTATTTTTATGAGAAGCTGTTTTTCATGGCAGAAATACACTCGGAGGTTTGCCATTGCCTGCCGAGGGACGACCGCTGTTAAGAAAAAACGTTTTTTCTAAATTTTTTTGCGATGTTGCTTTGACCAGGGCTTGAACCCAGGTGCTGCGGAGTGGAAGCGCGCACTGCTTACCACTACACCACAGCGGCTTTCCATTAGAATTTAAAAAAATTAAAATTTTTTGGATTCACAGGGACGAATAGGTAATTTTTTTAGCTGATAAAGTTAGAAGGCCGAAATTCGAGGATGTTATCGAGTTTATATCAGTGCTTAACACATAATTTTTTCAAAAACAAATATTGCGAAATTACAAGGATAAAATCTTAAAAGAACATTTTCAATACTTACCAGTACTTATGCACCAAAAAAATTTAATCTGTTTGATTATGTGTACAGAATTTATTTTTTAATTTTACACCCAGCTTGATATCCGTACTGTAATATATCATTTATTTAATAAATTTAATTTAATAAAATTGTTCAAACAAGTGGCAACCCTCTTCAAAATTTGTTTCGTAGTAAACTTTCCTAAACCTCTTAAGTTTGGTAACCGTATTGCAATATTCAATTTATCTTATCAATTAAATTAAACTAAAATTTTCAAACAGGTGTGAACACTCCCAAAAAATATTTTCGGCAGTAAACTTTCCTAAACCTCTTCAGTTTGATACCCACAATGCAATATTGAATTTATCATGTCAATTAAATTAAAATAGAATTTTCAAATAGGTGGCAACCCTCAACAAAAATTTTTCGGCTGTAAGCCATCTTCAACCTCTTCAGTTTGATACCCATATTGCAATATTTACTTTATTTTATCAATTTATTTAAACCGCAATTTTCGAAGAGGTGGCAACTCTCTAATTTTTTTCTTTCTATATTTTAAGTTAAACCTCTATCTAGCAATATATCGGTGAAAACTGCATTCAATTCCATTTATTAGTTTTCTAGTGATGCGTACAACCATACAGGCAGACAAAAATTCTAAAAATTGTTGATTTGGCTTCTGTTGCTCTAATAATAATGTAAAGACATCGGCCGGTTAAAATTTTATTATACATACATAGATATATATGGTAGTGGAGCTAATCAAACAAAATGTATGCAAATTTTTCGAGTTATGTAAGTTGTTGAAAAATATGTAATGAATATCTAAATTCCGATGCTAATTAAAAAATCAACGAGATCCGGTAAATCCCGTGATCGCAAAAATCAAAAAAATTTACATCCCTAGTATGAATGTATCTACTAGATACATATGTATGTATTTACATACGTACGTACGAAAATTATGGGAAGAAAACCTCAGTAGTTGCATTTCTACAGTGTGAGCTTGAAACAATTACAGTGGCGCCTTGGCAGTTGTGATGTTGCACCACAACAATACCCAGCATATGCATGTGCTCCTTTGCAGTGAAGGTCGAGCGCATTAGCGGCTGTTAAATGCCCCTCAAAAAATGCGCTGCAGAAATGGGGAATAACAATGAACTGTAGCAAAATAACATCCGCACATACATGCATATATACACAGGCTCAGGCATACACACATACATACATATGTACATACCTGAATGCATGTGAGTTTCTATGCAACAAACACACTTAGCTACAAATTTCTGTGAGAATTGCAAACTCATTGTTGCTCTTGCAGGCGAATAGTACCTATATTTATAAAAGCAAACATACAAACATGCCTTGTGTGGGCACACAACATGTGTTTATCGCTGCTCGTTCGCTTCACGCTGAAGGCTACATGCGTGCAAAACAACAACAATAGCAAAACCCCAAACAATAAATCAAATCAAAACAAAGCAGCTTTTGTACAGGAAAACGAGTAAGAGATATTGAGAGCAAGAGCGAGAGTGAGCAACGTTGCGCATGCGACAAAACTGGTAATGCTCCCATTGCTTTCCATTAAATTCTGCTCCCATTTATTCGCACAAACATGAGTAATTACTGTTTGCATTAGCAATGCATATTCTAGCAGCCATTGCAGACTGCAGATGGCAATAAGCGGCTGCAACGCCTTGAAGTATGCTTGCATGCGCTCAACAAATACGCGAGAGCAGCATTTCAGCACTTCAGCAGACTGCTGTTGGGGGCAGCAGGCAGCACTCGCCACTTGGTTGCTACCTACAAAGGCACTCTTTTCTTATTAGGCCGGTCGTTCGGTAGCTGGGGGATTTTGTTGATTGTTGATTCAACTCTCTACTTGAATTAATATTTGCATGTAGTGGTGTTGGTTTGCAATTGCATGCGTATGGGTAATGAGTGTGCTCTGAGAGTCCAAAATGGCATGCTGTGCGCACACTTTTTGCTGCTGACTCAGGCTGCGCGTACTCCCTTAATATATCATTTTTACGACCATCGTTCTTCGGAGCGTCTCAGTGGCATGACGACGACGACGACGGCTTCAGCTACATAGCTCACTGCTATACTGGCCGCAGTTAGTCAGCAGCATTTCATTTTGATTGTCTTGCACATCGTTCAAATCGTCGACGCTGGTGCCGTCTCTGGTCCCTGACGTCGTCGTGGTCGTCGTGGTTCATCATTGTCGTTGTACACGAGTCAATATCACACTACTCGCCACTATTCCCGCTGCTGCTGCTGGTGCTGCTCTTGCCGCTGCCACTGCTTTTGCTTCAGTTGCTTTTCATTGTATATTGGGCTGTCAGCTCTCAACGTTGTCAGTGTCAAAAAGATGTTTTAGTCGACAACTGAACGCTTCAACGGAATCATGTCGAATAATTTCAATGCTGGTGTTGCATTCACGGTTACTACTACAACAACTAATACTGCTACTACTACTACTCCTCTATTCGCAACGTATACAATTACTTCTAGAAAAGCAGCAGCAATAACGCCAACAACAAGAGCAGCTCCAGCACAAACAACGTCACTTACAACAGACAGTAAATATTTGACAGCAAAAAAAGCACAGCAAACATTTGCAGCAGCAACTAGAAGAATAGCAACAACAACAACAACAACAACTACAACAGTGGGAGTACCAGCAGCAGCAGCAGCAGCAGCATGAGCATACAAAGTTGTAGCATTGCAGTAACGTTAACAACAGCAACAACATGGCCAACTGCAGCAATTGCAAAAACATAAGCAATAATAACAACAACAGCAAATTGAAAACGTGTTAGCTGCCTGCCGACAAACTTATCAGTGCGTGTGTGTGTGTAAGTTGTTTTTTCTTTGTTGTTTTTTTTTTTTTGTATTGGCGCTGTTTGGTGCTGTATGCGCCTGACTTGGTGGTGTGCTGGCTGGCTTTGGTGTTGGCGGGAGTGTCGTCGTCGTTGTCGCCGTCGCTGTCGTTGGCAGTGTGTTATCATTAGTGGGGCGACAAGGACATTTGCAATACGCTGTGGCGTCAATGCTTAAGACATTGTCAACGCTGACGTCGTCGAATTGTTATACATCTGCATGTTGTGGTGCCAATCAAGTGCAGCTCAATGAAAAACTGGAAAATGTTCGAATTTCGTTAAAATTGTTTGGTATTGTAATAAGAAGAAAATGTGAAGTGATAAGGTGGGTGAAGTGCAAAAAGGTTCAATGAAGCTAAAGAGAACTTACATTTATATTAGTTTAAGCATTTTTAGGCCAAGTACAAGGACTCGTAAACCAAAAAAAAAACTGTTGGACAAAAATAATTTAAAAAATTTTAATAAAAAAAAAAATTTAACAAAAGTTCGATAAAATAAATACAGTGAAGACATTATTGAAGCGCAAAAACCACGTGTGTGAGTCACCAAACACAACAAAACAAAATTAGGAATACAAAAACTGAACAAAGTGGGTTGAGCTGCAGCGGTAAATTTGTGCTTAGGCGCTGGAAAAGTGCGTGCAGGCAAAGTAAAGTAAAAGTCAAAACAATTAAATTTAAATTAATAATACAAATATGAATTCTAAATTATGTAGAAAAAAATACTTTGAGCACAGACATTTTACACGATTTTTGTACAAAAAAACCGACAACGACAACAAGAAAAACCAAGAAAAAACACACTTACAGCGCAACATTTGCTAAATACCAATGAAAATAAAAGAAAATAATACCTGACTAAAGAAAAGTAAGCAAAAATCAGATAAAAAATGGCTTTAACTCGAAAAAATTGCAAAATTTTTCACAAATTAAAAAAAAATTGCAAAATCCAACACAACTCTTGGAGCAGAAATACGCATGTATGAAATAAAAGCAAAACAAAATAACAAAATATGAAAAAATTTAAAACAGCTTTTTTTTGAAATTGCTTATGGGAGACGAAAAATCGATTTAGTTTTGCATTCTCTGCCACACATCAAAAATTAAATTTTGAAAAAAGTACAGTTAGCACCTTTACACCTTTCGGTGGCGATAATTGTTAAAAATAACCCAAACAAATTAAAAATAAAACTCAACTGAGTTAAAATCACGTTTAAACCTTTAAAATCATAAAAAAAAAACATTATAAGGCAAAACCAAGGCATTAAAAACAGTTAGCAGAATTAGCGCAAGAAAAGGTGTATTTTGTTTGTGCGTCTGGTCGCTAAAGTGTCAAAATATTAAATATTAAATACCGTAACAGGCCATTGTGAAATATATGAAAAACATTAAAAAATTTTAATTGAAAAAAAAAATGGGTGCAACTTTCTTTCATGGCAAATTTGTTTGCAAGATCCCATAAACCAGCTTTTGGGCTGCTGAGTTAAGTGAACGTTCCAAGAGCTGGTTTTATATCGGGTTTTTTTTTAATGAATTTTTGTGGAAAAACTTAACAGCAGATATTCGACATTTTTTGAGACCAAATAATTTGAAAAAAAGAACAATCAAATAAGCTGTTCTACTGCTACCACCTGTTCAATATGCTATGCTATGTCTTTTTCTGGCGTTTGCAAGCATTTAAAAATCATATCTACTAAATTTAAAATAAAAAATTAAATAGTAGAAAATCGTTGATTGAAATTGAAAATGGGACTGAGAATGTGTGTGTTTGCAAACGTCCAGTCTGCAATGGTTTTACCTTACAGTGTTTTCATCATTTTTAAAGTTATGAAAACATTCAAATAAATAAAAAAAGTTCAAGCTAATAAAGGAGCAAATTTAAAAAAAAAAAGATAATAACAATTTCTCTCGTTAAGCGTCTGTTTTTTTTTTTTTTGTACCAGTAACTTGTAGTGGATCACAAAATAAATTAAAAATTTTCTGAAAAATTTTAGTGAAAAATTTTCTCAAAAAAAATTTACATGACGTAGTTTGAAGTTGTAATAGGATCTTTACCATGCCTTTAAACTCAAAAAATGAAAGTTTTGAACACAAAGGATATTTCACATTAATTTTGAAAATTTTGGTTAATAAATTAAATATTGCGCAAAGGAGATAGGCAATTGGTTAATGTGCCAAATAGGAAGAGGAAACAGAAATTTAAAAAAAGCAATACCTCCAATACCTTCGAAATAAAATTAGGAAGTGTCTAAATAATTTTTTTCAATTTCACATTTATAGAAAAGAAATTTGTCTGAACCGTACAAAGTTCAGGAGTTGTAATCAGGGTGGCGTGTGTTCTCCCTGGCTTTTGTGCTTAAATAGTAATTGCTTACCTGATTGTAAACTTCATCAATGACGACGCCCAAGCTCAGTGGATTTGCTCTGCTACGCATCTGTGTTATGGTGGAACAGACATGCCATCAATGGTGTCGCAAATGTGCTTATTAAACTTCAAAGAGAGATCACCGTGTGCCAAACTAGAGCTTTGCCAGCAGCAGCTGGAATTGCCCTAGATGCACAGCCACAGATTACACAGGTTCAAGATTTAGAAACTAATCGAAAGTAGTCACTTTAACTTCTCTTTTGGTGAATACGCAACGCTATGCCAAGCCAAAGTATTTGCCATCAAAATGCTCATCGACTCTGTGTTGGAAAATTGATGGAGAGGTAAATATAAGTCAACATGTCTGCAGTGATAGCCAAGTTGCACTTGAGGCATTCTAAATACCTCAGAACTAGTTCGGGAATGCAAGTCTCGACCAAATTGTATTGAAAAAAAAATAAGAAACTTCTTGTACGCTGGATGACAAGTTACTCAATACTCTGGATAAGATGAGGCTCAGACAAAATTTTTCTTAGTCCACTCAAACCTTGGGCCATCGAAGCAACCGCTAGATGAATACATATTTCGCTCAGCAATGACTGAGAAGCTTCGAGGCAGTGTAGGTAAATAGACAAAACTCAAGTTGCCCTCAATCACGGACGATATATGTAGTTAGTTGTTTGGCTTCATTGACAAGACGGGAGTGCATATGACTTGTGATATTGCTCAGTGGTTACTTCTATTTAGTGAAGAAAGCTCGAAAACTGTGATTAGCATACCCGAAAACTCTTTGCTCTTGCTGCCTTGCCAATTTTTGTGCTTCTGCCCCACCTTTAAAAATACTAGGTGTGAGGCTTTTGCCAGCGATCTGTTTTATTTTCTGTCAATTTCCCTATAAAATTTTAAATCATTTTTCACTTAAATTGCTTTCGTGAAATTGGCTGTGAACGCATCATTCGAGAAACATAAACTAAAACAAACAAATATGGTCGCAGATTTATCGCTTTACAGATTTACCTTAAAAACAACAATTGGTAAACAATTAATAAATAAAAAATTACAAAATTAAAAAAATAAAAAAAAAATAAATAAAATTATAATTTGATTAAAGTAAAACAAACTAAAACAAAAAGATTTAATGAAAAGTAACTAAGTAAAATAAAACAACAAAAAATAAAAGTAAAATTAAAAAAAAGTAATGTTGAAACTTCAAAATTTAATAAAAAAAATGAATGCGGAAAAAACAGAAGTAAAATCAATTAAAATGAGATAAATTAAAACAGAATAAAATAAATTAAATAATAAAATAATTTTATTTAAATAGAGTAAACTAAAATAAAAAAATTTAATTGGAATAGAATAAAATAAAATACAATAATATTATAACACAAAAAACGTTAAAAAAAATATGATTGGTTTCTTTTTAGAGTAAAAGAAAATAAAATAAAGTACAATCAATAAAATACAATAAAATTAAATTATATTAAATTAAATTAAATTAAAATGAAATGAAACAAGAGAAAATAAAATATGTAGTATAAAGTAATATAGAGTAAAATAAATAAGAAAAAATTAAATAAAGTTGAGTTAAAAATCAAAAAATAAACAAATTAAAAAACAAAATTGAAGTAAAATAAAATAAAGTAAAAGAAAATAAAAGAAAGCAAAATAAAATAAAATGAAGTAAAAAAAATCGAATCAATTAAAAATGCATAAACAATTTTATAGAGAAATAAAAAAAAACATAAAATAAAATAAAATCAAAAATTAAATTTTAATAGGACAAAATAAAATACAACTACATAAATTTAAGAAAATATAATAAAATTTAATTAAATAAACCCAAAATTAAAAATATGTAATGTCAAAGAGCAAAAAATAATAATAAGACTGGAAATATGAAAATATGTATCTACAATGTAGATTCTACATACATACATATACATATATTGAAATAAAATCTTTTAAATATTTATTCGCATTATAAAACATATTCAATGACTTTAAATACGTTAGCGTAAAAAGTTTACCACTTAATACAATTTTTTTTTGAAATTATTACAGTCGCAAATCAAAATAACTTAAACGAAAAACTCCAAAGTAAGCAGACAGACATATTAGAATGCAGAAGATTAAAATAATGCATACGTATGTATTAACAATAGAATGTGAAACACAAAATCTATCTAAATAAATAAATGAAACAAAAACCAACAGCAGCTATAAATTACAATAAATAGCAAGTAAATCACGAAATTAAGAAGCCACACAGGAGAAGGTATTAAATAAAAATTAAAAATAGTGAACAATTCTATAAGAAAGCTAGAAACAAGCATCTAAAGAATCGAATAGCAGCAGCTAAGCATAAACCCAACCAACACACCCACAACTACTGTGGCGTCGTGTGTCGCCCACTTAAGCGTAAGGAAATTGTTTACATTTCTCTCATTCACATTTGAGGGTCTACTGTGAGCGTGAGTGCGTGCGTGCGTGCGTGCGAGCGTGCATGAGTACGGCTGTTTTCTTTGAGATTGACACTTTTTGATGACTGTCACTCTGTGAGTCGAAGCACAACAACAACTGCAGCACAAAGTGACAAAGCGTCAGCCGGTGTGACCAACCAACCAACCAACCAACCAAACGACCTCTTCCACACTCAGCTGGCCGGACACACATTGGTATAACTAGTATTTTGTATGTATGAATGAATGTGTGTGTTTGCTGTCTGCCCAACCTACATACAGCGCCGCATCACATTTATTCACTTATCCATTCGAGCATTCGTCAGCAGCGAGCAACAATAACAACAACTACTACTACTAGTGAGCTGACTGTTCACCAAGGCAGCAAGCAGCGTTTCTTGCGCCTCATTTCGCTCTGCACACCCCACTCTGTACCACACCAGAGTCAGCAGTCATTATAGCATACCACTAGCCAGCCGCCTGACATTTGATTTATTTGACGTGTGTGTTTTTGATAGAGGCATAACACGCCAGTGACACGTTCTCGTACAAATTCAAAAGACACATACATACATATATTAAATAACATACATACACATGTACTATACATAAATACAATTCATCTCTGCTGGTAGCACCGTCGTCAATACGTGTACTCGTATAGGCTATGCCAAAGCGTCATCAACAATTTCAGCAGCGTCTACAATGTGTAGAAATTTGACATTAGCTACTAAATCAGCGGATGTCTTAGAAGCCAGCCAAAAGTGAACATAAAAGCATTAGCAGTATTTATTTTTAAAAGAAATATTTTTTTCGCGTGTATTTGTTATAAAAATAAAAAATAAAACAAAAACAAAAACAATCAACGAAGAAAAAACAAATTAATCGCTGTTTCCGTGGACACTGATAAATCAGTCAAACAAGAATGCGACAAGTGCCTAGTGCCAAGTGGCAAGTGCTAATACAGGAAGAAATCTAAAAAAAAAATAAAAAAAGAGTGTCGTGTCGCGTTGAATTCAAAGAAAAGCGAAGAAACACTCCTCCGCATATACATACATACATATGTTGCAGCTGAGGTGAACACCTCGAAAATCAATTGAACTGCAAGCAGATATAGGCCACACCGAAAATTCGCGTGCATTGAAAATGTTTTGCGTGTGTGTTTGTGTCTTTTGTAGAGTTTGAAGACTGTGGAATATTATATTGCCAAGTGTTTGCTGGTAGTATTTCGATTAGATTTTTTTTTTTGCCTTAAAAATCAAATAGGCAGCTGAGAAATGATGTTGCACGAGGCGGTTATGCTGGAAATTTACAGGCAGGCGCTCACGGCAAGGTGATTACAAATTTTTTTATTTTAAGCTAAGATAGATAGTATGTACCTATATTATGTACATTAGGGTGCATCACCAAAAAAAAAAAAGTATTACGGTTTTTCTAGCGGAACCACAAAATTTATTATATTTTAAGAGTTGCGCCAAAATATTTTGGAAAAGCTCGGAACCGATTAAAAAATCTCATAATTTTGCCATTCGTTGATAAAATTTTTTAACATTCTTTATGCAGGCCATGTAAGCTTAAACTCTCATATGGGGCCATGAGCGCAGAAGTGGCATAACTCACAATTTTTATTTTTTTTTGTAGCTAACTTCTTAAAATTGTTTCAAATGTAACAAATTTTATAGTAAAGGTCGCTTAGTTCTTAATTTCATGATACGCTAGGTAGCCTCGTATCTTAAAATTTGGGAATAACAGCCCCATTCAGAGTCGTTGAGTGATTACTTAAGGTGTCCCTCAGTAACGATTTGGAAAAAAAAATCCCTCTCAGAGTCAGTTAATGATTCATTAAGGGTATTTAATGAACATTAAAGTTAAGTAAACAAAAACCTTTACTTAACTTTTTAACGAATGATTTTGAAATTTTTTGTTTGTTTTCAATAAATTTCAATTTCGATAACGTTGCTGTAACAGAGGCAATGCTCACTGGGCACTTCAAGAGATCCGAAGTTCAATCCTCGGCAACGATTTTTTTTAATACAATTTTTTTTTTAAGTTTTATTGCTTAAAAAATTCATATTATTTATTTAATTTAACGTTTGGAAACTTTTTTGATTCATCTTTTTTTTCTTTTCAAGTTTCTCAAAATTTTAATTTTTTCTGTTTTAAAAGAATATTTTTTCATTTCGTTCAGTTTTTAGTAAACTTATTGCTAAACGATAAATATAATAACACTAGTAGTGCATCTTTCAATTAGTTATTCGAAATACAGAAAAGGGCTTTCAAGATAGTTGCCGAAATATATCGACTTTTGTCTCTCGAAAGACTGAGGTGAGTTAAAAGACAGATGCCAGAATTGGCCTGTTATTGTGGTGTGTGTTAAGACTATTTAGACAAAAAAAAATTTGTGGGTTAGGAAACGTCTGCTGTCACGGCCTCATATCATATGAAGTGACTTTTTTTCGAAGGAAATTTATAAAACTAATTTTATCTATAAAAAAAACTCGATTGTTGGAGGTAAATATTTTTTGCAAACATTTTTTAGGAAGCCTCAAAATATAAAAGATTTTTTAATACCGATGGAAAAACAATACCGTTTTTTTTTTAGGACACTCCCTAATGTACATAATTATATTATAGTTGCATGCATATATGAAAATGAGTCTTATTTTACAAGTTTTTCATTATTTAAATGAAATATTTACCTTAAATTCTATCACACATTAAACTTTTCACTACTACGTATGTATGTATATAAATTTGCTCAATGCGGTTGTCATTTTATCTCATTCGATTCGAGACGGGTAATGAAGCGTTCACGAATGCCGTAGTTTTTATATTAGCAAGACTCTTCTACGATCATTATTCCAGAGTCAGAGTTTTTATGAAGAATTGCAGTGAGCTGACGTTTTCTACAGGCGCAGACGATATCACAAAAGTCGCTTGATCACATGTATCTCCAGCGTATACAGATTCGCTCTTAGTCTACAGTGTTTCTCCTTTTCGCGGCTAATTAGGCTTCGGAATTTCTTCTTGTTATACCCACATAGTAAAGTCTTTGCCGGGCGCAGTCCTAGCGCGCTATACATATATGTATGTCAGTTTAGATCCCTTGATGCATTCCTCTTCCTACTCCCACGAAAGGCTTGGAGCCACCTGGAGTAATATCTGCTGCCTCTCTTGCGAGGCAATTCGTCCAGATCCAGAGTGGCATCTCAAAAAATCCGCCAGAAAAATTTCTCTATGTTTCTAGACGATATGACCCTTTTTTTCCCCAAATCCCTCGCTATCAAAGCTTAGTAAAGTTATTATTTTGGCGACCTGTTCTTTGGTTATTTGAAGGGTCTCAATTGCTTCCTGTTTTGCGTAAATATGCCAGTCGTTGTAGCTTTGGGAGCCATTGGGTCTCCTTTATAAAAAGTTAGCTTAAGCTCGAACTCAATTTTCGCACCAAAGAAGCGAGCTCAAGCTCGAGAATTTGTACTGAAACTCAAGTCGGAGCTTTAAGCTCACTTTTTCTACATGAGTCCCAAATTTTACTATTTGTTCTCCTATCAAAGTTTATAGCCATTTAGTTCTTGGTACTGCATCTCCAAGACTCTGTTGCCAGACGCCTATACTCCGTTACAGCATTCGTTGCCTTGTAAGTAGTCGCATGCATATATTTCCTCGACAGAAGTTTTGTGTCTCCGATTAGCCTCAGATACTTTATTTCTCTGGCGACGCTGATCACGTTCGTTTCCAGTTGTATCTGGTTTAATGTTAAGCCCTAACTTGGCACACAACCAGAGAGTGCTCTCATATCCACAACCTTGGTAAATGGACGCTATTCTAAGAGAGAAGCTGAATGACTTCAGCCACGACTAAGCTCTACATAATAGGATTCAGATAACAGGCTGCAAATTCCTCTTCTCTAGGGCCCTGCGAACGCCAGAGTGTAACGTGGTTCAGTTTTCGGCTCATACGGGGCTGTATCCGTAGACCTTTCAGCCCTTTATGCACGCTAATACATGGTGTAATTTTCAGAATGCTGAATTTCATATTGTTGTGATTTATCGTCTCAATTACTTTCAACACAAAGGAGGTTAAACTGACTTGAATGACTTTGCTTGCGAATAATCGGAATGAAGATTACGTGCGCTCTCTCCACATTTGTGCAACATATGCTTCCGCAAGTCTGCTTCTCAGCCTTGTTGGATCCTTTTAGAAGTTAAACGAGCCCAGAGCATATCTGACTAAATCCTGGATGAATATATTTTAAGCCAACTTCAAGTCAGACAGTCGAAGCCTTGTCTAACGCTTAAGCGCTAATCGATACGCAAACTTTTCGTGGTCAAAATTCTCAAAATGAGTGGCAGTGTGGCCTTAAATTATGCACCTCTGCTATTTTTTTAAAGATATTTAGCATAGTCATTTCTAAAATCCCACTGCTGATCAGATGTTCTTTATCTTCTCATTTGGCGATTTTAGCCGAGTTCAACAAAGCACGCCAGTCGTTCCTTTTCTCTGCCAAGGAAGCCAAGTCCTTCTAAACTTGGTCTTCCCATCGCAGTGGGGTCCTCCCTCATTCTCTGCTAGCACCAGCGGGTTCCGAGTTAAATACTATAAAAAAAAAAAAAAAAAAATCCCTCTAATGAAATCAATCATACAAAATTTTCAGCGGTATGACGCTTAAAGGGAAATGGAAAGTAAGCGTTTTTATGTAATAGTCGGTCTTACGCGGCGGTGGTTGGTTTTGAAGAATGATAGTATACTTTCCATAAAAAGCCATCACATATAGACACCAAGCAGTGAGTTACGGGCTGAAAGCATTCCGAAACAAAAGATCTCTATTTGGTTTCCCGCTGATAGGTTTAAGCCTAATAACATAGTAGACATAGGTGCGGATAGATGAGAAAATATACTATCGCAGTACTCTCACCTGCTTGGAGGAGGTTAGGCATGTCGCTCGCTTCCTGTAAGCTCATGAAACGGAAGTTTTATTTCTACGTGCTTCGTCGTACTAAGAAGGAGTTTTCCAATAAATGCTTATGCGGTCAGAGTGGGACATGAGAGCATCGCGAGGGCGTTGGTCATTAAGCAGGGAAATATCGTTAGCTATAAAGATACTTAAAGGACTCATTATTTCAGAGAAACACGCAGTACTATTCAAATAATATCCCCGAGCCCATTTTCAAGTGTCCAGCTTTAGCCTTTACTTACAATTTAGTATTCTTAAACAGAGGCTCACAGTAATGTTGGGTGCTCTCATCTCTTCTCTAGGTAGTTGCTTGATATATTTATGTACACCATATATGATCTGACTCAATGTTATCTAAACCTGATGACTAAATGTTTAGCTAACAACGATCTAATCGTCAATCCTAGTAAAGTAATACAGGTCTTAGATACTAGGATATTCAAGATCTCCAAATCAACTCTTCACTCGTTTGGAGGAGTTTCTAGATAAGAGAATGTCATGGAAATGTGGCATTGAGGAAGGGCTGGGTAAGACATTACTGGCCTTATATTGCTGTAGATGAAGTTTTGTTAAGAAATGGGTCCTTTCATCCAACTCAAGTTCCGTGGATTTGTGAGACCATAGTTAGCGCGAAGCTCTCGTCTGGTAGATTTCGTTAGGTAGAGTAACACTACTGGGGCAGCTACTATATGCACAATGGACTGACTTCTCACACTCTGGCGCTCAACATCATGTCTATTTACATGCCAGTTAAAATAGCCACAGCACGGCTTGCAATCAGGCTCAAGGAAACCGTATGAGGCCCAGAATCTAGACACTCTCTTGAGAGTTTTGCTCTACAGCCGTTCCCTCAAAGGATTATTTGGTGGGACGACGATGCTGGAGAAGGGCAGCAATCAAAATTTTCGCAGATGGGTCGAAAATTGGTGGTAGGTCTGGTAGTAGAATTTCTTGCGATGAACTCTTCATGAATATTAAATTTAAGTTTCCAGGCTGCTTCAGCGTTTTTCAGCTGCTACTCATTAATTAAAGAAGCAGTAGACACATTAATAAAAGTTTCAATAAGAGATAGCCAAGTGGCAAATAAAGCTTTGAGTTCACTGACGTCGGTCTCAAAATTGGTTTGGATGCACCTCTTGATCGCGTCAGCTCAGCAGGTCGATTGCAAGGCTTACTGTGGATAGGGTACGGTCCAGGGAGCCAATATTTCTGCATATACCCGGGTCCTTGCTGTTTGTATAAGCTATTTTATAAACGCCTCACTTTGTTCAAAAATATTCCCTTTCAAGAAAACTTAAATATTGTATGTAGCACTTCAAATTATTGCAATCTTTGTCTAATAAAATTATTCTATTTTTCCCATTGCAGTGAGTTGACCAGCCCGCGCTGTCAATCCCGAGAATCGAATGTTTCTGCAGCAGCAATGGAGGGCAGATGCCCCTCGAATGGCTCACACTGCTCTGGCAATGAGCGAACTACGACGCCAGCAGCCACCTCGCTTTCCAGCACACCACCTGCAGGACTACCGCTGTCGGCCACGCTAGCACCGGCTGCTGCAGCTGCCTTGTTGCCACCACAGTCTGCTGCCATGGCTGCATACTTCAATGCAGCTGCAGCAGCAGCAGCACAACAAAATCACTTGCTGCTGACCAATCCACTAGCGGCCGCGGCCTCCTTGGTACAACAAGCAACACGAACGCATACGCCAACTACAAATCGCACGCCACCCTCACCACAAACAGACGCCACAAATGATGAACCAGTGCTGGACTTTAGCACGAAACGCCGACGGGATTCTGAGCATGAAAGTGACGACGATGAGGCCGATGATAAGATGGAGGACGATGACAACTGCGGATCGGGCAGTGGCACAGATGCAGCAGTCGATGTGAATAGTCCGCTTGATTTGTCGGTCGGACGTAAACGTGAAGCTACCGATGAGGAGGCACAACACATGCCAATACGAAAAACAATACGCACCACGCACGACTATAAAGCGCTGCCACCTGTTGCCAGTAATTGGGTGCCGAGTATTAATCCATATCTAGCCGCAGTGGCGGCAGCTAGTTTATCACCCAAATCGCCACTCTCGCCACTGGAGTGGAGCGGAAAGCACAAACTTTTGCCAAATGAAGCTACCAAAGCACTAGAGAAAATGACTGAAATGACAAGACTCGGCTCGGCTACAGATAGTGCCGAGCTACCACCGCATCGACAAATAAGCGCGACAGCCAACAATGCGGGAAACTCCGGCGGCGGCGGCGGCGGTGGTGGTGGTGGTGGACGGCACAGTGCATGGCAGTCGCATTGGCTGAATAAGGGGGCAGACGCTGTGAGAGATGTCTTCAAATGTGTTTGGTGTAAGCAAAGTTTTCCCACACTGGCCTCATTAACAGCACACATGAAGGAGACGCAACACTGTGGTGTTAGCATGCCTCCAACGGGCGCTAGTGGTGCACCAAGTAATAGCAGCGGTGGCGGCGTCGGCGGCAGCGGCTGCAATCAGACAACTCAATCGACACATCACTTACGTCACTCCGCTAATACCAACACATCGCTCGCCGCCACATCCGCCACAACGGCTGCAGCGACCACTTCGTCCACGTCCAATAAATCTGATCTCAATTTGTTAATCAAAGAAACGATGCCATTGCCACGCAAGCTAGTGCGTGGCCAAGATGTCTGGCTCGGCAAAGGTGCAGAGCAAACGCGCGAAATACTGAAGTGCATGTGGTGCGGCCAGAGTTTTCGCTCGCTAGCCGAAATGACATCGCACATGCAGGAGACACAACACTACACGAACATAATATCCCAGGAGCAGATCATTTCATGGAAGTCGACGGACGATAAAAACTCGAACAGCGGCAGCGGCTCCAACTCGAATGGCGCATCATCAACATCACCTGTCGTGACATCGCCACCGTCTGCCGGCATGGTTCATCCAGCGGCGGGCGCTGTTATTTCTAGCCCCAACAACACAACGTCGGCTACTGTAAGCGCTGTGCTAACATGTAAGGTGTGCGATCAGGCCTTTCCGTCGCTCAAGGAACTAAGCAATCACATGATGAAGAATGCACACTACAAGGAGCACATGATGCGTGCAATCGGCGGCAGCGGCGGTGGCGGTGGTGGTTGTGGTGGAGAGCATACGACGAGCGCGTCAGCAACGCCGTCCGCACGGCGTGGACGACAAATGCGTGAAAAACGTAAAAAGTCGTTACCAGTGCGTAAGCTACTGGAGTTGGAACGCGCGCAACAAGATTACAAAAATAATAGTTTGGATCCGGCTTTGAAGCCGTTACGTGACTTTGCCGCCACAACTAAGATCACATGCGAAAAATGTGGCGAGAAAATCGAGACAGCGCTATTTGTCGATCACATCAGGCAGTGTCTGGGCGGAATGTTGATGGTGCCCGCACGCAATCGCAACAACGACGTCTTGAAGCCGACATTCAATCCGATGAGCTGCTTGGAACAGCTCACCAGTCCACAGACCCCGACTAGTCATAGTGATGGCCGCAAAACAGCCGACAGCAATGTGTCACACGCATCAACACGCCCGGAAATAATTTGCCCGCTACCCAAGGAAGGCGAAAAGGCGAGTAATTCTACACCATCAGTACTCAATGCCATCGAACAGCTGATCGAGAAGAGTTTCGATACACGCATGCGCAACAGCAGCTCCTACTCATCGAACGGTAATGGCAGTCAACGCAGCACACCACTAGGCTCGAGTATATTGAAGCGTCTAGGCATTGATGATTGCGTGGACTATACCAAACCGCTCATAGATCCACAAACCATGCACTTTATGCGCTCATACTCGAGCTTCTCGGCGCGTGACCGCAGCGCTAGCGAGTCCAGTTCGATTTCCGAACGCTGCAATAGTCGCATTGAATCGTTTACACCCGAACGTAGTGTGCAGGAACGCGTACGACAGTCCACACCACGTCTAACGCCAGAAAAGTTCAACACAACAGAAACAATAACAAACGCTGACGTGCACGCTGAGCTCATCAATATGAATATAAAAACAGAGCCTTCGGAAACGTCTAACGAACCGCAAGAGCTAACCATGAATGGCAGTAAAGATGCCGCCGATGCTGTGTCACCACAGAAAATCTCCGTGAAAAAGGAATTCAATATGATTGATAGCCAAGAAGATGAACGACAGCAATCAAGCGATTCGCTTCACTATAAGCCACACGCGGAGACGCCCGGCTCGCGTGCTACCAGCCCCAGCGCAAGCGACGAACGCTCAATTACGCCCAAATCCACATCATCCTTGGCTGAGAAGCGATTTGCGCCAGCTGGTAGTAGCCTCACAGCACTCTCTTCAATGTTCGACAATCTAAACAATATGAGCTCGAATGCAGTTAGTGCACAGTCGCACGCTGCAGACACTTTGATTGGTGTTGGCGAAACCAACAATAATAACAACAACAACACAAATAAGAAGCCGAATGCCAATCCATTGGCTGCACTTCAGAAACTCTGCGAAACTACAGAGAAGCCGGCAACAAAGTCACGCAGCAATGCCGTCAATGGCATCAATCATAACACCCAGCTAACTGGCAACATGATGGCCTTCAGCTGGGCTTGCAATGATGCGGTGCAGAATTCGAATGCCGAATCTATGATCAAGTGTTCGCAATGTGATGCAGTCTTCAGCTCAAAGGGTGCTTATCGTCATCACTTCTCGAAGATGCATTACATGAAGGACGACGTAGGCGAAGTGAATGCCATTAAATCACCAACGCTGGCGTGCTCACCGAAATCGGCAGCCACATCGCCGAAGAGCGCCTCAAAGAGTCCGTTGGGTGCGGGCGGCAACATGGCTGCGCCAATCATTAATCCATACAGCGAAAGCTCACAATCAAAGTTCCTCAAATACACCGAGTTAGCCAAGCAATTGTCATCGAAGAATGCATAAGCGATGTGTTGTATATAGTTTCCTAATTAACTGCTAAGCCCTAAACTATTGGTAAGTTAAAATTATAAGCGCATTGAAAGCTCAGAAAGATATAATTTTATTTTTTGGAAAATTTCGTAAATTTATAAGTATGTTGTTTAAGAAATAAACCCTTTTCTTATTTGCAAAGTTCCTTGTACATTAGCCTAGTTCAGTTTTTATTAAAGACCTTCGATTTTTCGACGCGGTGCGTCGTGACTTATTTGTACTAGGCTTTCCTCGTTATGTTCCTAGAAAAAACCAAGTTAAATGTTCCTAAAGAGAAATTGATCAGATTTTCGTAAAACAAGTAATTTTTAAGCAAAAATAAAACCGACTCAATTCTCGTATAAATATTTTAGAGCAGTGCTAATTTCTTCATGATCCAATGATCGAATCTAAACCAAATTAGTATAGGACCACCTCTGAGGTACCACCTCTGACGAATTGATACACTCCTCCTTTTTTGAAGTCCGTTAAAAAATATCACAAAATACTTTAACTTATCCACCTATCTCAGAGTAATTTGTATAGCATAAAAACCATGGAAAATGAACCAACACCAGCATAAATATCTGTTTATGCATCAGAAACCATAGGTTCACAAAAAAGGTTTTTTTCAAAAAAAGACTAAAACGGCATTCATATTTCCAGAACTTATTTAGTGAGTAGGGATATGTGCTAAATTTTTTGGATGCCCTTTAAATTTTAGTTAAATAATTAACTTAAAAATATAAAAAAACTGAATACGGCAAAGTGTGCTAACCCCAAATAAATTTCATAGTCCTTCAAAGGATCTTCCGAGCGCTCGCTCTAAAACTTAAGGACATAGACTTCAATGAATCTCGGTACTCAGCTCGGACGAAGGCATTTGACTATCGATTCTGCATTCGTTTGTTTATATTTTTAAGTTATTTTTACAGATGAAAAACGAAAAAAAAACTAGCAATCCATCGACTTTTTCATCAGAACATTGGCAAGTAATATTGAATCAGACTTACAGATCTTGAATACTGCGAGCACTGACTCTGTTTTTAATTAAATTTTTAAGATTCCTGCTCGAAATCCTTTTTGAAAAATATCAAACTTCGACTTAAGTACGCCATAGGCGTAAGTTTATAGTCCACGATCCAAAATAGATCCGTTTGAAAAAATATTGCCCGACAAGTAAACAAAATTACGGTTAATTATTTGAAAGTTTTTCTAAAAGCAAATATCCCAATAGGCCTCATTACAAATTCAAACGAATAAAATATCAAAAGCAAATCAAGAAAACGAGGTTTAGTACAGCCCTTCGGTTTTCATGTCTGCTGGTTTCATTTTAAGTTTGTGCCCTGAAGAACATAAGTGTAGCCATTGAAATCGTAAAAAACAAAAAAAAAAACTGTCACAACAATCCATATTTATTAATTTATAGCAATGTATCGAATTATTGAAATTGATCAATGTTTATTGAGTTGTCGAAATTTATCGAGACGCAGAAACTGAGTTGTCGAAATATTTATCGAGATTTTTATATATTATATGATATTTATTGAACAAGTAATTTTTTGCAAAAAAAAACCGACTTCAACTCTCATATAAAAAAAATATATATATATATATATATCTCATGATCCACTGATCGGATCTTAACCAGATTAGTATGGTAGTACCTTTGAGACACTACCTTTCCGATGCAAAAAGAATTATCGAAATCGGTTGACGTGGTCCAAAGTTATGCGGTAACATACATAAAAAAAAAAAAAAAAAAAAATATATTCCGACGAACTGATAACCTCCTCCTTTTTTGGAAGTCGGTTAATAACAAATATTTATCGGTTCATCAAAATTTATAGAGTTGTCGAGGTTTATCGAGTTAATGAAATTTACGGAGGCCTCGTGATTATATCGAGTTCTTTAAATGATCAAATTTTTGGAATTTTCAAAGTATGTCGGTGTGGTTATCAAAACATCTAGAATTTTAAAATTTGTCCATTTAAATGCGATTGCTTTATAAAAGAGACAACCATTTTGAAATATGGGTGTTTTTAATCTCTACAAAATAATTTATGCAACCTCTCATACGCTGTTTTACATTAGCTTGATACGGGGTTTTGTACTTTAGGCGCCGATATTTAAAGAAAGATATACAAATTTTTAGCCACGTTTCAATTCCACTGCAGGAGACTTTCTTTTGAGTATTTTTTTTTTTGCCTTAAAACTTAATCGACATTCCCAGTTCCAAAAATAAATTCTTATGCAAGAAGCAAAAACGATTAAAAATGATTCGATTTCTACCTATGTATATATTTCATTTTTCTATTCGGTCATACGCGCAAATTTCCCACAGTGACTCAAACAAAAGACCACATGTGGTTTTTTTTTTTTATATCCGTAATGTTTTTAGAGCTAAATTATTTTTTTCAATAAAAATACCGTCCGAGCTTTAACAAAAACCATATAAATCACAAAAATTAGAAACATTCAACAAATTTTCATCAAAACCTCAACTTTTTTATCTGACTCTTGAGCATGCAGTTTCATAGCCCACACAATTTTTGTCTAATGAAATGCATGTTTCAAATGGCTAAAAAAATCCCGTTGATTTTTCAGAATTTTTGTATTCGTGGTTTTTGCACTTTTTTCCATATACATAGGCATGAATTTCTTATGAAATCAAATGCGGGAGACCGTTGGCAATAAAATTTCAAAAAATCAATACCATTTTTATGGAAATTTCATTTGTTATGGGCAAATCTAAAAAATAGGTACACTTTCAAACAAAAAATTTTAATTTTTAAATTTGTGAGCACACCTATGTATGTTTTATATATCATTTTATTCGTAATCTCTTAATAAATCTATTAATATAAGTGTAATTCATATTCATCAAGTGCTTCAAAAGTTAGACGAGGAATAAGCATGAAATAGAAAACAAAAGAATAAGCTGGGTTGAAATTACGCTGTTCAAGTTGTAAACTTGAGGAAAGATTTTGAAAGTTGAACTCACTTAATTGGGATGTTCTAAATTCAATGGCATGCCCTGTTTTACCAGATTGGCTCCGGTTTTCGAGATAACGGTACTTGAACATTTGATTAAATTTTAACTATTTTATAAATAACTCCCTAAATTTTGAAGTTATTTTACTAAAATTTTGCACATAACAGTTTTTTAATATTACCTTAATTATTCCTTAAAATTATCGAAATAGGTTAACATTAACATATAGCTCCAATACAACTGATTACTCAGATATGTGTTTTTGCGCAATAACTATAACTTCATATCTGAATAATAAATTGTATGCGTGCTATATGTTTAATTGAACCTATACTAAATTTTAACCAGTTTAATTGAAGGAGTTATAACGCAAAACAACGTCTCAGATCAATCAGTTGTATGGGAGCTATATGTTTTAGTGAACCGATTTCGATGATTTTATGGAATAGTTAAGGTAATATTAAAAAACGGTTATGTGCAAAATTCTAGTAAAATATCTTCAAAACCCAGGGACTTTTTTTATAAAATATTTAAAATTTAAGGAAAGTTTCAAGTACCGCTATCACGAAAAGTGGAGCCAATAGGGTAAAACTTAGGACGCCAGAATTGAATTCAGAAGGCTCCAATTAAGTAAGAGCAACTATCAGAACATTTGTTGAAAAAAAGTTGCTTTGATACCACTCTCGAAATATTCTGACTAAAAGAAGTAGCATCATTAAGAGTAGTAAATCAGGGTTTTTACACACTTCTAGAGATAAATTTTTTGAAGCATTTTACAGGTATATGTAATTTTATAAGGACTAGCAGTTATAGAAAGATTTAGATCGTTTCGACGTGTTTTCCAAATGTGGCTTTAATTAAAGTGTTTTTGGAATAAAAATTACGCTCAAGATCGCAGAATATTTTATCTTTAAAAGTTGGTTTATTCTGAAAGCACAGCTCTTGCTCAGGTATGAAATTATTCGTAATTGTTTGTAGTATACAATACATACTTAAAAAGTTCTTAAACTTAAATGCTTCAAAAACTATACGCGATAAACCGAAAATTTTGAAAATTGTGAAATGTGGAATTACAGACTTTGAGTTGCTTGCCATTTCGTTATTTTTTAATGCACACTTTTCTTACCTACTACATTTGAAGTGTACACATAAGTACTAATTGCACATACAATTTCAAATCAGTATATGGTGTGCTTCAAAAGTTATGGCATAATTAATTTTTCACCTCTTAAAAATTACATAAAAAATTCACTTGTTTTCATTATTATTTTTTATTTAAACACCTATAATTCAAAAGTTATGCGGCAAATTGATCCAAATTTTTTTTTGAGGCTTCAAGTATACGTCAATGAATTATATCCAAAAGCAACCAGCTTGATATAGTTTCCAACAGTGAAAATAAAGCTAAAAAACACCAAGGTTACCTGTTTTTTAGATTTGCCCTTATATAAAAAAAGCCACAAAAGCAGTCTCCGAAAAAAAAATTCTCAAAAATTAACGCGATGTTTTAGGGGTTTTTTTTAGGACTTCATTAGACTAAAATTGTACGGGCTATAAAAGTATATAAATACCCAAAAATGTTCTAAAGATGCAGATTAAAAATTTTAAATTTTTTTATTTTAATTTTTTGAATTTTTCCTAAATTTTGTATTTGTATAAAGTTTGAAACTGTGATTTATATGTTTTTGGTTAAAGCTTAGACGGTATTTTTATAGCAAAATAACAAAAAAAAATATAAGTTGGAAAAATATTACGAATATTAAAAAAAAAAAACCAACACGTGACCATTTGTTTGAGTCACTGTAAGTTAAAAATAGTTACAGAAAATCAACATTGTGGTATTTGATTTGTTTGTAGTTGTGTTTTAGCTTGGAAAACGCGAAAAATTCTATACAATTTTTTTGTGAAACATGTCCTTGAAGAAAATGAGCTAGAAAGGTTTGTATTTTCTATCCTGTAATATTTGAAAAACTGAACTTTGCAATTTTCCCCTCCAGTTACACGTTTTCTACAACTCATTATTTTATTATGCTGGGATTTCGTCCTAATCGCGTCTCACTAAACCTCAAACTTCCTTCTCTCACTTTAAATCTGGGTTATCAATATTTTTTCTTCAGAAAACCCATTTTTCTTGCATTTCGAAAAAGGCAGTTGTTCATCAATAAAACTATGGTTTGCAATTACCGACGGTAGAAGCAGTTTCTGAAGCGCTAACTTCTTGTCCATAGTGTAGATGGTGTGATTTCTACAGTTTTGTTGCCTTAAAATTTCATATGTGTAAGTTTTTAAAGAATGATACAACTAAAGAAAAAAGTATAGATGGGGGAAATATAGAGCGATAAATAGGTTTCCTTTGATGGCTAGTCCAAACTTCGATACCTATAAATTTATCTGTGTGCAAATGTATGTATGTATGCATGTACGTATGCATATGCATGTATGTGCGTGTCTCTGAAAGCATTGCTCGTGGGAAAAGAAGCTTATCAAGCAAAGCCTTGGGTAGAGAGATAAATATTTAAAAATTGATTTGTGATCGGATGTAGTTGAGCGCCATACACCCACACGCACACAATCAAAGGCAAGGTCGCAAAGCAATACCAATACTAATTGGCAACGGTCAAAACTTTTTTTTTATTCAAAAGTTGGGGAAATCGTTAAAATAAAATAAATTATGCCATTGTGCTCTTACATTTATTTCTCGGTCCTGCCTTTCTCTTTATAAGCTTTCTCTTATTAATTGCTCTCAAAAAGTCAAAGTTCTCTTAAAAAATTTCGCTCTTACCTAAGGCGCTGTTCTCAATGTGCAGAAACACGCTCTTTGAAATCAATGCTCTTAAATAAGAGTCGAAATAAGAGTATATATATTTAAGAGTATTTCGCTTAAAATAACAGCTGAGAGTAACTCAGCGCAAGAGAAATCATAAACAAAACTTTTTGCAAATAACATAAACAACCACATAAAAAACGTTCCGCTGCTGAGAAGCAGAGACGACCAGTTTAAAATAAATACAAAAAAAAACCTGCAACTTTTTGTTGCAATGAGAGAGAGCGCTTTGCATGCTGTCATCTCTTTCTTTTAACCATTAGCCTTGTTAGCTCGAGCGACAGCAGTCCATCACTCTCGCACACTGCATTTGATTCACCTTACTTGCCAGTCTAACAGCCAGGCAGCCAGCCAGCCGGCCAACGTATATGAGCTTCAAGTGTACAAACACGGCGGGAGGGCCTATGGAAAGTGCATCAAAATTCAATTAATGTGCACCGCCACCGTGTTGGCTCCACACACACACACACACGAACACACACATACTCACACGCAGTCCCCAAGTAGGCACCCCTCGGTACGAGGTGCATGCTGTCAGCATCATAGCTGGCTTGTGTATGTGCTATACATACATACATATCTACATTCGCTATGTCCGAGCTTGATGAAATGTTGTCCGTCAAGTTCGTTAAGCGAGTGTGCAAGTGAGATGTCAATACGGAATACGAATTGGAGACGAATGTCAGCCATTACTGTCACACTTGTTGTCGTTTAAAAAAACTTACGATTTCACAAATGAATGGGAATGCATACTAAGCCATGATGATATACAGATACATATGTAGATATATACCAGGGTCCAACAAAAACCATTGTGAATTTCTATTTTATTTATTTCTCAACTTTACAATAAGGCGGGGTAAATAGTGAGCCACCTGATAAACCAGTATTTTTTTTTTTCAAACAGTATTGAGTGGAAATAATTACAGCATTTGAGTGTAAACTGAGCGCGTTGTGGAAATGTGTGTATGCATTATTTGAGTTTTACACAGTGTATGCGCCAGGCTTTTGTTTTTGGATATTCGAAAAAGCAATGGGAAGCTAGCTGCCTTTTGCATAGATACCGTTGGACATCGTCAAACAACACTCATTTGTTTGAGATTTTATTGAAAAGAAGCGATATGGTTAACTTTTTTCAAAGGACTTTCGTCCGTTAAAGGGCTCTAAAAATATTTTTTGAACAAAAAAAAATCAACTTACGGCCGCGGCATAAGTCACCTTCGCACTGAATTATCTGATAAACAATGCTCTGAAAGAAACTTTGTAGCCCTGTAAATAGACTTATTGACTGAAAAACAACAAAAATGAATGGTTAAAACCACGGCTGCAAACCGGTTTCGAACCGAACCGTCGCTTTTTTCGGGCTTCGAGCCGAACCACGAACCGAACCGCTTTTATTTGGAAATGCCAAAACCGAACCGAAAACCACTGTAAAAAATGGTTCGGTTCGTTTCAGAATGAAAATCTACTACGGCATTTTTCAAGTTTTGTTATGCTTGGTCTAAAAATGCAACCGGTATAGTAAAACTGCAAAAACTTTTTTGTTTGATGGCAAGTCCGTGAGTTGTAATTTCGTCCGTATAAAGAATGCTTATTTTTTTCATATAAACGAAAATGCTTTACAATGGTAGTTAAATAAAAAATTTCTAAAACTCGGATTTTTGCAGTTTGGATTAAAAAGTTTGAATCTTCGATGCAATTTTGTTGAAATTTGTAGATTTTTTTTTAATTTTCGCACAAAGTTTGAAATTTGGATTTATATGCTTGTTGTTATTGGTAAATTGTTGTTGAGGGTAAATTCAAAATTCTGAGTATGCTATTTTAATCTACATATTCGACTACGCCCACCACTTGTGCAAACCTTAAAAAGTTTATTAAAATGTTTCCTAATTTCACTTTGATTGCGTTGATTTTAAATATTTTTTTCGTTTTCTTGCATAGAAAAACTTTGTCCAACATACAAACTTTATTAGGAAGAAAATTTGTGAAAACTTGCTAAAAATCAACTTTAAACTTAAAAATTTTTCCTAGAAATTCTTGTTACAAAATTTGCAATTTAGACAACACTATGCAGAACAGTCTTCCCGTGTTAGCCCTTTGGTGGCTAGATTTAGCTACCACATACTTTTTTTGGCCACATAAATTTAAAATTGCCCCTAGCCCTTTTTTTAGCCCTTTGGAGAATTTATTCATACTTGGCATGAAAAAATTGTATATGCTTAATTTTATCTAATTTTTTTTTTCATTTATGTAAGAGATAAATTTTTAAACTAAGAAAGGCTGATATGTATACATATATGTATTGAATGTTCCCTATGTTTTTATACATACATACTGTAAAAGTGTTAGGGCTGTAACTTATCTATTAACGATTTAACTATAGTTTAAAGTACATAAGTTTACGGCCCTTAATATGCTTAATTTGTTAAATGGCCCATCAAGTGGATTGACCGTGTATGTTCTTGTGGTGTGATTGTACCAGCTGCTGGTGCGACTTCAAAAACTATTTGAAAATTGTATATGTAATTGTACCAGCATTCTGGTGTCGTGAGTGGTGAAATTAGTTCAATTTTCTAAGTAAAAAGTATTTTGGTGGAAATTTCTTGCACTATATGAGTCAAAGCCGTGTTTGTGGAAGATTAAGTTCACGATATTGCAGTTGTTAATTTAAAAAAAAAATAAGCAATGTTTAACAAAATGGTAGAAAAATTATGAAATTTCGCCTTTAATCATTTCGATATTTCCTGGACCTCATTTGTAAAGAAATAAATATTGTACCAGCATGCTGGTAAGTTATGTGCTTCGAGCCTGATGGTACAATCACTTGATAGAGCCAGCAAGCTGGTGTCGCATATTTCCCCTTTTATACAAAAAGGTTTTTGGTTGGATACATTTTAAGCTTTTTTTCCACAGTTAATTGTTTTTCTATATCATTACTTATTGAAAATGTTTGCATGTTTACTTATATACATATGTATATGTAAGTAAAAAAATTTAACCACCATTTTTAGCCACAACGACTAAAAATGATTCGCGGCAACACTGATGCAGAATATTCGCTATTTTTGCACAAGGTTTGAAAATTGGGGTTACGTGGTTAAAAAAAAATAAACATTAAATAAAGAAAAGAAAAATAGCCAATACTCAATAAAATGTCGCGTCCCTATTTTTTGCCACCACTATATATGTATGTGGATATTTAAATTTCATCTCAATAACAAAGCTATTCATTTTTATACTAGAATCGCCGCGTTGTCGAAATTCGACCACATCACTTTTTTCCCACCCTTTTTCATTTTGCTTGTGACGTTTTTTAGGTCCATTAGCACCTGTTTGTCGTCTAGGTCAATAACAATGCTTGCTGGTGTAATAAACATTCAGTTAAGTAATTTTACAATTCATAGGAGCAGTAGGGAAGAATGGATTGTATGGGATTTCGTTAGCGTATAGATGGTGAAACCAAAGCAGGCATTCATAAGCTTATACGTAAACTGGAATAACTCGGCTCTGGAGCCACCTATCGGGTCCATCGGGTTTTACAGGTATATTTCCCTTAATGTTAGTAACTCGTATTTGGAATTTGAAGCAAATCGGACCACAAATGTAATTTTTGAGAATAACTCGACCCCTGCGCCACCTACCGGTAAAACAAATAAAATGCGCACCTCCTCTTTGAAACACCTTTCGAACAAAAACAAAAGAACACTCAATCAAATCGGTTGAGAAACATAGAAGCAGTATGGAGGAATAGATTTGTATGGGATTTTGTTAGCTTATTTACATATAAATAGATTATGGATTTGTCATATTTTTGTAATATTTATATGCTTTAGCATAAAGAAATTTAACCACTTGAACCGAACAGAACAGGGATACTCGTAAACCGGTTCTTTTACCAGTACAAGCTTTTTCTAAGTGGTTCGAACCACTGAACCGAACCACACCGATTTTTGGAGTGGTTTGCAGATCTGCTTTTAGGTAAAAAAAAAGAAGAAGATAACTGAAACACACTACCTTTGAAGGTAATTTTTTTCCAACGAGATTATTTTTCCTGAATTCTCAATCTCAAGCTCTTTAAAATACCTTTACATTTGTTTCCCTACCTATTTTGGTTTTCGAGATATTTGATTTTGTCACGAAAAAAGTTCAATTTCCACACTGTTGGGCGGCTACTCAATGTCTGTTTAACACTAAATACAAGTTATAAACATCGTCATCGACTTCCTGTTATATGTATGTTTTGGAGTCGATCACGTCGTTAAATATTTCTGGTGCCCTAGACTTTCTGTAATCAACGAGTGGGAATACTTCCTCGGAATGACGTCGAGTGCTAAAAAAAAATGGATCGTCCAACAAAGAGCAATGTTTCTTTCATTCTGCGGAGTGTTTTTGTCACCACGGAATGCTCGCATTTCCTAAAAGCAAGCTTCTAATGCCGTTTACCAATGCAATTACACACTCGGTTAGACATGGAGCACATATCCTCGTCCATCCCATAGGACCTACACAGCTTTCATGCGGCCTGTAATGAGCATTGGTAAATTAGTACGGTGGACTATAGTACGAGTAATTAAAATACTTTTGCCAGGAAGTTTGGGAGTGTTCAGAGTCTAACTCGTTTATCGTTAACAGAAGCACTGTGAACCACTCCCTTACCTCTTGCTTCACTGAAACGCGTTGGCTTCACTCTTCCTCTGCTACCACCAGCGGGTCACGACATCGTCATTCACTACACTTTGTCTATATCGTTGTTCCATCGCCTGGGGTATTCACCATCGTCAACGAGCAAACGCCCATAAATCTTCCGCAGAAACTTCTTCTCAAATAGTCCTAGTGGTTCATTGTCTATGCGTCTAAACATGGTCATGACTAGACTATAGTGATTTATAGAGCGGGATTTTTTTACGACCTAAGACGACCTTACTTCTTACTTAGTCCAAAGTAGCACTTCTTGGCCGTTGGATTTCAGGGCTGGAGCATTAATACTGGAATTAATGCTGGTTCCTAAATAAACAAAGTGGTCAACATTTTGGGAATTATAGCTGTCAAGGGTGACACGAGTGCCGAGCTGCGCACCTTCCGAGTACTTGTTTTATGAAAGGAGATCCTTCGATTTGTTCTCGTTCCCACGAGTCCCACGCGCTTTGCTTCTCTATCTAACTCCAAGAAGGCAGAAGAGACGCTGCTTTTGTTGTTACCGAGATGACATAGATGGTGTGTGTCGATGTCATCCTCGCGAGTCTTTTTCGAGATTTGGCGTATTGAGAATACCTTCCAGTTCTAAAGTCACCCTTATAAGGTCCAATCTGTACGTTGATGGTGGGCTTCTTCTGGGCGTATTTCACATCATATGCCCGAGCGGATCTTATATATGATGCTTTGAAGACTAATTCCTCGGTAGTTGGCGGGCTGGGTCGCCTTTCTTGTGGATTAAGCAGAACATACTTATAGGCCAGGTATATTTCTTTAGAAAATTTTTAAAGAGACTTCGTGTAGTAATTAAAATATGTGTGGGCACTCAGGCCACTTTAGCTCTAAATGCAATTTTGATTTCGTACGCCATGCGAACAGCTGATTCAAGCTGCAATACCGACCGCTTAGCTACAAAAAAAAAAACTAAAATGAACTTTTTACGCTGATTTCAACCATACTAATTGTTTGGGGCATGTAAAAACCAAAGAAAATATAACATATTAAACTTCAGCTTTCCTATTTTTTATATGTTTAATATCTCGGAAACTACTTGACCGATTAGAAAAGTATTGATGCCACTGCAAAGCTAATTTAGTACCATTTTTACGACGTATTTACTATAATGATTTTTAAAATAAACTTTAGGTAAATGGCATTTAAAAAAAAATGTATATACAATTTCGATTTTTACCACTACTTTCGTTAAATTTTGCCTTATAAAAAGCCCTTTTATATGAGCTAATAAGTTGTACCTTCTAAATAATAAAAATTTCTATAGCACCAATTATGTAACTTTCTTCAAAAAAGGTAATTTTATGAAAAAAAATCAGCATGATTCCAGTTACATTTTTGGTTTGTCTATAGCTAAAAGATCGGTATTCTACACTTTTTGTAAAAATTTAACTTCACATTTTACATTTGTAATGAAAACGGAATGTCAAACATCTGACACCGAAATTTGTCGGCAGTCTTTGACATGCACTGCGGTATCGACATTTGGTAAGTTTTTAAAATGTAATGAAACGAACAGATGTCCTGATGAAGGCAGTTTTTGATGTCAATGATTTTGACCAGCCGTTACTCGTGTATGAATATATTAATTGACAGTAACTGTCGTTATGAGCACTTTGTGTGGGTTAGTGCAGAGCAAAAAAAAAAAATATGCTCTTTATACGCTTTTATCTACTGGACGCCAGATTATATAGAACTACACGCAGGCAAACACGCTGTTGTGCATGGAAAAACCGGTGGTACTAGTTTGAATCGGTCAACGTGACTTAATTTATTTCAAAACAAAACTAGATAATTCTGAGGTCATGGCTTCAATCTTACACCACAACAAACCACCAACTAAATATGTGTTAGAACTTCCTAGTGTAAACTACAGACTAACATTTAGTTGGGGTAATCGCATTTGACCAAACTTGTCTTTTGTATTCTTCTTCTAATTGGATAATATATGTATACGACCCACAGATGAACAAATTACTGTGAATCTCAGAACATGGCATTGCGAGTAGTGATTAAATTCTATTCATCCTTGGATAAACTAAGAACCAGCTGTTCTTCTTCGCTAGAATCTCAATCAATCTAATCTGACCAAAACTTAGTTGTTTTTCTGATATTTTGACAGTATTCAAAAACAAATTCATACTACTTTTAATCAAGGTAACCGAGCAATATTCAATTAAGTGCTATGTATAAGGACTTTGCAAATCAAGAAAAGCTTTAAGTGAAATGTAAACTTGGCAAGTCACAAATTCTTATTTTTTTCATACATAAAATCTACACTTTTTCATATTTCCTATAAGTGTAAATAAAAATATATATCGCGCGTACCCAACTCAAGAAATGTAAGTATGTATACGATTTACAAAACACCTTAAAAAAACAGACGCCAGTGCAAATATATTGTACTTTTGTTTTTGAAATAAGTGTGTATACCGTTACATGTTAAAATAAATTATATAAAATGTAATAACTGAGTATTCGGAAAAATTCACACTTAAACACACTAAAGACAACTCAAAATTTGGCAGCAAACTGTAACTAAAATATATAACATCGCCTAACTATAATTAAAATCAAAAAGATTATATTGAAAAATACTGTCAATAATCATATGACTGTACATTAGAGCGGGTTAGTTACTTTGTTAAAAAATCGCACAGTCAACTCACTTAACCGGAAGAGCGCCTTGCAGCTGTAATATACACCAATGACAAATAGTAGTTTATGTTTCATCCTATATATCTACTTGTTTTAAAATATTTACTTACTTAATTTCTTTAGGTACTGAACAAATCTTTCCTTCCAACGATAAATTCACTGAAGCAGCGACTTATAAGCGGGAACTACTTACTGCTTACTACATTATCGTTTAAAAATACATATGCGTACATAAATACAAATACAAAGTGAGAAAAAATGTATAGTTTCGAACATTCAAAAAAGTATGTACATATATAATCTGTAATCAAAAAGCAGGAAAGAAATTACTTGTATCATAGCAATCCCTTTATCAGGCCTAATATGCATGGAGTATAGCCATTACTTAAACAAAATACTCGATTTTACTATTCATAGTAAGAAAGCAAAAAAATAAAAGCAAAAACAACAACACTAAATCTTCCTTTTAGTAGACACCAAATCAGTGTAAAATAAAAGAAAAAAACTTAAGTAAATAAACAAGAACAAATAATGCAACATATGTATACGCAAAATGATACCTAATATACACAAGTACATACCTACAACTAAATAATACATGCATATTTTCCATATACAAACATAAATTGTATTAAAAAGTTATACTAGCATATTAAAAAAGAAATATCTGACGCAGTGCGTAAGTAATAAATGTATTTCTCGTTTTGTTTATAAAACTAAATTTTAAAATTTTATTGTAATGAAAGTATACTGAAGTGGACATACAGTGACTGAAACAAGCGTTCACATATTGATTTTATTCAATATTCAAACATTTTTTGAAGTTAAAATTTTTTTTATTTTGAAAAAAATATTGCTCATGCAACCATATAAAACACACTTTCCAACTTTATGCAAAATTTAGAAAAATTCAACATATTTTCAGCAAATGGAGAAACTTTTTAAAATGAATTTTTTCGAACATTTTTGGATATGCATTTTTATAGCGCATACAATTTTTGTAGAATAAATTTAAGTTTCAAGCGGCTAAAGGATCGCGTTGATTTTTAATCTTTTTTTTGCGGACGAATTTTTGGACTTTTTTCCATATAAGCATGAATTTCTTATGAAATAAAATGCAATGACAATTTTCATAAATTGTACTTGTTGTACAAAAAAAACCAAAACGCAAAAACCGTTACAAAAAAAAAATTAAATAAAAATCAACGCAACATTTAATACCAATTTTTTGAATTTTCCTAAGTTTTGTATAAAGTTTGAAACTCTGATTTATTTGGTTTTGACTAAAGCTTGGACAATATTTTTTATAGAAAAATAGCCAAAAAAAAATTTATTTGAAAAAGGTTTTGAAAATTAAAAAAAAAACATCACGTAAGTCACTGTGAATCAAATTTTCAAATTTTATGCAAAATTTAAAAAAAATTCAACAAATTTTCAGCAAAACGTCAAATCTTGAAACTGAATTTTTATACATTTTTTTTTGTGCTGACGGCTTTATGCATAAAGTTTTCGTTAAAGTACTCGTATAAATAAGACACGATTTTATATACAAAAAAAAATTTTAACCTGAAAAACAGTGAATATTTAAAAAAATTAATACGTGAACACTCGTTTGAGTCACTGTAAAAGCAACTAAGCGCTGCAAACTACTTAAATTGTAAACGTAGAATATAAGTCTTAAGCACTTACGTGCGTAAAAATGTGCATATAAACATAACTTACTACAAAAGTGTTGTATGTTAAATTAAAAAATTGTATATTTATTATTTTTGTGATATTATTTTTAAATGATCTCTAATGTAAGTTAATTAGTTATAATGTCCTAACTATGCTTAAACTTTTAAAACTACTTATTACAAAAAATTATAATTGTGTACATAATTTTACTACATACAAAATTTTGCCGAGTCTCACATGCAGCATACACGCGTGTGTGCGTGCGTGTGTGTGCTCTGCTCTTTTATTTAATACACTTTAAACGTTTTTTTTTTTTCAAGGAAACTAAATTGAGTATACGTACGTAACAACATAAGGTAAATACATGTGTAAGCATAAATATATAAATATCAGATTATGAATCAATAAAATAAATACAAAAAAAAACAAAAGAGTCAACAAATCAAGTTGTGCATTTCAAATTTAAAAAAACAAAAAACTACATCTACTTTTTATTACGGTTTTTCACTGGAGGTAAGTTGCCATTATTTACCCTAAAAAATAAACGCTAATTATAACATTTTTGCTAGCCAAGGAAAAAAAGGCAATGTGAGCAACTTGGCGCTCTATTCATAATGCTGCCGTTGCGTATACGCACTGATGACCTATGAAAGCTTTCACAGTGGCGTATGGCTATCGCTTCTTTGCATTTCTTTGATTAATGAAAAATGCCGGGAGTGCGAAATATAAGAAGAACCGCCAAGCGATGGTCTTTCAAATGATACCCATTTGGTTGCAATCGGTCCTCATTTGGCCGAATGATAACGATTTTAATGCCAGACCAGGGTTGCCACTGACGAAAAAAATACTTACCATCCACTTGAAAAAAATTTACCAAGTCTGGAAAATATCTACCGATCCGGCAGGTTCTGCAATTCACTTCCGAGTGAATTTGTGTCAAGTTCACTTTGAATTCAAATTGGCAGGGGTTGAAATGCACTCGGAAGTGAATAATTTTTTTTTTTTAACTTTTTTTATTTATTGTAATAAAAACTATAGTTTTGTTATTTTTCCGTTATTTCAATAAGAGATCATATTTGAGATCATATTAATGGCATCTTCTGAGTTTCCCTCAACCAAAAGCGCAAGACAACAATGAAACTTCATCATTTGAAAAAACTTCAACTGGAGTTATTATAGACAAATACACTGAATCAAAAAACCGCTTGGTGATTTGTTTTTTAATGTTCACCATTTATTCAAGCAAAAATTGTTTGGTATTTTTTTTTTTTTTTTTGTAAAAGAATATTGTTTGCGTTTTAACCACTTTTAAACACTTAAAAATCAGGGATTCAAGCCAAGTAAAACATTTAGAGAAATTCCAAAAATGTTTCGCCTAAATTTCGACCTTTTTACTCTGAATTTTTTGAACAATTTAACGACAATGTGCAGCAAAAATTCCCGCTGGTATTTTTTAATTTTTTTGCCGCCAGTATTTTGTGTTGATAAAAAATGGCGTTGATTTAATTTTTTTTTTCGAACAATCAAAGTTCGTAATTACATAGCTGTCCATTTTTCTTTTTAAAAATATTTAGGCAATTAAAAGCTTTATGTAAAATACGAAAAATTCCAAGTTTCGGCAATATCGGTGAAAGGATATGACTACCTCCCATACATCCTTAATTTTAAAAGTTTAAGTTTAGCAATAATTATAAACAGAATAAAGCGAAACTTGGTAGCTGTCTGTGAACGTAAGTCCTTAAGCTCTGTGGCAAATTTCGTTTTGTTCGGTGCAAGAACATGACTACCACCCATATATCCTTTTTCTCAAAAATGATATTTTAGCTACATTTGGGATCAGTATGTACTAAAAACTAATAATAACTTATAAAGTTAAAACTTTTTAGCTCTTTGGCAAATTTTGTTTCATTTGGTACCAGGGAATGACTACCTCCCTTGTGAACTTTAGTTATTGAAAGGAATTTATAATTTAAAATATTCTTTAAAAAGGATCATACAAACAAATTTTTCTTAATTTGCTCCATAAATAAGACAACTTATTTCAAATATAATTTATAATGTTGTCTTTTGTATCTACATTTTTTTTTTTTTTTTTTTTTTTGTAGACCTAAGTGATGATAATTTGGGAAAATCGCACATTCCTTATATTTTTATGACTGGCTTCTAAGGTTTCTGCGGACAAACACAATAGAATAATAATAATAGTTAATAATAAAATTCTTAAAACAATTTTAATCGAAACGAAAAATCGAGCCTCAGGTCTTTCCTTCTTGAAGCTTTTAAGACAAGTAGACACCGGTCGTACGACCTTTTTGCAATCGAGGTATCGCCCAACTGCCAGCAGCCAGGACTTATTTTTCACATTTTCCTGAATTTTTGTGCGCAACTTTCAACCATCGGTTTGATTTACTATAGTCAGAAATTTTTTCCAAATCAACAATTTTCGGGCACATTTTCTAAAAAATATTTAATACAGATTTTGTGGAAAAAAATTTTTAAAAATCGCGCCTCAAGTATTTTTTCCAACCCGAAAAATGTATATAAAGATTTGCTGTAGAAACGTATAACAACATGGGTGTCAGACCAAAGGTCTTTAATAAGGTTTCAGTTGGAAAATATTTTGGAGAGGACTGCCACCTTTTTTAAAGGTCGAATTTAAAATAATTATACCAAATTTAAGTGTCAAACATAAGAGTGTTTAGAAATGTTCAGCTTGAACATGTAGAATCTTATGAGGTATTTAAAGAGGGTTACCACCTGTCTTAAAACTAAATTCAAATACAGTTATATTGTATGTAAGTTAAATGAGTTATTAAAATATTTGTAGGTATTAATCGAAAGTCTTGAAAAAGATTTCGTTCTAAGCTACATACATATGTATGTAAAGCAGGGGTGCCACATATTTGAAAATTCAAATTAAATTTTTTTAAAATAGGAATTAGTTATTTTGAATGCATATGAGCGTGAGACGAAAGAGCTTTAGAAATATTCACTGTTCAGACAGTTAAATTCAAACTAAACTTGAAGATGGTTAAAATAATTTAAAATCTTCTGTTTTTCGCATAGTTTAATTATGCTGAGAATTATTGTAATTACACCTAATTTAGCGCGCAGAAATTTCATGCACTTAGCGAAGCGGGTGATATCGATCTAGTTATAAAAAAAAAATTTTACAATGCCAAGGGTTGTTAAAAAGTAAAATATTTTCTTTTGTTTTTTTTTTTATTGCAATACAAATACAAAAAAAAAGTAAAGAAAATGCAAAAGGGAGAAACAATATTTGACAGCAAAAATAGCTGCAAACGTGATAAAATATCTTCTTTTCACTGTACCGCTGCGCCTTCTTAATGAGATACAAGCACATAAATTCCAGCAAGTGTCATGTTTCGCACATTACGCTTTTTTGATAAGCTCGAAACTCTCGTGTGGCATACACATATATATTTACATATGTATAACATACAACCTGACATGCAGAAACAAACAACAGCCCACTCACACACAACACACAGAACAAGCCAACGCTCGAGGCGATGACGGCAAAATCAAATTTATTTACCAAAGTGTCATATAGCAACAAATAGGATATCTGCATATACACATACCTGCATACATATACATATATATACATACTTCGCTGCATGGGAGAAATAACTTTTAAATAAATATATACAATTAAGTATGTTTAACTACATGTGAAAGTTCGTTTATATGTGCGTACATATGTATGTATGTATATGTACTTATATGTATTAAGAAGAACGGGGTGTACTTCCTACATCCCGCCTCCCACTCAAAAACTAATGAAATGGGTTAAATTAGAGTGTAACTTTTGCGCTATTACATTCGGTGAAAATGACGAAGAGATAAGATGACGACTACAACGCCGGCGACGGCAACGTCAACTACGACCCACTTGAGCGACGATCCTTAAGCTTGCCATTTATTTACATATGCGCGGTTATACATATGTACATATGTATGTACATAATTGGGTATACGGAGGCACTCACTGCATATACCCCCTTACCGCCAATCGGAGTTGGAACGTCTTTATAAATACGTATGTATGTATGTACCTTTACCTTTTGTTTCTGGATCGCTGTCTGAGGTATGCTTACAAATATATGCAACGCTCACTTTTATCTGCGATTTATCTACAAATGTATTTTTGTGTGTGCATGTGTGTGTTTTGTATTTAAGCAACTTAGAAATGGGCGTTCTGTTGTCCCTCAACTTGTGGGTGAATAGCACAAATGGCATATCAGTTAGCTGTACGATGGCATACAATTTATGGCGTATGAGGATGAAAAGTTTTGTCGCATAGCATCGAAACAAATTTTTTTTCTGATCTGTTTGTCGACTCTTACTACTTTTTTTACTAGTACGTGCATATGTATGTAGAGTAGTCATTCACAGCTGCATGTGTGTTTTTTATATGTATGTGCATATAAATTCATATGTGGAATATATTTTTATACTTCTTTCCGCTCAGATCAATGATAGAATGTGGCTAAGTGTAAACTTAACTAGTATGCAAAAAATATTTATATTTATAAATAAGGAATATGTATACATCGACAGATCAAAACCTTAAAACGCCTTAAAAATGCCACAAAACGTACACTGCTGAATATATGAGTCTAAAGTTTTGTGCATATCTTTTTAATAGCGTAATCGGCTTATTCCAAAGCTTGTCCCCATACAAACCTAACCTCAAAAATGCCTTAAGAAGGCCATGACAAGCGGACCAATGAACAAATCATTCCGATCGCTTTTATTTTCACCGAGAATCAAATATGCAATTTTTTACAAAATTAAAAAATATAACAAATATTTTCGATTTTTATTTTATAAATCCAAAATAACAATTATTTTTGAATTTTATCTTAATAATCTGCAAATAACAGTTATTTTTGATTTGTATAATATATGTCTTAGATAACAGTAATAAAAGTCATCAATGAAAATCTGTCAGTGACGTTTACTTTTAATAGTCATCACTATAAATCAGTCACCGACTTATTTTTTAAGTCATATGAATAAACTGAAAAACTGGCCCCTTGCACAGTGGGCTAGAAGAAACAGAAAGTGACTAAAATTGCTTTTTGACTATTTAAACGTAAAAAAATTTGAAAAAAAAATTATTTTTATGGTATTTATTATCTAAGGTATCGAGGTACTTCGAAAAGTACCAGGTGTCCGAAAAACTATGAAAAATCCGGGAAGGCATGTATTTTGAATTTTTTGAAGTTTTAACAGCCTTAAATGTATTAACAACTCAACGGATTTATTCGATTTTCTCCCATACTACTTGGTATTTTCTGCAGCAATTTTCTGGATAGAAATAAAAAAACAGTGTTGCCAGGTATATGAAAATTTATAATTACTCAAAAGGTCCACAGCATACTTCAATTTCTATAGTAAAACAAAACCCATTTGCAGCAATTAAAAAAATATTTTAGAATGGGGTTGCCACCTTTCTAAAAAGTTACAGTTACGTTTATTAAAAAATGTATGCTTATTTAATATAACAATATGGGTATCAAGCGGAATGTTTGAACCAGCTTTAACACTAACATGTTTTTGTGTAGGGTTGCCTATCTATCAACTAAGGCTGTCATTTTATTATGTAATTTATTTTAAGAAATAAAAGTACGAAGTTAGTTGAAAAATTTTGAGTGGTGTGTTTTATGTTAAATTGGTTGAAAAAAAACCATAGATAAATGGATTTTAAAACTTCTTTCAAAATTTAACCTTTTATTAGCCTAGCAATTTCCACACTTGCATTACAGGCGGTTACAGGAATAAAAGACCCCAGTTTTTTATTAGATTTTTTCTTATTTTTTTAATTGTAATTTTTTTTTATAATTTAATCAACGAAAGAAAAACCCCAAACAATTTAAGAAACAACAAAAAGTTTTCATTAATCCCAGTGTAATCTTAGTCATTAGATTACTTAGAAAAAATAAAATCTTATTGCACATCTGGAGGCCAAGCACTTTGACTGAACACCTCACTTTTTATATTTGAACGAACTGTACAAATCTGATGTTATTAAAAAAAAATTTTAAACAGTTGGCAACCTTACTGGAAAAAATAATATATTATTGCAGAAGTGATACCTTCGCTTATTAAGATTGAACATAGTAATTTTCTCAACAGTGGGAAACCCTATTAAAAATATAAAATATTTATACTTAACTAGAGGCTAATCCGTTTCATTTGACACCAAATTTTTTGTAATCCAAGGAACTCTGTGGATCTTATAATTTTTTTTAGGAAGGTGGCAACCCTATAGAAATTCTAAATACCAAAGGTTACTCCCCTGTCGATACAGAATACATTAGAGAAAATTATATAATATGACCAGAAAGGAAGGTTACTCATACGCCGCGGCGCGCCGTTATGGTACACTTTACTAAAATATGTTATTTTAATTAATTGAAATGTGTTTTAAACCAAAAAATAATTATCAACATATTTTGTTACAGTACTTTTTCTGATAGTCCATTGATAGTTTAAACAAATTCAAGAGCTAGATCTGTAGTTTTTGAAATTATTATTATTATTATGAATCAATTTTTTTTATAATTAAGGCTTACAAAAGCTTTTTCATATTTTATGGACTCTAGGTTTGTTATGAACGTAACAAAATGTTTCAAATTTCATAATATATATTTTCTTTTGGGCATACTCCAAGGCATCTAGATTGAATAAGTTTATTGTTCGAAGCTTTTAAATAACATTGGTTTTTGGTCACTTTATCAGTCTTCTGGCACATTGTGCCTTGCTTCGCCAAGAATCGACGCGAAACCGAAGGCTGTTTCGGCCGTGTCCCTAACCGGCAAGAGGTTGTAATGTCAAATGAGAAGAAGCAGTCATTATCAATACACGGTTCTTGATAAATATAAACTACCTCCTCTTAATTGCCATGTATTATTACTAGGAATATATGTATGTATGTATATGGATAATATATATGTACCAGATATCTGCATGAATGCATTCACTTATGAATGCACAACTAATTCATCTCCATTTTTTTTTGGTCGCATGAAGCCATGAAGTGTTTGAAACGGTCCGTATGAATGCTACTTTTTACTTAAATATTTACATATTTATGTATAAATCAGTCCCAGGCAAAATACACACGCACACATAGCCCACTTAGCGCTGATAGCCTCGCGAGGCAACTATTTGGCTGCCTGGCACTGGTATAAATGTACGCAAATATTTCTATCAGGGACCGAACATAACAGTTTTTGATGAAAAATGACATGGAAAAATGCACTATGAAGAAAATCTTCTACAAACAACTAAGTAATACATACCAATCGCATTCTTTTTTTCACCGAGACTCAAAAACTAAAAACTAAAAGAAAGTAACAATTATTTTTGATTTTTATATTATATTAGATAACAGTTGTTGAAGACTTTTATTTATAAAATTCATAAAAAAAATCAGTCAGTGTTTTTTACTTTTAAAAGTCATCAATATAAATCATTCACCGATTTTTATTTTTTAAATCATTCGTATAAAAGTCATCAATATTTTTCCCAGTTAAGAAGGTGTTGGGAAACAGAAGTTTACTACGACTTATACAAATGACTTTTATAAGTATGATTTAAAAAATAAAGGTTAGTGACAGATTTGCATTTATGACTGTTATAAATAAAGTTCTTCGATAACTGTTATCTACTTAAGACATATAATTTAAAAATCAAAAATAACTGTTATTTGCAGATTATTTAGATAAAACTCAAAAATAATTGCTATTTTGGATTTATAAAACAAAAGTCAGAAATAAGGGTTATCTAAGGAGTAATTAAATAAAAGTCAAAAAATAATTGTTAAATAGCGATTTTTTTTATAGAATTTGTAATTGTTACGGTCCCTGATTTCTAGCTAAACGCATATGTATGTACTTATGTGTGTACATATAGCTACATATATATATATGTAGATACGTATATGCACAAATTGATCTGGTATTTTTATGACAGAAATATCTCAACTATTTTGCAATTCTTCAGTTATGTCCTTTGAAAGCCTTAAGATATCACTTTTTTAGCGCTATAAATTACACTTATGTATGTACATATGTTTGCTCAACTTATATCCATATTGAATTATTTTGTATGTATGTATGTATGTTGGCGCTTATTTCAATTTTCAGATTTTAAACTTGCACCACCGTACCTTATGCACGCCAAACTCACTTTGAATGATTTCGATCACTCGAATGGCACACTGCATTCATATATTTTATGAGCGAACTGAAGCATCATACCGCTCCTTTCATACAATGTTCGTTCAAACCATGATAAAAACATAGTAAGGTAAAACCGTTCTCTCAATTCGTCGGCCATGATTTTTTTTTTAAGTTTGCCCACATTTTAAATTCATATAAAATTGAGAGTAAAAAAAAGGAATTGTTCAAAGTTGTTGTTGTTTGAGATTGAAATGGAGAATGTGTGCTTGAGTTTGTTTTTAAATTCTATAACTAAATTGCTTGCAAACGTCATGAATTTGAAAAATTCCTCTCAGCGGTTCTACCTTCCTATTTTTTTTAATCATGGTTCAAACCATCCGGTCTGCAATTTATTTGAATGAACTGAATGAGTTCGATGCTGAAATTTTTGTGAGTAATTCATGAAGGCATTTTTTTGGCATTCATGCAGATGTCTAATATGTACATGCATATATGCATCCATGCATATGTAAGCACATGAATAAATCCATTTATTGTTTAAATACATTCTGCCAAACAAATGTACATAAATCTCATACATTTCCAGGATATTTTATGTGCTTAAGTACATACAAACTCATATAAGCAAATACATATACATATATAAGCGCGCGCCCTTGCCACGTGTATTGTTGCTGTCATAGCTACCGTTGAACGTACAACATGGCGGCTGCATAACTGCAATGCAAAAACAGTCACTATAGTTACATATGTACATACATACATACATGTGTACATCTCCTGGATACACCTTCTCCAATGTGAAGGACACCAAGACTCCACTGCACGTGCAAGGGCTGCAACGAATTGTTGGATAGTTTCCCTGCTGCTGCCAACTCTGTTGTTGTGTGTTTTTTTTTTGCTGCCGTTGTTCGAATACTTTTACTTGTACTGTTGTGGAGTCGAATATGCGCGCGCGCGCGCGCACACACACTGCGCCTTCTTGATCTATGAAACCTCAAGTAAAATGCTTTTTGTGCGCAGCATCGTCGTAGGTCGTCCACCAGCCTAGCCTAGCCTAGCCTGGTCGCGTTGAGAATTTATGGTTTTAGTGCTGTTTTGCGTCTTTTTCTTTTGCTCCTGCCATTCTACGCTACAACTTTTGCTTTCCCTGCTCCTTTTTCCACTTTTTAGTTTTTGTTTTTTTTCACTTTTTGATGACAACGTTGACGTCGACGATGCACAAGCAATGTGCTGATGTGTACTTCTTATATGTAGGTCCACTGTAAGTATGTATGTGTGCTTGATGGTTATGTACTTCGCCATTTTTGCTTTGTTTTGCTATTTATGGATTTTCATTGGCACTACGCCGTCGCGTGTTGGCAAATGCTCCTCTTCGTCGGCTGATGCACCCCAACAATGCAAAAACAAAAAATGGATGCGCCTGCTTGGGGGCTTTTAGTTGAACTATATTTATGTGTGTGTGTGTGTGTGTGTGTGTGTGTGTGTGTGAGTGAGAGACGAGCTTCAGATTTTAGCAACAGAGCTGAGCTGTGCTATAAAAGCGAGACGAGGATGCACTGAAGCGTTGCGTTGTCAAAACGCAAATGATTTATTGAACTGACAGCCGAGAATTTTGTCGAGTCGACTCCATACTAGGAGACATGAGACGAGCAGCAGCAGCAGCAGCAATAGCAAACTACTATCACTGGTACTATAACTACAAAAACAAATACAAATATAACAGCTGCCGTTGGTGTCGCTCTATGATACACATGCATACATACATACATATACACTTACATATTCGTACATTCGATCCTTACCCTACCCGGCTCAAGTGCCTTAACATCTTCGTCCTTTAAGCGATATTTCACCGCTTTGCCACCACCCACTAGTCCAGGGGTAATCGTAAAACTAGTAGCAGTTCTACTACATCCAACTGGCATAGCAAAAGGCGTACCAAGTATATGCAGCTATTTACATATATGTGAGTGCTTGTGTGTGTGTGTGTGTGTGTGTGAATATGAGCCAGCGGCGCATTGCAAGAAATGCCACTGAAGTGAAATGAAGTTTTGATTTAGTTCGAAATTTTTATCAACGAAAGAAATGCACGCGCACTGATTCTTCTTCCACATAAATCACACTGTACAGCGCGCGTTGTTCTTGATGTGGGGAGGATCTTACGTTTCATTTTGTTCCTTTCATTTCGTTTCGTTTGTAATGGAAGTTTGATTTATGCTGCAGCTGCCATGGCTGCCTTGGCTGCCATTGCTTGGTGTGAATCAAAAAGTGGTAATAGAAAACATTGCTTGCAATAAGCAATAACAAGAGCAACAACAACAACACGACTGAGTATCTACTAATGGCCTTCTGTTCAAAATCGAACGAACATTTTTGCCAAGTAAAGGAAGGCAAAAGATGAAAAAAGACAATAACAGATATTTTTTGCAGACAATCGATGGCACAATATTTTTTTTTTTAATATCCTGTTTTAAATTTTAAACTTATTTATGCTGACATGTATGTACTGTATGCATGTGTACACATTTTTTAATAAAACGGCAACAAAATAAAGTAAACTATATTGCCAAAAATGAAGATTGATTGAGAAGTTTTTGGAGAACAAAGAAGTTGCGGTGGGATGTTTTTTGGACGTAGGGGGTGCATTCAGAACGGAACACTCTCTAACAGACAATTACGTCCGCCGGAAAGGGCTTGAAGAAACCACATACCGCTGGATAGCAAACTTCCCTAAATTCTGAAACATAAAGGCCACTCTAGGACAGGAAATAGTCGGATTCTTAGCTGCGAAATGTCAAATGTTGCCCGCAGGGTATAGTGAATTCCCCTCTGCTATGATCCATCGTAGTAGACGAGCTACTCTGACTTCTTAATGAAAATGGCTTCGACGTTCAAGGCTAGGCGGGCGAAATTGTCATTTTAATTAGAGGTAGGTTCGAGGACACTATCTGCAACCCCCTACAGAATGTTCTGAGCGTAGAAAGGAGACTGGCGTAGTCATTTTCTCCAAGAAAAGGAAAAGGGGCATAATACTAGAACAATTCCTTTAAAGAGATACATTTCTCCAAAGAGGTCAAATATGTAGTAGTAGTCATCCTTGATGGTAAGCTCTTACCTAGGCAAAATCATTCAAATGGTAAAGGCCTCTATCTGGACCTGCCGGAAACTAATGGAAGCGGAACTGTGGCATCAGGTGGATGTATGATGCCATCTCCACACCCATTCCTACTTAAGCTGCACCCGTCTGGTGGAAGAAGGAAGAAGTGAAATCTACGCAGGCCAAGCTCAGTAAGCTACAACGATTGGCCTGCGTTGGCATCACTGGTACGATGAGAATGACACCCACCGTGGCTCTCGAGGTGCGTCTTGCTGCCTCCCCTACAAATTTTAATCAATATCGTGGCTCTATTGTTTACAGAAGTGCTAACCTCAGGGGACATTGTAGAAGAAAAGAAGCTTATATACCCTTCCACCCTGCGCAATAGTTTTGTGGACCTGTGTCTTCCGAGATTTAACTTTACTTTAGGGTCTTTTTCCCCGACAGAAATAACTGGGACAACGAACGACCTAAACGACGGAAGGAAAGCCACACGTGATGTACAGACAGCTCCAAGACTAACCACGGCGATGGATAAGGAGTTTACGGCATATAACCCAAAAGCCTCTTTTTCACCAGCATGAGGCATGGTAACTCTCTCTATGAGGCTGAGGTGCACGACACTCAAATATTTCTGAGGCAGTATGTAGAAAGTGGTAAACCAACAAACACATTCCCTTAAACTCAGGCCTCGCTCTTAAAGCGCACGAGGGCGCTCCAAATCTGGTGTGGGATTGCCTTCATCTTTTAATACTTATCGCTTCCAGGAATCGGGTATACCTCATATGGGTACCGGGACACATACCATAGACCTCCGTTAGGCGAAAGCGCAATATTACTGGACAAATACGAAAGGGTAGCAGACAGGCTAAATTCTTCATTCTGGATATATCAACAAAGAGACCCGAATAATTGCTACGCCTCAGAAGGCATGAAGTAAGTACTGCTAAAGGTTTTCTTACTGGGTAATGAAACACTTTTCAAACTTACTCTGGTCAGTGTAGTTTGTGCAACGAAGAACAGGAAACAGCAGAGCGCATTGTGTGCCACTGTGACGCCCTCTCTACGCCCGATTTCACTTCTTAGGACCACCGTACCTAGAAGCGCACGACCTAAATGGCATCCAGCCAGCTGAAGCCGAATAGAGGTTTGTTATAATCGATGGAATCGGTCGCGGTGACTAGGTGGCCTGCTCTCTTCTCTAAAACTATTCTTATCGCCTAAAGTAGTAAATGTCATTTAAAAAATCGCTTATTATGCCGGGGTCCCATAACATGTTCCCTTAAAACGAAAAAAGATTGTAAAGAAAATTTTAAATGTTTGAAAAGCAAGTAAAATTTCCTAGCAACGCCAGCAAAAAATATTCAAAGTCAACGCAATTGAAACTTGCACTTTATTTAATGCGCTGTAAAACTGCATAACTAACATTTTTTCTAAAAATTTAAACTTTTTAACCTTTTTTAATTAAAACTAAAAAAGTCAAGTTTTTGTATGAAATTAAAATTTGTTTTTTTTTGCACTTTTTTCGTTTTTTGGGGAACCCTATAATTTTGTTCAACACTTTTTGCATTATGCAACATTCAGTAGCAGGAATAGGAGAATCGATGTTCTTCAAAATTTTTAAAACCTCTACACTTTGCACTAAAAAATTGTATATGAAAACATAGAATATATGAAAACAATAATCTGGCTCGGAAAATCTATTCTAAATCTCAAAAATGAAATGACTGAAAAAAAAATCATTATATCACGAAAACGTCTATAGGGAGGTTTTTGGGGTAGCTTGAAGTCAGATTTGGAATATTTCAAAAATATCAAAAAAAATAAATAAAAAAGGCAAAATTGAGTTCCAAATTAAGACCTTCTACCCCATTCCAATGCCATTATTTGCATTACTGTCATCTTCCTTGCGCAAAGTGTGGCCTCTCCACTTCCATTTCTGTCTCCGAATCCAGATGTCAAGGGATTTCATGCTACCTACTCTGAGGATCTCCATATTTGAAATTGTTTTAAGCCATAAATTTGGAGTTGGGGTAAATTTAGTCTGCAGGTCATAATGCATCACCCACTATCCTGGATATGGAGCAACCGTCTAAAGATTCCAGCCCCCCTATTGGTGGCTCTTAACGGTTTGAGAACTGCAGCCCTTAACTCGTAGAGGTTTCATTCGCAAAAGGCGGTAGCCTCGAGGGCACCAACAGGCCTCGTGTTAAACAGTGTTATCCCCTTTTGCCGAACCCGCCGTGGGTGTCAAGAGAAATTCGTCGCCTTCATCGCCGTTCGGACCAACAGTCGCGGTACTTGGATCACTCACTCATCAGCTAGTTCGTCAGCCAACTACACACTGCTTCACCACTCGGGAAGGATGCAACGTCGTTCACCTTCGGAAGCATTGCAGAGGTTGTGACCGCACTACGTCCGTAAGTGTTTCGAGAATACCGAGATTAGAGTTTTACATCCCAAGCCGCAATATCTTAGGTGGATATATGTATGTATCTCCAATCAAGACGAGGTAGAGCTTTTGCAGACTTGGCCTGTAGATGCGAAATACTTTATAACTTTTTCGAAAAGAGTTGCCACCTTTTAAAAAATTATATTCAAATTTATTAAAATGTTAAATAAATTATTATAATATGGGTGTCAATCGAAATGGTTTGAAAAACTTTATTTCTTAACTATGTTATGAAATTTGATGAAATGAAGAACCGACACCATGCGTGACCTCTATTCACTCAGAAACGACTTGGCGGATTTATAAAATAAATCTCTGGAATATTTATTCAGGTTTGGAATAAGGTTGCCACCTGTTTAAAAATTTAATCTTAATTAACTTTTGACCGGTCTCCCTAGTAATTTCTATTGTGCAATATTTTTTATCACTCAATAATTAATTTCATTAACGTTTTTCATTAGCAAATAATACCAAACTCCCAAATAATATAAACTCCCTGACCGCTTGTTCATTTAAATCCCCTAGTCTGTGCATCTCTTCATATATACATACATACATACCTACACACGTACAGCTCTCATCTCGAGTATGCTTACGAATATTAGAAATCCTTTTTACACAGCCCAGTCGACATTGTACTGGAATGTTTTTGATACACGAGTAACTATTTATAATCTGCAGCTGGTCGGGCCACTCAGAAAATGGCATAAATTCAAAGAGAGAATGCACCCACTAACCAAAGTGACATGCAGCAAAGCTTGGCAAACACTCTGCGCAAATAATGCCACAGACTAGCGCAAAAGGATTTTATATAAAATTGTGCAATTTAAAATGTCACAACGCGGATTCCGAACAACAGCTCGACGCGGAGCGTAGCAGAGCCAAAACAAACGCCTGGCATGGCTACCGGACGCGCACGCGGACAAGATGAGGGCAACTTGAGTGGCATAAAGCGAAACAAAAAAAAAATAAAATAAAAAAATAAATAAATGAAAAACTAAACTTTATTAGAGGGACAACACACCAACCACCAGCAGCCAAAGGACAATACATACACATGTACAAATGTACGTGCAAGTAGAGTAACAGTAACTACCTATCAGCATTTCGACGGACGGAAAACACTCGTCGTATAACACAAAGCAGAGCCATCGCGAAACATGAACAAAAAAAAAATCAAAATGAAAATGAAAATGAAAACAAAAAAATGTGAATGAAAAGAAATACGCTACACAAACCACAGCAGTGTCAACAGATAGTTGTGCGACAAGGCAGCGCATACATGCATGGGGTGCAGGACGAATTATGACTTGAAGCGCCAAGGCTGAATGCGCCTCAGCCTGTGCAAAGCTACCTACCACTTGCCACTGCTCCTCTTTTGCCAACACTCATGCGACTACGACTATTTTGTGGCTTGCGTGCCATTTTCCAGTGCCGCCACTAAATACTAGTGTGCAGCCAACAAATGCAGGCTAAAACGAGCGGTCAGCTGGACATGACTCTGCTCATCCTTGCTTTAGTATAAATATTCCAACAATATAAAAGGCTGGCGACGCAGCTGTATGGCTGTACGCGTCGATGGCAGCATTGAAGTAGACGAACCAGGTGGAATAGCCGCAAAGATTTTGCTGCCCTAAAGTTGATGCCTTGCAGGCATTTCATGGTGTTTTTTTTCTCCCTCAGCCCCACCTGGGTGCTGCTCGTATCTACCGCTTTCATGCTTGTCAACATTCCTACGGTTCGGTCCAGTTCGGTTTCTTGTTCAGAGTTGCATCGTTTGTCGCTTGCGGACACCGTTATGCGCACACACATAAATCAGTGTTTGTATTTGTGTTTGTGTAGGGGTTCAAGAGTGTGCGCTAGATCCACGCCTCTTTCACAGCTTCACCCTATAATAATTTTACACTGTAAGGTTTTCGCACGAAGTTCAATTAAAAACTGAAGTTATTTTGTAACGGAAAATTGCCATTCGAGCGCCAATAGGTTTAACTGGGTTCGACACGTTTAACTACATATCTCAGTTCTGGCAAGCCATTCTTAGAACTGCCATACAAATCATTCAAACTTGGTTGAAAATTGTTAAAATAGTCGTTTAAAAATTTCCGTATTTGTGGACACATAGTTGTTGTTGCAACCTCTACAATTTGAGTCGTTTTCGCGTTTTATTTTACTTTTTATTTTAAATGCAACTTTGTAATAAAGATAATTGTGAAGATGAAGAAAGAAATGATGATGCAAACTTGCTGATAAAGTCCAAAATTAAAACAAAGTACAGTATGTATATGAGTACTCGTACACACAAATTAGAGTAACTGAAAGGGTTAAAAAATTCATTGAAAATTTTCGACGAGAATGGAAATATATCAAGTCATCAGAAATTTATCACTGAAGTTTACAGTTATCGAAATTTATCGGATCATCTATGTTTACTAAGTTATCGGAATGTATCGAGCTATTGAAAGTGATCAATGCTTTGTTGTCGAAATATACTGTAAATTATCGGCTTAAAAAATTTATCGGATTATCAAGTTAATGGAATTTTATTTTATTTGATATTTATTGAATAATTAATTTTTATCGGGTGATCAAAATTTAGAGAGTTGTCGAAGCTTATAAAGTCATCGAAATTTATTGGTAGTTATCGAAATTTATCGACTTATGAAATCGAAGTTTTTAGAATCTTCTAAGTATTTCGGGTTATCGAAAGTTCTAGAAATTCGTGAATTTGTCGAGTTATCGCTATTTGTCGAATTACCAGAGTTTATCGAGTTGTCGAAATTTATCGATAGAAACGGAAATTTATTTAGCTATCAATAAGTATCGAGATATGTAAATTTTTGAATTATAGAAATTTATCCAGTTCTGGAAATGCACAGTTATCTAACTTTATCAAAATATCGAAATTTGTCGACTTATGAAATCGAAGCTTTTGGAATCTTCAAAGTATATCGGGTTACCGAAAGTTCTAGAAATACATGAATTTATCGAGTTATCGCCACTTGTCGAGTTACCAGAGTTTATCGAGTTATAGAAATTTATCGATATATACGGAAATTTATTGAGCTATCGATACATATCGAGATATGTAAATTTTTTAACTATTGAAATTTATCCAGTTCTGGAAACGCACAGTTGTCTAACATTATCGAAATTTGTAGAGTTGTCTAATTTTATCAAGTTATCGGAATTTTATTGTTTTTGAAATTCATTGAATATATCGAATTGTCGCATTTATCGACTACCTGAAATGGATCGATTTATCTAAATTCAGTTGGTTTTTAAAATTTGTCGAGTTATCGACAATCTTTGTCCGAATTTCCCCCATTCCATCATTTGTCTTTGACACGTAAAATGAGAGCCCCGCACATAAAATTGAACTTGTAGAGTTTCGCACATCACTTGGTAATGGAATATGCCAATTTTTCGTGGGATAGTAAACATTAAGATTGCTCTTTCATCAATGCAGAAAACTCATACTTTAGTGTTGCTAAAATTAATTCTTATGATGTTCGTGAGCACAACAATTACCGTTTTCGTTCTCTCGTAAACAGTTTTCAATTACTCCTAGTACACTTCTATTCGTACCTCTTCATAGTCAGGCGGTGGAACGTCGACTCCGTCGTCATCGATTGGGGGCTCGGGTTCGTCTTCTCCACTACTTTCAGTGCTGCTGCGATTCAATAGGGTGATGAAGTGTTCCCTCCATAATTTAAGTACGTTCTGGACATTGGTCACTAGGTCATCATGATTGTTCTTACTGGAGTTCGCGCTGGTCTCGAAACCTTCCGTAGGTCGCCTAACTCTCTAACAAAATATTCGGTAGTTTTTCCCGTTGGCCAGCATTTCAAACTTTTCGCACTCACGTATTTATATCGGCCTCTCTCTTCTAATTGCGGCGAATACGTTTCGGTTCCTTATCTATCTCGTCTCTTACATCCGCTCCCATTTTTCTCGCCGTGCATTTGATATTTCTTTCTTTTGTGGATTACTTGAAGGGCGGATTGTCAACTTCGCTGTTTGTTTATAATTCTTTTTATTTTTTATTTTTTCTTTTCATTTTGCATTTGTATTGTTACTTTTGTGTCCGTTGCACAGACGCAGTGGAACGAGTATACACTTAAATATTGTCCAGTGGTTGGCCCAACTTCTGCATTATATTCTATAAACTTTTGTATCCTTTTTTCACAGTTTGCCACCATTTAAATAA
>NW_023458557.1:84882927-84900328 GCF_013731165.1 Rhagoletis pomonella
TATTTGCCGGCGCCAGGGATATCGCGGGCAAAATCCTTTTATTTAGTCTCACTGCCACATTTGCTGTCCATAGTTCCTCTGGCTTTAGTGACCTTGTGAAGCAATGAAGTATGTAGCCAGCAGCCGTTCCGGTTTTGGTTTCGTTGAAGAAGATGTTGATCAACCCGGGCAGAAAAACGAGAATAAAGCCACATCAACAACCTGTTGTTGTTTATGGACTGCCATACAGGCCAATTCTTAGCTCGTAAAGAGTTAAGGCATTGAACCAGCCTCTAATAAGTTTATCCCAGACAATGATTAAAAATCATTTCGGCATCTCTGAGTTACACAGCATTTATTTTTGATCTTAGCTAAGTATGTACAAGGGTGGTAAAGAGACAAAACACGTAGTTGAATTTTCGTTTAAATAAGTAGTATTTGAGAGTCACAGCTGCCGTGTTTCTACTAACAAAATATGTGTTTAAGGCACAGAAAATTTTTAAAACCTATTTGTGAATCCAGACTCTGTTACCATGGAGTTTAGCGCTTCAATTTCCCTATGATTATTTCCAGTTCAACGTTGGGGAACCTTATATGCCAAAATCCCAGAAAAGTTATATCGAACGGAACCCGTCAGTAAGAAGACATTTGAATAACTTTTCATCTGAAAATTCCTTTCAATATCGATATAGCTGGCTAAAAAGATATGTATGTAAGTTTTTTTACAAACCTATAGTTTTAAAATTAGCACCAGTTACAACATACCTCAATTACTTCCATATGTGGTATAGATGTCTCTAATTCATTTCTATGGCTTACTTTTATATTCTCCAAACATCTGTTTTTGAAATGACGCCAAATTGTTTTACGAACTGTAGTGGTCATTAATCTTTAATTGCAGACAAAAGCAAAAATTACTTAGAACGTGACATTTCAACAATGATTTGTGGTGCACATTTGATTTTTCGCCAACCTTACATACATATCTACCATTTGAATATGTACACACACTCTCATGTGCCCAAATGTATGTTTGCCTGTAAGTATATTCGCTATAATAAATTATAAATTTTGCCATTAATTTTTAACATTTGTCGTTAGTTTGTTTGATTTTTGATTTGGCAATGCACCAAAGTGATTGACAGCCCATCATCAATAAAGTGAAATGTGTCGAGTCCATATATTGAAGGGTGTGCCCGCTGCGCTCCGATTTCGCCAATTCTTTCGTTAAGGGTGTGTGATGCGTGCACGATGATGATCCGCTTGGCTGCGATCGGCATACGCTGAATGAAACAATACGCTTCAAATGCAATGCTACATCCTTATAAATGTGCATATGTACGTACATATGTATGTGTGTGTGTGTGTGTGTGTGTGTGTGTATATATTTACGATAAATTATAGAACAAAAGTTTGATAAATGACTGATAATTTTTGGTCTTGTGCACCAATTTATTATTTAGTCTGTGCAAATACTGCAACGGGGGAAAATGATTATGTTAACACTAAGCAAATAGATTTATGTACTAGACGTATGTATGAACATATGTATGTGCAAACGTAGGTAGATATGTATGTGTGTAGACTGTTTCTTTACTGCAATTTTTCTTAACAGAAAATGCGAGTCAGATTATAGCTGACGTATGCGATGCAAGAAAGTGCAAAAAAGGCGCACGATAGTGTTCTGATATCAAAAATGTATATGTATGTTTCTGTATGTATTTATTTCCAACTAGGCGCAAGCGCTTTTTGGCCAAGCTTCTCATCTAATTTGTGGTGCACGCAGTGATTTAGACACACTGAATGGGAAGCTGCTACTTCTCCACACCTCAGAAAGGCAGCTGGTTTTTTGTGGCAAGACTATACATAAGTACTCGGAGATTCGAGGCAGGACCGTTGACAGAAAAAAATTTTGGTACACAGGCGCAAACTAAGTGAAACTTCTTCTTCCTATAACCCGTGTAGCTCACCATATTATATAAGTATTTTTTGTCGCAATAATGAACAACGAAACAATCAGAAGCTTAAGCCCAAAACCCTGATTGTCGCTTGGCTATCAGACTAGATAGTTACCTACTTTGTCGATATCGCGCAAATTAACAGTCAATCGATTGCTTCCTTCCATCATGCTTCAGATTGATGGAGAGTTCCGTGGAAAATATTTTTCTAGCTTGGACCCATCTATATAGAAGTTCCAACTACTGTCGCCCCTTTAGTAATCCCTAGCGGAGATGTGAAAAGAGCTAGAGTTCAGTGATGCCATGTCAATCCACTGCTTCCAATAAGTGGGCTCGCTTTATCCGCTCCAACTCTCTGACTAGTGTCTAGTCTTCTCTATGAAGCAGTAAGGACTTTGTGTAATAGAACCTGCAAATAATCTCAGGAGAGACCCCATCTTATATATCTTATATTTCCTTATTAACCAGATAAGTTTCATCTTATTAGCATTAACGACGAGAAAACTCTTGGCAATGGTGTACCTCATACGACTCCATGTACACTATCAACCGAATTATACCTCAAGCCTCTCGTGGCGTTTTTTTTCCCCTTTAACTAGTTACTTTGGTATCAGGGGTTTGGTGTCTTTTCAGGTAATGCCTAAACCTAAAACATAGCTTTCAGGACCGCACAGCAGTGAATATACGTAGGAAGTGTTATCAAGGCTCTGCGAAAGCAAAGCGCTGGACAAGGGAGTAATTTACTTGATTCGCTATATTGCAGAGGAAACTAACAATAGCCCAACGAACTGGTGAAATACGTGCCTTTGTAAACAAATATACTTGGCTTGTGAACTTTTCCCTCTTTTCTGGCAATAAATGGATTCTGCCCCAATGATACTGCTCGTCTTTGTAGCTTACAAAGGTGTCAATTAACTTTTTGATACGGACTTCCATCCGGTACGATCGAGGTAAGTACGTCATGCGGGTGAGCATTTTTCATGGTTTAAGATCAATGACTAATGTCCGTTTGCCTATTCTAGACGGGTTTCCGCAATCGCATCAGTTATTGTCTATAGAGAGCCCCGTCGATCTTCTGTTCGTCCAGATACCAGAATCCCCTTTGGTCTCACCAAACGCAGAGCATTACCTTGCTGCCCTGGGTATTTGGCTTTGGCGTCGATGGTCCGCATATAACATATGCCTTCTAGCCTTTAGGATTGTCATAATGAATCCATTTTTCATCTCCAGTGACAACAAAATGCAAAAACGCTCTGTACTGATGAAGGAGCACATGGGAAGCAGTGACACGCCGTTCAATATCTCTTGGTTTGAGTTCGTGAGGCACCCAGTGTCTGACTTTCTGGATCATCTCGGTACCGATATTCCGCTCTCGGTATTACGTCATACTTTTGCAACTTGATTGCGTTTTTCTTGCACAATTTCGTCTTCTTTTTTTCTTTTTATTATTGCTCGCGTTTTGCTATTTCTCTCTCGAAACAGCACCAGTGTGACAGCACACAAAAATTATTCTCAAAAATCCTCTCTGATGGGCGCAGTCTTTTATTCTAACATTCTTGATCGACGGCTTGCAATCGCAATGAGTTACCTCGTTGAGTCACGCCTAATATTGTCGCAAGATCTTCATGGAATTAGCACAGGTCTCCGTTCAAAATTTTTTTTCAATTCGGCGTCTACACACTTTGATGTCCTTTCTTCGCGCTCATTTTCGGTTGTGGCAAAATCACAACTTTTGAAACGTCGAATCTAGTACTCGTCGCTAGAAATTGACTGATCGTGCTCTTCGTAAGCCTTACATAGCAGCCGATGACTTTCTGCTGCATTTTCCATCAGATGGAAGAAAAATACCAATATTTCCCATGAATGGAGTTTTATAGTCACAAAAGCTGACATAGTCGTCACAAGAAAAAAATATGTTTTTTTACACTTTGATTAAATGATAAAAATGCTTTAAAATGTAGTTAAATGATGACAATTTAACATGAACTTGACTGCGCTATTGTCCGGCATGCTTAAATACTACTGGTGCCCTCTGTTGACACCAATCCTTTAAAACTTACTTGTTTGGCCGTACGGTTCCACAGTGGGCACCTGCAAGGGATATTGATGTCTTGCTCCCGCCCTTAATGCAGTATTTAGAGGCTATGAAGCGCATGTATTTAAGTATATTTACAGAGCCAGTATCTCCTTTCGATGCATACCGGAGGTACGAAGGTCAGTTAAGGCTGTTTTCGTTCAGCCAAAGCCGAGAAGGACGCATGTGACGCAGCTAAATCGAAAATCCTGTCATCATTTCTGAAGCCTGATACATTCCAGTCAGCACGGCTACCGGAAATGAAAGCCCTCTGAAACTGCTTTAACTGAGCTAAATAACCAGGTGCTGAGGACCATGCAGAGCAAGCGCTATGCCTAAACGGGATTTCTAAGTGTTGAGTATTGAGGTGCATTCGAAAGTCTTTATTTTTTCAGTAGTTGTGAGAAATTTTCGCATCATGATATCGAGCATATATTACTTAGATGAAAGAATGCAATGCTTGGAAAGACCATTACTGTTACCATCCTTGGGAGCGGTATTTATTTTTTAAGTGTTATCGGTCAAAGGGTTCAGCCAGTAAGGTGTCCTGTCTACTACCCATTGAAATTTTCTCATTCATTCCTCCATATGCATCTTCTTCCTAAGGTGGTTTTCGAAGACAGGTTATACCGATGACCTTTACTTGGAAAATAATTTGTTAATAACTAATTTGTACGTTCTTTTTTTCAATCAAATTTCTAAAGCGAACTTGAAGTCCCAAACGTAATTGTGTGCCACAGCATAGTACATCCCAATATATAAACGTATATACATACATACATACAGCCACTTAAAAAATATAGCATAAGTTTACCTTCTTAAGAAAATAGTTTCTTCCTCAAACCGCAGCAAATTCACGCTGCTACAGTAAATTGAAGTTTAGAAAAGAAGGCCGCTTTTGTGTAGTTAGCCCAGCTCAATCTTTGCCTACGCATCTTTTCGCATATGCTAACAATATTTGCATCATACTATGTAACAACACATACTGGATAACATTGATACGAGTCCGTGGGGTAAGCGGAGGCATTGGCCTTTTTGTTGTGCAACCGAGCATGCAACTGGGTGTAATGTGCATGTATTTACTTATTTACGAATTCACACTTGTCCACAATGTATCTTTATCCTCGAAAAAATAAAAATCACAAAATAATCATTACTTTTTATCAAAAAAATAAAAATCGAGTAATAATAATTTCCTTTTGGCGAAAAATTTAAACTCAAATATTAAGATGTAATTATCTTTAATCATTATTGGTTAAACTCGAAAAATAAAAATCATTAGGGCAATTCATATAAGCGCGTAAATGACTCGTAACCACGTAAACCTCGTAAACTTACTTATGAAAAACCGGTTTATTTACAAGGTTTACACAGTTACGGGGCATTTACGCGTTTAGACGAATACCCTGATTGTAAATTACAGTAAGACGGGCGAACACAAATACGTGAGTATTGTTAAAATTGTTTTACGAAAATTTAAAAAATAATGATTATTTTCCGTCCCTGCTTTTATGTGTGTAAAATTTTCTGTCGCACGGTGTTATAAGTCTCCAAAACGATCATTTCAGTCCACTAAATGGTTAAGGTTTCGAGGTAGCAAATGCTTAGCCTTCTCTCGCCTGTCCGTTGACGACCTCGTTCCTTTCGATTCCATTATTCTTTTGCTCTAAAGGATGTTTCGATAAAGGATACCAAGCTGTGAAGTGCGGGATTCCGTGGATTTATGGACCCTTTCTTGCGGTGCAAGTAGTACTTAGGCTGGATTTTAGTACAGCATCACCTGGCTTTGTGCTAATGCTAATGGCTTTAGACCAATTCGGGTAAATGGATCTAAGCTTAGCTGCCATCGACGCTGGTGCTGATGTCTCCCCCGGAGCACCGCTTCGCTGATCCTAGAGCTCTTTTTTACAATCGATAAATTAATCGTTTAGGTAGCGATTAGTTTATTCAATCTGTTATCGATATTCCTTCCGATACCTTTTGCAGCTGACTAGGGCTCGAAGTGGATTACAAAGTAACAACAGTAGAGCATTTAGCATAATCGAAAGCATGGTTGCTTAACACCAAAAATTAAATCTAACAGGAGGATGCACGTCGTCTGAAATGAAAAAAAAATATATATGAAACTTACGCGTGTTTACTGTGATTTTTGCAAAAAATTTTGCATTTCGTTTACAATTTTCATTTCATCAATAATGTGCCTATACTCATAAATACTCGTACATACATACATACACACATTTAACGTAGAAGCATCCATAAATATTTGCACATTTTTACAATGCACTTTGACAATTGTTTTTCTCTGTTGTTAATAAAAATTTATGATTATTGTTTGCACATTTTTTACGTTGTCAAAATTACAAAAAAATCGTATATATATTTTCTCGTAAACAAAGTGGTTGCGGCAAAATACATTCGACAAGTTTTTATATGGAAATCAATGTACAAATGCACTTTGTAGCTACTGAGATATGTATGTAGGTAGAGCTTACGATGTGTCCATATAAAAATTTACTACTAACTGATGAAAGTGCGCCCATACACACACACACATATGTATTTACTTACACAAATGCTTGCACTGTAGGTGCCATATCATATATTTGCGCTGAGCCAACCCTTTCAATTTATTGTTGTTGTTTGCTGTTTGTTGTTGGTACCTTTCCGCATGTGGCTATTGTCATGCATATCATGAATTTATGTGCCCGCTGTAGGGGATGGGGCGACTCTGTTGCGTTGCAATGCGTAGGTGGTTATGTTTGTTGGCGTCGTCCAATTGTCAAGCAATAAATCGATCTGTCGAATGTAGTAAATTGTCACGCGTATTTGTTACCAATTGCTTTCATGGTCGCACCCCACACGCAGAAGTATCTACATACATATTATCTATTGCATTGTGACTGCAATTCGTAAAAAAGTGCATATCCATAGTTGCGCAGTGCATTTCTGTGAAAAAAAAACAAACAATTCAAGCTAAAGTTACTATTGCGGGGACACAAGTTAAAATTTGCAAACAAAAACAGTTTTTCTTTGTTTATATGAAGGCTTTTGTGGCAACAACGCGGGGAGATTGATAAAAGTTCTCCTGTAGAGTTGGAGCAACGGAGCTACATATATAACGTCACCTGAAATGCAAAAAGACGTAACAACATCGTAACTGAAATGTAAAAGGTCGTGACTAATAATTTTTTTCATCAAATGATGTGGGGGTTGTAATTCGATGAAATATGGTGGACATATCAATCAAAAAGTAAATTTTGAATTTTTTATTAGTTACGTCTTTTTGAATTTCATGTGACGATATGTAAATTAGAGCAAAATACTAAATCCAGTTAAATGGTGCAAAAGAAATTAGTAGCAATGTATGTAAGTACATATATATATGTGAGCGGCACTCTCTCATGGCTTTAATACCAAGTCGGCCAGCGTGTCATCTGGTTATGTTGGTGACAGCGGCTTTAAGCTCCTTTCCGAGCTTAAGCGGAGTTGCTTCGCCTCTCGATCCAGTGTTCTTCTCCACGTTTCGCGGGTTCTATTTCTATCCCGATTATTTGAGATTGTTGTAGGCCAAAAAATCGCATACATCTGTTTAAGAAAACTTTCAGGCATTTGGTTATTGCAGTAGTGCCTTTCCCTGTGGAACAGCCGTACAGCAGTATCGCGAGCACTGGAACTAAGATTATTGTTTCGCCACAACATGTATGATGTACGAAGACCGCTCTGGCTTTAGGTCAGCGATGGGCAGAGAGAGCTTTTACTCTGCTTGCGTCTATACAAAATGTATAGAAAGCTGGAAAGACGTTCGCCCGCGGGCAAGGCAATGTCGATCACCGCTTTAAGTATATATATATTCGGCATTCAATATCTTTGCCAGTGCTGCCACCGTCGTCAATTTCGCTGCGAAGCTATGTGAAATTCCCCACAGTCTCAAGTGTTTGGTCTGAGACTAATTGGGCACTACTGGCTAATATGGTTGAAAGTATTCTGTAAGACAATTGAAATATAATAGCACGATAATTTAAAAGATTTGTTTTATTCTGGCACGAAAGTCTTACAAACAACAGCTCCCTCGCAAACTTTCAAGGTGAAAAGCTCTTCGACAGAAAGCACTTACATTTATGTATATCATTTTGCTCGCGATGGCCAAGTGAGCAAAGCAATGGCGTACGATTCGTGAGATCTGAGCTCGAGTCCTCGAGTGGCAAAAATTTTTAATTGTTATTTCAAAATAAATGTTTTTCCTATTCTAATGTAATTTTTAGATTTTATTGTTTTACAAAGAAAAATAAATTTTTGTTTAATTTCGTTTTATTTTTATAAACTTTATATTTTATTGGCTTTAAAGAAGTCTTTTTTCATATTTTTAATTCATTTTATTTTTTTCTTTTTGTATTGAATTAAATGAAAAATAATAATACAATTATTTTACAAAGTGGCACTTGCTGCCGAGCTTACAGCTTCGTACAATTGTTAGAAACTATAATTTTTGCTTATGTTTTATACAATTATTTGTTATTTTTTTTAATTTCTTTTAATTTTTAGGTTTTTGGTGTTTTATAAAAATGTAAATTTCATTTATTTTTTTAGAACTTATTTTATGCTGTTTAAATTTGATAATATGCTTTAAAATTTTACATTACTTATAGATATTATTTAAAAAGAAAAAAACATATATTTTGTTTAATTTCATTTAATTTTTGGAAACTTATTTAACTTTTTTTAATTTAATTTAATTTTAGTTTTTCGATTTTATTTAGGTGGTTCACAAGGTGTCATAAGTGTCGCATTGTCGTATGTGGTAAAGTTTTTAACGGCTAAATAAATGTTTAGAGAACTCAAAACTGCAACCAACTATTTTTTAACAGTGTAAAATCTCACATAGGGCTTTTATGTTAGCTTGCGAATCCCTTAAATATAATTTTAGGCGATTAACAACATACAACAATACGACAGTAGACAACATCATGTGAACTCCCTAATTGTTTTAAAAAGAAACATATTTGTTTGATTTAACTTAATTTTTAGAAAGTTATTTTATATATATAATTTTTTTTTTATCGAAAGAAGCAGGGCTTCCTCTATTTGTAAGGAACTAAAATTGTGCGCTTATTTTTCTAATAAAATTTTTGCTGTCTGTTTTTTATTTATTTATTTTTTTAACTTTTATATATTGTTGTCTTTTAAATAAATTAATAATTTTGTTCTATTGCATTTAATTTTTGGAACTTATTTTATTCTTTTTTATTTACTTTTTAAACATAATTTGCTTTAAATTATTGCACTACGTATAAATGTTATTTTAAAAAGATATATATATTTTTAATTTAAATAATTAAATTTTTGGGAACTTATTGTGTTCTTTTTCCACTTTTTTAATGCAATTTTCTTTTAAAGTTTATTTTTCATTGTTTTAAAAGGAAAAATATGTAAATATGCACATATTTTAAATTTCATTAAGTTTTTAGAAAATCGATTGCTAAAAGGCAAACATAATATTTAACGCTAAGACCACCCCCTTAGCAGATCTTTTAATGAGCCTTTCGAAGGAGAGAAAAGAGCTTTCAATCCTGTTGCCACAATTGCTCTGCAACACGTCACATATCAAAGACGCCGGAGGTAGGCTCAATACTTTTCAACGTAAAGTTTCGTTGAGAACCTTTATTGGAGCCTCTGCGGCAAAATACGCTGAAGCAAAAGTGCGATGAGGAATGTCGCAGAAAACGGATGCACTCAAGCTTTATGCGGATTTTTTTCCCTTACATCAATTTCAGATCTTTGTTTTGCTACACAAAATATATTGCACATCGTGCAAATGGAAGAACATTCGCACTGCAATAGGCTTTTGTCATTGCTGCATGTAATACTTTCTTTTCTGCCCTATCTTATGACGCATATTGGTTTTTTTTTTTTTTTTGTTCTATTTTACTGCAGGTTGCACCGTGAGTACGAATCTAACATTCCTCACTACAAGGCGTACCTTAGCCTATCCATCAAGCGCATAAATCAGTTGAAGCCATCGAAAAATTCCACAACGGATGTCCGCTTTTTGTTATAAATTGCAACGTACAAAGCTCATTGCCAAATAAATTCGGGTGTTGTAGTAGTAGTTACGCAGAGGCATTGGGTAGCAGGACATGTTCTACCATCAGGCGGTACACAACAATCGCATTGGTCACTGGCACGATATTCGGTAGCCGTCGTCGTCCTCGTCGCCATTGACTATTGCAGATGACAAAGCCGTTGATGGTTTCAGGCCTTTACTGTTGAAAAGTGTAAAAACGCAAAAATATGCATTTGCAATATGTACTCAACCATGTCGGCGGTGCAGCCCACACTGGCCGCAAACACAAAAAAAAAACAAACGAACGCAACACCAGTCACTGTAAAACATCGAAAATCCATAAAAATGCATCATAATTTCTCAACGCATCGCACAGAGCATAAAACAAGAACAAACATCACAGCGCCCACCACCTTCCTGAGCAGGCGCAACGCAGTGGTGGATTATGCATCAATGAATGGCAACAGCCTGCCGCAGCAGGACCAGCAGGATGCAAGTTGTATGTATAAATGCTTTCGTTGCGCTTTGTTTACGTGTATGGATGCATGTTGTGTACATTTGTATATGGAAGTACGAGTATCTCTGTTGGACTGTCAAAGCATACTCAATTCAAAAAGTTGGAAAAAAAATTTTATTTTTGGCAATATTTCATAAATATGCATGCATCATATTTCATAACTACAGCAAAAATTGAAACAGAATCAATTGAATACAATCTGATGATGCATTCTTGTGCAACCTGCAAAACAAATGATCCAAGTTTAATGCCCTACCACGCAAGAATATACATACATATGTGTGTTCACATAGTATGTACATTAGGGGGCATCACCCATACAAAAGAAAATCTGTACTTTTTTCCCATCGGAATTATAAAATTTATTCTATTTTAATACTTAGATTAAAATATGTAAAAAACATGTATGACTTAAGCGAGCTGACCCGTCTTGAAAATATCTATGTACCTCCAAAAATTGAGTTTTTATAAGTAAAATATGTTTTTAAAGAAAATGTAACAAAAATTTTCTCTGGTTATAGAAGAGTTTAAGCCTAATCGTAGTAATGAGATTTTTGGAGGTATTTTCATATTTTTGAGGAAATCTTGAAACATTATAAATTTTATAATTTCGTCAGCAATTTTTTTTTAGTGACGCACCCTAGTGTAAATACATATGTATGTGTTTAGACAGGCTTAAGAGGTAAGCTGAATGGAAGATTTGGATTACAATAACAGGGCAATTCTGGCAACAGTCTTTCAACTCATCTGCTACTCTCATTCGAAAGACTAATTGAAAGATCTGCTAACGAAGAGCATTTAGTGTTATGCTGTTCGGCTTCAGCAATAAGTTTTTTTTTTAATTAAATTAAATTAAAAACTTATATACTATACTGCTGCGTAACAATAAAAAGTAGTAAATAAGCAAACAAAAAAATCATTAAAAAAAGAAAACCAAATAAAAATAAAGCATAAAGAAATATAAAACATTTTTTAATTAAAACTTTATTTAAAACTTCTTTCTTCATAAAACGATAGAATCTAAAATTTTAAATTTTAAAAATTTTTAAATTTTTTTAAAAATTTTATAAAAAGGAAAAAAAATAGTATGTACTTAATTATTAAATTTATTAAAAAACGAAATATAATTATTTTTAAAGCAAAACCACAAATAAAAAAAAATTTACTAAAAAGGCAATAAAATAAGAAGATAGATAAAGGATAAGATAAAATAAAGATAAAACTTAAATTAAATAAACTCGAACCCGGAACTCACGTACTTTTCTCACTCGGCTATTGCAACTGTTGGATCGACATGGGCTAAATGATATACAAGTACTTTCTCTCGAAATAGATTTTCACCACGACTGGTGAGTGAAAGAGTTTTTTCTGAGGCTTTTGTGCTAGAATAACAAAAGTCTTTTTCAATCTGTCTTTCATTTGTTAATTTAACAGGGGAATTTTGGATAAGAAAGTAAAAAGTTGCTTGTAAAACAAATGAAAGACAGATGGCAAGCACACAAAAGTCTCAGAAATCTCATGGTGAAAACCTTTTTTGAAAGAGAGCACTTTTATATAATTTAGCTCGCGGTGCTCTAACAGTTGCCTTTCGAGAGATCCGGGTTCGAAACCTCGGGCAGCGAATTATTATTTTTTTTAATATATTTTTTTATTTTGTAATATCTTTCTTTTTAGATTTTATTGTTTCAAAAAGAATTATTATTTCATGGAATCTTTAGGATCTTTTTTTTTCTTAATTTAATTTTCTTTTATTTTCAGATCTCGTTTTTCTAAATTTAATTGAAGTTTTAAGGACTATCTCTTTCTGTTTTTATTACATTTTTATAATTAAACTATCTTTTAATTTTTAGATCTTTTTGTTTTTAAAAGAAAAATATATATTTTTCAACTTCATTTTTTTTTTTAACTTTAAAAATAATTTTATTATGTTTTTCTTTATTTTATTTTAAATTATTAGATTTAAAAACAAATATATTATTTTTTTAATTTAATTCAATTTTTTTTTAACTTATTGCCCATAGACGAAGAGCAAAACGCTAAGACCCCTCGTTAGCAGATCATTCAATTGGTCTTTTGAAAGACAGTAAAGAGCTTTAAAGATACATAGTTGCTACAATTGACAATTGTCTTTCGAAACACTGTGGTGAGTTGAAAGCCAGTTGCCAGAATTGTCCTGTAAGTGTGCAACCGCTGTATCCAAGTGGTTTGGAGTGCTACTCACCACGCAATAAAACTTAGGCCAGATTTCAAGTAAGCTGAATATTCAAATGATGGAAAAGGTGTCTTCTTATAGGCTCTCTGCCGTCGAAAGATAATGGAAAACCTTCAAGGATTATTAATACAAGAAAAACCACCAGCTATTCGGAGCCGACATAGAAATGCGGAGAGGAGGTCGTGCTATATATGATTAGGCCAAACGAGCTAGGCTTATCAACACTTGACTCGATGCCCCATATATAAATAGCGAAAATCAGGAGGAAACTTCCTCTGACAATCTCTAGATATCCGTAAACCATGCTATGGCTGAATTTTGTAACTGTAACCCACTGTAAAACTCGCAACCAAAAACTCACCGAATAAAATGCTGCAAATTTCGACAGTTTTAGACAGTGTAGAATCCAATCGCTGTTCTCTCGGCAAATCCTGCTCTCTATCCAGAAAACTGTTGCTGAACTATTCTGGTCCTCCTAGAATTAGAGTACCGGGAATGTGAAACGCAATTTGGGACATTCACACAGGAAACGTTTATGTCTCTTTCTCGACTTTAGAGCTTCTACAGAAATCCGAATACATGATCCCAAAACTGAGAGCTTAATGGCCAATAGCCCAGTTTCCCATTTAATAGCTGCTCTGTACAACCACATGTTTCGTTTATAGAGCCTCAGCAAGCTGTGTGGCATTCTCCAACGAACGATTATTTTCCGAGTAATAAACAAACTTCAAAAAATAAATATTAAACTTGATTGCTTTAAATAAAAATTTACAAAATAAAAACTAGTGCCGCCTATAGCTCCCATGCAACAATTGTTCAGATATGAGATTTTACTTTAAAACTTCTTCATGTAGACAGCTAAAACTGAGAACTGAGACCTGGTCTATCTTCCATACTGCCGATTGTTCAGATATAAATTTTTACTATGTATGTAGCTCCTTTAGGTAGGCAGCTCAAACTATAAAATTGTGTCACCTTTATAAAAGGCATAGTGAAAAAATTTTTTACTGATCGTTTAGGTTTTCAAAATCTAAAAATATGTACATATATACACATAAAAATAGTATGATATGCATTTGCAAAAATTTTGGACTCCATCCAATTAGGGTAGCTTCGGTTTTGTGTATCCTTTGTGAAGTCTATCGAGCGCATATGTGAAGGAATTATTTACATGTGCTTAAACTAATAATTTTCACGAACACGAATATTCTGTGATTTTTTATACTTTACTTTTACGACTGTAAGCATACATATGACACTTACTAAGTGCTAAGATATTAACGCGCCAACCACTCCGTTTGTCATTTTTAGTAGACAGCTCCAAGTAATTACGCTCGTGTATTAGATATGGTAACATATTTTTATAATGTCTCCATCGAATTTCGTGCAGCTCGGATATATAGCAATTAAATTTGCCTTATGACAAGACAACTATTACTTCACAGCATATTTGTTTCTATTTTTGCTAGTACGCTGCTGCCATAATCTAACTGCCGGCCAAAGACAATATCAACAAGATTACTACATACATACTTACATACTAGATTACTTGGTGGAAACTCACATATTGCGCTATAAATTCCATACACAACACATTCGAATGAGTTACTGCTTATGAGTGCATACTTACTTATTAAAAATATAACAAAAGAGCGAATAAAAACACTCACACACGCTTGCGAAAGCAGCTATTATCAACATTTGTCAGCAGCAATTAAAAGTGTGTGAAGTAAAAATCATCGTTGGTATGTACATATGTATGTATGTATGTATGTATGTACAGTACTTATTAAAGCCATCTTCGCCATAACAATTCTACGGCATACACATGTGTCTGTTAGGGCGATGTGTGGCAAATGGCGAAAAGTGCCATGTAGCTATTACACCTTTACTGGGTACAAATTTACCCATGTACTACCTTTGTTACCGTTTACCCGCATGATAACCCATTTAATGTTATGCTGTCAAATGTTACAGCTGCTCCTCCATCTTTTATACATATCGAATGCTATCGGATTACGCTTATCATTTTGATGCTTTTACTCAGACCGGTTATCTTAAGTGAGTGGAAAATCAGGGATGCAAAATATGATTTACATACGTTTCGGAAATATGGCAACTCTCTTATAAAATACTTTCAGAATAATTTTGTCAATATGTATGTTATTAACGAAGTTAAATTTTATATTTTAAATAGGTAGAAACCCCCTCCAAAAATGTTTTGGAGAAAAAGCTTGCTTAAACTTATGTCGTTTGAAACCCAATTTTAGTGTTAATAATAATACTTATTTAAGCTTGAATAAATAAACTGGTGGCAACCCTCCTTAAAACTATGTTTAAAATGGAGCTAAAATGAGCCTGACTTGTTTGCATGTCATTTCAATTGTGAGTTAAATTTACTTTGAAATACTAAACAAGTGGTAACCCTCTTTAGAAATAGTTTTGCGAATTAGCTTTCTGAATCGCTATCATTTGATACCCGCAATAAAATATTTCCTTTAACTTGTTAATCAAATTGTTTCTAAATTTTCTCAACAGCTGGCAACCCTTCTTAAAAATATAGATTAAAAAAAAGTCTTCTCGAACATTTTACGAATAAACACCTATGTCTGTGTATATATTAAAAGGTTTGAATTAAATTAACCATTAAAGTGAATACATTTTTTTGAGCAAGTGGCAACCGTCTGCAAATATATGTTAGAAACAAATCTGACACCAGTATCAAAATAGTTCATTTGAGTTATTGATTAAATTGGTTTTGAAGTTCTAAACATATGGCAACCATTTTCAAAAATATATTTTCGAAAAAAAAAGCTTTTTAAACCTTTATCGTTTGATTTGTATATTTCATTTAGCTTGTTTTAAATTGACTCATCAAAAATGTAAATAAAATATACTCTTAAACTCTCTTCAATTGACATTTATATACGCGCATATGTATGTATGTATGTATATTAAAATGTTTCAGTGGATTATATTTTCGAAATGAAGCTTTCTACACCACTCTCGTTTGGTACCCATATAAAAATACTTAATTTAACTTTAAAATTAAATTGATCTAGAATTAACAAAAAGGTGGCAACCCTTTTCGAAAATATTTTTGAAATAAATCATTTGACATCCATAGCTATAATATTTTATTTTACTGTTTAATCAATTAAAAAAAAAATATATCGTATATATAAATGCCAATTTTTATTGAAATACATCCATCCAAAAAGACCAACAAACATACTTCCACACTCACAAACTTTCGGATTTGTAATACATAGGTACATTAGGGTGGTCCTTAATAAATATATGTATGTATATTTTTTTCATTTAATACCCAAAACCGATACTAATAAAGTCAAAGATATCACATATAAATTTTAGCCCCGATTGGAGTCGGTTAAGACGCCTTCATAGGGTAATCTGAACTTTGCCCCCTGTGCGATAGACCTTAACCGTCTTCAATCTGGACCAAAATTTATATGTGATTTCTTCGAATACAGTAGCATCGACGTGGGAGTTGAGGCTTAGCAGATCTGAAGTAAAAAGTTGCTTCCTACATTTAAGGACCACCCTAATGTACATATGTACGTATTAGTAGAATGTTGCACATATTCTTAAGCTCAGCCTGCCATTAAAATTTTATTTTTTTTTTTTATATTTCCTTTACATATCCCCAAAGTGATGAACTGAACACATTCAAACTCATAATTCAACATTGACACAAATATCATTCGACATACTTATCAACAAAAAAAAATCACTAAAATGAAATTTGCATTCCCTTCACTTTGCACTTTATAAAAAAGTCGAAGAAAACCTTTCATTTATCTTCCCCCTTAATACATATATTTTAATTGAAAATAAATCTTGTCGATTTACGCCGCCGCAGAGAATGACTGTCGCGTACGTAGTATCTAAGTAAGTAGTATTTTACAAACCAGCCATCAGACGGTCAGCTAAAATAAGCGCACACAAACGCAAATGAGCAGCATTCATTGATATTCTTTTTGGCATCAGCTTTCTTTTGCCCGCCACTGCGTCGTATTGTAAATTACTTCCTGACGGCTTTTTGCTTAGGTTAAACCCATTCAACTACATTGGTATGTCCATTTTAATTGTTGGTCCACACACACAAGTACCATTGTTGTTGCTGCTGGTGCTTTGCATTGGCAATGTGGCTATTGTCCTTTTACGTAAACCTCAACAGGACACATTACTTATTTATATTTATTTCCTCTGCGTTTTTTTCTTTGCTTTTTTATTTAGTATTATATTTTATGATCGTTTGTCCTGAAATGTCTTTTGGGTCCCTTGACTAGTATGCAGTATTTTTTTTATTTTTTTTTATCGAGTTGGTATTTTTGCGGATTTATGCAGCCAAAAATATAAATAAACATTAAAATAACTCTTCGTTCACATAAAAAAGAACGCAATGGCGGACGCGTACGACAGCGGCAAAGTACTATGGTAGGGTGCAGAAGAAAATAAAAAAAAGAAGTGTCGCACTCATAGTACAACAGACTTCCGCCAAATAATATAAAAAGTGTATAATATTTATTGTGATCCTCTTTTGACGATTTTCTCTTTTGTGCATTTATGCCTT
>NW_023458557.1:84900728-84938652 GCF_013731165.1 Rhagoletis pomonella
GGAAAGACCCTAAGTTCTTGAGGTCAGTATGGCCGCGGTAAATTAGGAAAAAGGCAAGAAAATGCCTTTCGAAACTCAACTGATCTGAAGTAAGAGTTCTAATCGGCGTCATTACAGGACACGCTGCTCCAAGGATGTCGAATATCAACAAGTTCTCTATGCAGAAGTTGCTGCGTTGAAAATGAGGAGGCTAAGTTTTCCACTTCCTGTGTTGATGTTCGGACCTACTGTCGAAGCACCTCAAGCACTGCGGTTCACGCTCTGATGCAAATAGCGGAGGTGAAACTCTTTGATCTTCTTAATAATATTTATGATAACTATTGGTTCCGTAGGTTAATGCCAAGAAAATACTTTGATTTCTCTCTGAAACTCATTCAATGAGGGCACTCCCAATGGACAACTATGTCTCCGAGTAAAAGTATGTAACATTCCACACACGCAATCGTAACCTAACCCAAATTTCCTAGAAGTCCCCCTGGGTTCCATGCACTCCATAAGTTCCACCAAAGCACCAATTCAGTCAAAAAAATGCATAGATAAAAATGAATTGCTCTCCGTTTATCTCGCTAAAACTCGTAAACGTGACCGATTTGAATAATTATTTATTTTTAACCGACTTCACAAAAAGGAGAAGGTTATCAATTCTTTGGAATATTTTTTTTTTTTTTTTTTTTAAGTATGTTACCGCATAACGTTGGCCTACGTTAACCGGTTTCTATAATTCTTTTTTTTTTAAAGGACAGGTCACCTCCTCACAGGTAGTTCCATTCTAATTTGGTTTAAATCTGATCATTCGATCATAAAGAAATTAACGATTATCTTAAATTTTTATATGAGAATTTGGTTTGTTATTTGCTTAAAAATTACTTTTTATTTGGTCGCTATCATATCCGGATGGTTTAGTTGCAAACTTTTTGAAAATTTCAATTTAAGTAAATTGATAAGATAAAGTAAATACTGCAATATGGGTGTCATTATGGAAAAGTTTTAAGAAGGTTTAGAGCGAAAAATATTTTTATGAAGGGTTGCCACCTGTTTGGAAATTTTAATCAAATGTAATTTACAGTATAAATTAAATATTAACAATATAGGTATCGAAATAAAAAGGTTTAGGAAAGTTTACCGCAGAAAATTATTCTGAGTAAGTTGCCAGCTGTTTGAAAATTTTTATGTTATTTAAATTAAATATTACAAAATGGGTATCAAACTAAAGAGGATTAGGAAAGTTTAGTGCAGAAAATACTTTTAAGGAATGTTGCCAGCTATTTGAAAAATGTAATTTAATTAAATTGGTAATATAAGCTAAATATTATAATATTATTACAATATGGCTTGAAAGAAAAAAAAATCGTGAGTTGCGACCTTCTTGAAAATTTAAGTTAGTGTAAGTGGATGAAATAAGCTAAATATTACAATATGGGCGCCAAACGAAAGGTATTTGAGAAATCTTTGATTTAGAGGTATTGTCAACTAGCAAAAACCTGGCATTCTTCGCAGCATCTTCAAAGCATTTTGGTTTTATTACTCCCTCTCACTACACGCAAAGATATTTATTAATACTGTAGTATGTATTTGTAAAGAGAGTAGATTTTTTCAAACTATAGACAAATTTAATTTCAGCATTTTATGGATGATGAATATATGTACAGTATTTGAATATTTTTTGGGCTCAGTATCATCAAAGACAAGTATTGAATTAAAACACCTTTGAAGAAAGTGCGCGATATGTAGACTTCTGTATTTAAGATTTCCAAGAGAAAGTCGATACTTTGCCTTTTTTTTCTAAATACATACGTTCGAAAATATATTAACTAACTAACACCCACATTCATAACAAATAAAGAAAATTTTTATGAACATCTCACTTTATAAAGCTCTTTAAATTTGTTTTATATTTTTATGAATGAGGCCATACGAGTTTTGGTACGTAGTAACAACACAAAAATACTTCTAAAGCACTGTGAAGTACGCCCGGTATTTTGCTAGTTGTTAATAAATAAATACTATGTTATACTACCTGCCAAAAATCTAGCGTGCAAACCAAATTGTCGCTGTCGACCAATGCAACTATTCAGTCGATTTGGTGCTACTCGCCTCACTGCAAATATAAAAGTGCACAAGCGTCAGCGCGCAATCCATTGCACACCAATAAAGAGCGCAAACTAATACATTAACAACAAAAACCATGCATCCACATGTACATACTCGTATATACCTTCTATAAAATAATTAGAACTTGGCATGTACCCGCTGCACTTACCTAATGCATTTTATGATATTTCACGCACACATACTAACATATGTATGTACACATATTTACGTGGCTGAATTTACAGAAAACAGTCGTACATCAAACTTCGTTATGTGCATCAGATGAGTGCGAAATATGTTGTGCTCACTCATTTCGAGCCATTGTCTGAATGACCAAACTACATATCTACTTACTTACACATGTGCATTCGTTATACCTATTCGCTGATGCAATTACTGCATATGTTTGTGGATACATATGTGCTTTTTGTGTGTGTGTGTGTGTGTGAGCATTCCGGTAATGCAACATGGCGGCATAGTGAAAAAGTCCACATTGTCCTGGTTATGCGGAATGCTGCACTACTTTACCGCTGCCGTTGCTGCCACTGCTGCCACTGCTGCTGCTGCTGCTGTCTGGTCGTCTTTTGATTTAGCACTAACATAAAAATGATTTATCAGTGACATTAAAATAATGCACGCTATGGCACATTTTATGTGTGAATAGATTTTCGCGCCTCTTTCGGAAGTTTCGGAAGTTACTCGGTGCAGCTTCACGGTGCTGTTTATGGCCAGTGGGTTGAATACTTTAACACAAACTATGTACGAGTATTTCTGCTGGGCATGTTTCATATCCATACAGGCAATAATACTAGAATTTCTAATGCATAAGTGTTAATACAACTACATACATACATATATATGTATTTGGAGGCTTTATCCCAAAAATCGTGTAAATATTTCATCGCATCAGTATACAGTGGCGTTCAAAAATGGATGAATGGTGTTTCGTTTTTAATATTTATAATATGCAGTTAACAGGCTTATAAAATTTGAGTAAAAAAGAGCAAGTTTTGAGCGGCTAAAAATCGCATTGATTTAACATTTTTTTTTTTGTTGACGGCGTTTTGCACTTTTTTCCATATAAACATGAATTTCTTGTTGAAGAATATGCGCAAGACCGTTAGCGAAAAAAATAAAAGAAGTCAACGCCAGTTTTACTAAATTTCGCTATTTATATGAAAAAAAAAAACGCGCAAAAGCTGTCAGCAAAAAAAAAAATGTTAAAAACCAATGCGATTTTATAGCCGCTCAAAACTTGCAATCATTTTACTAGAATTTTTTAAGCTCGCTAACTGCATATCCAAAAAATTTCTAAAAATTCTGGTTAAAAAGCTCGATATTTAGATACAAATTTTTGAAGTTTTGGAGTTCTGTATAAAGTTTGAAAGTATGGGTTTCTGTTAGATCATGAACCTTAGTTTAAAATAAATATTAAAAACTAAACACCATTCATAAATTTTTGACCGCCACTGTATGCATATTATTGTTTGCTTATTTATAATACTCCTTTAGAGTAAATTTTATGCATTAAAAATGCCCTTTTTTGACCCCAAATGATAAAATGATATCAGAAGCCTTCTTTGCAAAAAAGTGAAATTTTTCATACCTAGCACCCCAATGCTAAAGGTAGAACTGGTTTTCGCTTGATTTAGGTACAATATGGTCATTTTTTTAATCGGAGGACTATGCATTAGTTAGGGTAGCGGACAGGATAATTGACGAAATGTGTCTCTGTCTAAGGAGGATGAGGATAATACAGAGTATTTTTTTTTTTTTTTGAACTGACGAGTTACTTTACTCATGCTCTCTAGGCCTTGACCTCAATGGGCAACTATACCTGAGCGCTAGAAAAACCAAACCAATGTAAAATCGAGCCAGAAGCCAGTGCCACAGATTCTGTTTGTCTTACCCTACAGAGCGTATGAGTAACTTTTATTCAAAAGAGAATGGGAAGTCGAAAGTCTCAATCAGCGATTTTAACTGAGTAACAGACTTAGGTTTTTTTGTAAAAAAAATATGTTTAACACCACCACTCGCGATACCGATGGCTGTGACGTTCATACAACAGTCGAGTGCACGTTACAGCGGAAATAAGTTAGACGCAACAATACTGTGCACTGCTTAGCCAAAGTTAGACTGATGAGCGCAGTGAAGTGTAAATATTCATAATAAGATCGGCTGGTTCAGCCTCGGCTTCACTAGTTTCTCACATTACGCTTAGGGTAGACCAGTTTGACCCATGCTAAAGGAGCCGAGGAAAAACTAGTTTGTCTTCTTTAGACTACTAAGCCTTACATCCGTTTGCGATGAAATTTTGGAGAGTTGTTGATTGTATTCTGAGACGGCAAATCGAAATATACTTGTTAATTTATTTGATATATTTACTATTTAATAATTTTTACGCTAATAACATACGTCTCGGATATTCAAAAAAATTTTCGATTATTTCCTCCTGAATTATCTCGCGAATTTCGGTAACGAGCTTTCTATGGACGCTCATGAGGCATAGTCCAGAAAGCCTTTCTTCTCCTGTCGTGCTTTTGAGCCAGGTTTTTACTCTACGAAGAGTAGATATTAAACGATCGCTCCACAGTCGCTGTCGTGCATGAAAAATCGCCCAAAATGGAGATACACTTATTTATCACTGGTAGAATGAGTTCACTGCCCACATCTAGATCAGAGATCTGTTGAAAATGCTTCGCGTTCTTTTGTACCTTTTCACTGGAACATTTAAGCTCTACCCAGAACTACAGCCGACGACGATAAAGCGGTCTGCGGGAAGTGAACAGCTGAGCAAGTGCCGCAGTGAAATGTGTCAGTCAGGGACCGAAACTAAGCTACCTTGACCAAATATTTATATAAAATTCATTTCCTGATAATAAACAAACCACTTATCCAAATTAAACGAATTTGGTATTAAATGAAAGAAACTTGTGAAAATAATAAAAATTACTACAATCAGCATTCAATCAAGATTGTGCCGTCCACGCTGGGCGGAAAAAATTGAACCAAATTGAAATCCACCGAAAAACGTCGGCGGTAAAAACGCTGCCGCTACAATTATGAGCCATTCCATATGAATTTGTGAGTTTTAATTTTGACAGCGGTTAACCATCGACCGCTTTACCGTCGCCCGCTGCAATTCTGGGTAGAGCGTTACTCGAATACAATGGGTACAATCTATACAGCGAAAAAGCTGTAGTATTTTCATTGGAAAATCGTAGTTGAAAAGAGGCCGTTAGTGAATCCAGATACGGTTTTGTTATAGACCGTCGCCAGTACTCACTTGCATTGACCGATGGGGGTTACTTCGGTTTTTTTGTTAATCTGTCAGTCGTGGTAGAGAAATTTAAACTCCTAGATCGGCTGTAATCAGATGCCAATCAGCCAAAAGTGGACGCTTCTCTAGAGGAGCTAAGTTTTCGATGAAAAAGTCTTAGTACTTGGAGCAAAAAAAGTATTGTAGAAGGTTGCCGTCATAGTAAGAAACTCTTCATTATCTATCAAACCAGAAAATTTTGGAGTAAACGAGCAGGATACAATAAATTTCATCAAAATATGATTTATTACCATTTTGGTTTTAAATATTATATTCAGATAAAAATTTTTCGAATCATCTATAATTGTTATTCAAGGACTTATATTAGCCGTCATTGATTCGCCAACAGTTAGCGAGTGGCGAAACGAACGACCTCAATGAGGTATAACCAAACTCGCTATCGTCTATCCGTGCTAGCTAACTTTGTTGTTGCTTTCACATGCAAAATTCTTCTTTAAGCGACCGGAACTCAAACATAGCGAGCGAGAAGTGGCGAATCGATGACGGCTATTATTATAAAAGTCCTTCATAATAATTATCAGAGAGATAAATATTTTTAAGACTTATGTTATAAATGTCCTTTGATAATAATTATCAGAGAGATAATTATTTTTAAGTCTTCAAATACTTCTATTTTGAGAGTTTAATTATAAAAGTCGTTTCATAATAATTAAATATGAGTGCGAAAAAATTGTTAGGTCTTAAGGGACGGGGCTTGTTCAGGGCCCTTTCGGGATTATTTGGATACCAGCTCGGGGCTAGTCGTGAACCCGTTCTGGACTATTTGGGGGGTCGTTTGGGACCTGTTCGGGTTTAGTTTGGGACCAGTTCGAGACTATATATATAATATAATTCCAATCCAGTCCCCAACTGGACCCAAACTACTCCCCAACTAAATAGTTCTAAACTCTTTCCGAACTGATCCCCAACTATGGTCCCGAACTAATCCCGAAATGGTCCTGAACAGGCATCGTCTCTTAAGACTTAAACAATTTTTCGCACTCATAATTATTATGAAACGACTTTTATAATTAAAGTCTCAAAATAAAAGTATTTGAAGACTTAAAAATATTTATCTCTTCGATAATTATTATGAAAAGACTTCTATTATATAAGTCTTAAAATAATAGTTATCGATGACTTAAAAAATTTGTCTCATACATAATTATTATCAAAAGACTTTTATAATTCTTCCGAAAATTTGGGTGACTTTTTAAAACTCCACCATGAAATAACTATTATTCTGGGCCTCTGAGTTAAAACTAGTATACGTAAACTCTGAATTTCATCAAAAAGTGATAACATTTGCCATTTCTGCCCGCAAGGGCTTTGGGCATGGCACTGCGTTGACTTTTACCATTTTCCACATTTTATCTTTTCTAAGTGGAGGATAGAGCATCTACGAAATTTCAGGGAATTTGTCCTAGGACTACTAATTTTTGGCCGCATCTAATATGGGCGCGTCTCACTGTGCGTTGTTGGTTTTGTGTTGGAATAGAGCCTAGTCTAGGTTCCTCGTACGGCAATGCAACTGAAAAATTGTGATGCATGTATAGTTGGAACGAGAGTTAAGTAAATAATTTTATTCAAAGTAGGAGCAGATGGCTTAAATGGAATAGTATCAGGTTAGTAACTAGTTTTTAACAAATGGCTGCATTTTAACTACCTGCCTAAATGGTTCAAAATATCTCTTCATCCTATTAGATTCTAACGAACATGTAGAGTTTGCCTAAGTTACAGTTTCTTAGCTATTTTCTGTACTCCTTCCGCTTTGATATTTCTAACTAATTAGTTGGAGATTTAAACCAACCATTTTAGAGAACTAGCAACAGCAGCACCTAGCAAACAAATTCGGGTACTGCATACTTCCGTATGTAAGACAAAGGCATTTAACAAAACTAAAAGTAGCATAAGTACTACCTTCCATCTGTGGCAATTTGAACTTATGCTGAATAGGTAATGTTTACATTGGCACCAAATGCTACTTTCGTTAATGTCAGCATAATTTATGTATAGTAACCAAATGCCAACTATTTACTACTACCAACTAACTAACTACTCCACATCATCATTCTAGTATGCGCGCCGACTGATAGCATCCCTCAACTCCAACAATTCATGTCTAATGCCCACTACGCTTATTCCTTCATCCCCCCCCCCACTCCTACTTACCCTCTCTCTCTCTCTCGTCTCTTTGGCTAAATTATGCGACGCGATTTGAAAGAAATGGCAATTTAACTGCACATACATACACCTGTTTTGGGGCAATTTATCTCGAAGAATTATTATTTCAAAAATTGTGGATGCACTGCGGGTGTAAGGGCAGTTGGTTGGTCGGTCGCAGCAGGCCACAACATGCCCTATGCCTTTATTGCACCATCATTCGAGTTCATGTTGTAACCATAGCTAAACTGAGTGAGCAAACGAGAATGAGCGCAAGCGAACGTATGAGCGAGTGAGCCACATGAAAGGACCTACCAACCAACCCAACAAAAATAAAAGGATTTCAAAATGGTCATTTCGTATGAATTATGCGCGTTGGTGCAATTACATGTTGCCACTGCCACTATAAAATGCTGCAGCATTCACATACATTCATTCATTCATTCATTCATTTATTCCCTTTTAATGGAGGCTAGGAGAGTGCTGCTGCATTAAGGGAAGAGTCTATTTTAAGCCGCATACTAAAACAAGACAGATCTATGCAGTAAAGTCAAATGCAATGCACATATTTATGTATGTAAATAGTTTACATTTATTTGTTTACATTTCATATTTTTACGGTCAAGCTTAGTCTACATACATAAACTTACTTTTGATAAATAATATATAGATTACTTATTTTATAATCATTTACGTGGGGATGGGAATATTCGTCAGATCCCAGCACTCGGTGCTATTACTGGCAGCTATGTTTCCTTAATAAAAATATTATTTTGTGTCTTAAAATACTTAATATATACAAAGGTTTATGTTGCTTTTGTTGTAGCGGCTAGTTGGGTCTGACTAGATCGCCTAAATCTATTAGCCGTTTAACGGTATGCCCAGTAGACGTGCTGTTTCGACTGGGTCGGACCAGAAGGAGACGAGTGTCGCTTGGGTTTAAGAGTGCATGGGAAGAAGTGGTCAGTACCAAATCCACCACATACGTTGGGTTTGTCACGCACGAGTTTGAGTAAAGGCAGCTGCAATTCTTCCAATACAATGTGCAGTGGTTGATCGCCAACGACGACGTTCATAGGGCGGGAGTTGGTGTCGGTGATATTAGATCAGTTTAGATGTAGGGGAGGGACACCAGGTCACCTAGTTACCGCGACTGAGAACGTTCTATTGTAGCAAACGTCTCCCTCAAGGGGTTTCCGGATAAGTGGAATTACGGGCCTGACAACCACGACGAAACTTGTTAACGGCCGCGAGTGCGGGAGCTGAGTGGAAGCTCAACTGACAGTCTTTTCGTCTTCGAGTTGTGATACTACGGGGAATATGTGCCGCCAAAGTTTACTCTGGCCTGTTCTTGGGTACGGCTCCTCAGGGAGTATCATGGTGGCTGCGGTTTAAGACCCAAATGCAGGTAGAATCGTCCTGCGAACCCAAAGTACGGCAGAGGCTTTAAGTAGGCTTCGAGCGCTACCAAGGTTGTTAGTGCGTCGGCCTCACACTGCCGATTGGTAACGACTGAAAACGATTGCATCAGGGGGCACTGGTCAACGAATTTCATACGCTGTGCTTTTGAGCGCCGTGGGGTTAGGCCGCCGTCGTTACACACGTAAACCACCGACAGACGCTGTAACAAACGTCTCCAGATCGCTGGGAGAATAGTTCCCACGGCCGAATGACTTATGCGTATATTGAGAACATAAAGATGCCACTCATGTTGCTTACGAATGCCCGATATACAACAACATTAGGAATATAACTGGGATGGGGATCAGACGAACAGTATTGTTTTTCCGATACTCTCTCGACGAGTCAGTGTTCTAACAGACTAATGGAATATGCACGGGAAGCTTTTAATCCTTAGATCTCTTTATAGTTAATAAAACTCCCAGCGGTGTAGAATCCAGCTGGATCGAAGAGATAGCAATTTACTTTTAGGCAAAGATCAACAAGGTTATGACCGGACGCCAATATCACATAATCCTTCGCTTATGATATGAGGGAATCTATATCTGGTAGCTTGAAGAGCTTCGATATGCAAAAATTAAACAGAAACGTGGAGAGGAGACTATCCTAAGATACAACCTGTTTAATTTTTTTAGGTTAGTACTTTTTTTCTCGAAAATTTTCTGACAATCGCCGATCACTCGGATAAGTCACAGGCCACCGTTTGACTCCCAGCTCTAGAGAGTAGGTTCCAAACACTTCTAGTAGGCTGGAGGAACAGACGGTGTTGAAAATTTTCGACAAGTCCAACACTGCTCTCATAGGCGCAGTGACGATTAAGGCCAACAGTTATCTGAGTGCTTATGGCCTTAAACGCTGCAGCCGTACTGTGAACTTTACAACTGCGGAGAGGAGTGGTATCAGTTGATAAATCTCGACTTTGTTGGAAAGCTTCCGAGACTCCAAAAGGGGGACCACTCTCCATGATTTCCACAAATACATATGTAATGCCGAGAAGTATCGTCGACAATTCGAGAACTTTGGTGAGGTAGTCCACTTCCGCCTGATGTAATTTCTTTGGAATCAGCATGGAAATTCTGCTGGGGATATTTTGTTTTATCTTCTCCATTAGCACCCGAACTTCGCCAAAGGTAAAAGTAAGAAGCGCACTGGTTTCTGGTACTTTGTGCAGCCTTCTAATTACTCGAAGCTTGGCTTATACTACTACTTTTAAAAATTATCGCATCGCTTCGGATCCGCTGAATGCACAAAGTTTCTACTTAATCTACGGAGGCAATACCTCCGGATTACCACTACGATTCTTACCAGAGATTGTCTTATAGGAACACATGCAGTTGTTCAGATGAGGAAGGCGACCATCCAACGCCTGCTCTGTCACTGCCCAGCACGCTGATCCAAAACTCTTGACAGTCTTTAAGACTCAGACTAAACTTAAGACGAAGACTAAGAGGAAGAGGAAGGCGAAGACAAAGACTAAGGCGAATACGAAGGTAATGCGTAAGACGAGTAAGAATACGTAAATTAACAGGGCAATTCTGGCTAAGATAGTTGAAAGTCTTTTGTAAGACAACTAAGAGATAGTAGCCAAGATAGTTTGTACGATTTTGTTTATTTATGCACGAAAGTCTTACAAAAAAAGCTTCTTGCCAACTGTCATGGTGAAAAGCTCGGTTGACAGAAAGGTCTTGTACATCATTTTGCTCGCGCTGCACCTACGCTCGTAATGGCCGAGTGAGCAGAGCGCCGCACAGTGTGCTTTTTGAACACTCCATTCGAATTAATCGTAGCGCTTTCGACAGAAGCAACATTTTGATATGAAACAAAACACTTTCGAAAGCTAAAAAAATTGGTCAAAAATAGTGTTCTTCGAAAAAAAACATGCAAAATCCACCGCATTTTTTCCAAAAAAAAATGTTTGTATGTTTTATTCCACTAATATTATAGATTTTGAGACGAGAAATACGACTCCACAGTTTACAAATCGAAAAAAAAAAATTATTTTGACACCTCAATTTAAGAAATGCATTTTTTAATACATTTTTTTTATTTGCATGCAGCTGCGCATCCTTCTCACAATTTTATATCACTCGAATAACAAGTACGCTGTAGTGATATTCAAGATCTTTAATTTGAGCCATGGTCGAAATCTTTAGGCCCTTATTTAGGCTTATTTTTTCTGTTTTCAATTACACTTTTTATACTTAATTTTCTTTTCGTTTTTAGATTATTTCATTTTAAAAAGAAAAATATGTTTTTAATTTCATTTAATTTTAAGGAACTTATTTTATATTTTGTAAGTATTGTTTTTATTATTTTTGGATTAGAAGTTTTTCTGTTTTGATTTAATTTTTAGATTTTATTTAAAAAAAAAATCCTTTTTTTAATTCATTTAGCTTTTGGAAGCTAATTTTTTTTTTTGTTTTCAATTAAACATTTATATATTTAATTTTCTTGCAATTTTTAGATTACATATATTATTAAAAAAAAATGTTTTTTTTTTTAATTTCATTTAATTTTAAGGGAATTATTATTTTTTTTAATTATGTTTTTATTTTTAGGTTTAATTGTTTAAAAATTAAAAAACTATTTATTTTAATCTCATTTAGTTTTTAGGAACTTATTTTATTAATTTATCCTGTTTTTATTTTAATTTTCTTGTAATTTCTGGTGTTTATTGTTTTAAAATGAAAAAATATAAACGCTAAGACCTCCTTGTTAGCAGATCTTTCAATCAGTCTTTCGAAAGACAGAAAAGAGCTTTCAAGGTAATTGCCAGAATTGACTTTTCTTTGGAAAAAATGTGATTAGTTAAATGACAGTTGCCAGAATTGCGTTGTAAGACGAAGAAAAAATTTGAAATCAATACGAAGACGGATATGAAGACGAATACGAAGACCAAAACTTATATAGACACTTAAGCTAAATTTAAGAGAGATTCAAATTTTTTCAGAATGATATGAACTTGTGATTAATCGGGGGAAAATCCTCTTTCGTAGTGTGGCCCAGGCACGATCATTTTTAACGAGTGTCATATGGCGGTTCCGCAAACAACAAAAATACTTGCTTCTACCTAACCTTTTTCTACCCTGAGTCCTTCTACCTCACCCAACTCAAACTCTCCAAACTGTCATCTCAACCCACTTCCATGATTTTTCTGCTCTTGAATGACTTATTAAACCAACATTCACCACCTAAACAAATCATCATCACTAACTGCGTAGTTTCACTTGACGTGCTAACGTAATTCCTTACCTCCATCTTACCGCTTTACCTCTGCTAAGCTGATAAATCAAACAAACTCATAATCGTTAACAAATTATCACAACAAATTATGACAGCCATCTCAACAGCAAGGTGGAAAACTGTCGAAAAGTGTTAAATCAGTTGTGTAAACTAAGGCGCCAACTTTCAAACAAGCAAAGAAATGTGTGGGCGTTATGTCTTCATTCACGCCGGCCCCGGGGAGACACACTCAATCGCTTGTCAAATACAGCGCACCAAGCGCACTTCTCCACACATCAGGTGTCAAAAGTGTGTTTATATTGTGGTATGCTTGTGGCATAAATAACGGTATCTACGCTTACCTTGCTGATTAGACAATTGACAACATGCTTGCGACAAGAAGAGTGCGTAAGTTTCACATTAGTTACAACTCTGTTGGCCCTCTGTTGTTCAACCCTCACCACACGCCGGGATAGTCGTAAATCCATCATTCGGTCTGATGCTGGCACCTTCTACACCACTTACTTGATGAAATTACTTAGAAAGGGTTGATTTATTGTTTCCACTTGTGTATCTAAGTGAGTTGCCCCACTGCCTTTAACGAGTATGTGTATGTGCATATGTACGAAGATGCCTTGACGTTGAACGTTACGTTAACAACAATTAGAAAAGTTACCACAAGATGACAGCTTCACGCCCATCCTCAGCTTGGTAGCATGGCATGTATGCTCAAGGACTGCGCGTGGGCTTGATGATAAGAGAGATGTAGCATGAAATTTTCTGATTTGAATAGGAAGTGTTGATGATTGCTCATTAATATTCATTGTGGCAACTTAAAGAAGAATGCGATGATGTATAAACTAATACAAGCACAAATAAAATTGAGCAGGCATACGTATATAGCTAAGGCTTCAATAGGCCCCACTGGTCGCAGTATTTTAATCAACTATGTATCTAGCTTAGTCTATGAAAGCGTTTATGAAGACTTCCGTTCTATTTCCCTTTTTAAGTTTACTCTATGAGTACTTAATAAGAGTCTGCACAACACTCTAACCGGGGATTTTCCAAGGTTTCATTATATGTAGTGCATTTTAAGCCCCTTAATATACCAGATGACATTGTGATAGTTCAAATAATTTAATTTACGCAAATCTATGCCAAGCTAGTGAAAAAGCGAAGTCCCGAGTGCTTAAGTCACCCTTACTGTAGATCTGGACAACTTTAGCAGGAATAACTGGTTTCGATACGCCATCTTTTGTACATCGTTGCAATTGTCAAGGATCTAAATGGTCCTAACTCTAAACCCTACCAGACCATCTTAGGTATAGATATAATGAAGCCTAGTTGCTGGGCACCATAGGTCAAATGCCTTAATTAGCATCGTTGTAACTTTTTTTCGCTTTCTGGTATCGAAGAAATTCGCCCGACAGCATATTCCCCGGATCTAGCGTCGTGTGATTTCTAGTTATTTTCAAAAATTAAGAAAATATTTTAGGAGAAAAGTCTTCGGTAGCAATGCAGACATAATTGATGCGGTAAAAGTAGAACTGAAGAAGCTACAAACGCGATTTTGAGCACGGTTTTGAATAAATAGGCCTACAGATTAAATAAATGTATTGAAATTAATGGTGGTTATGTAGAAATTATAAAAAAATAGTAAAGATTAGAAATAACAAATCTGAAATATTGTGGTATGTTTTTTTTTAAGCAGCTTACCGAACTTTTGTTAGCCTTCTTGTATGTTTGCATACCTCCGATGTGACGTTTCCAGTGATGTACGGGTGAAAAAATAAATAAATTAATTAATGATCCTCTTATCTTCTGTTTTCAAAGTCAACAATCGATAACCGGGCGTCTTCATTGTGTGGCATGTATCACGAAGCGATAACCATGTTGGTATCCCCAGCCGTTTCGAGCCCCGTAACTGTCAAATCCGATGGGCTATGAGGGGAACTGAGAAATCTATGGTATTAAGTTTTAAACACAAGACAAGATCAAGGCTTACCGACCGTCTCCTTGTAGAAAACTTCGTAACCATTTAGATGCAGCCCCTTGACCTGGGTGCCTATGAATGAGTGCGATGGCGGCATCTCCTCGAGTGCTGAAGGTGTATCTGGACAACTTTAATAACCATTTGACTACTTGGGTTCTGCACTAGGATCGTCAAGCAGCATGCTTTCTAGCAGCTTATTGGCGCCATAGACTTCGTCAGGCTCCTCATCGTCCACGGCATTCGCCCGGAAAATTCCCACCTTAGTTGTCAGCCTGCTCAATGCTTCCTTCATTAATGAGGAGCAGAAATTATGAACTATTTATAAGCGAATTCGCAGCCTTGAGGACCACCCAGTCGTCCATTGGAATTTTGCGGTTGTATACGCGAAAATAATTCTATAGCGGCCTGATATCTATCCCCATTCGGCGTGACCAACTACCAGTCCTCGGCCTCCTGTGGATTTCGCTTGTAGATATAAGGGTGAACCTGAAGCCCGCCCAAGCATCACAACAGCTTGCCAAGCTCTTTCCCAGGAGGGGCTTTAGAAAGTTATTCCTCACATTTGACCACCCTGCATCCACGCACTACTGCCGCAGAGTCCAAACCATGGTGATGAATTTAGCCCACTTCTCCAGCACCGGCTTTCCTTTGTTAGACAGGGCATCTACGCGAGCTACCTGCAGTTTGTCTCTCGCCACGGACTTTTCGACAGAAAAACTTGCGCGTTTAAAAACCCTTTCGGTCTCGGTCCTTGAATCGATTACGCTTGCCAGCATCTTTCTTTTAGATGGTCTGGTATGCCCGGTACTCATCCACCATCTCCTGGAACCGAATCTTGTCTTCGGCCTTTTTCGGGCGACCGGTCGATTTGTGCTCATTCCACTTTGTCCTACCGGGGGTAGATATAGCCCACCGGTAGCGCTTTTCCCGAAGCGCCTTTGACGCATTAATATTTTGGTGGCCCCTTGACGGCCGCGTAAGATTGTTGATCTAGCGACGGATTACTGTCGTCCACAGTACTGGCTCCGTCGCCAAGCGCTAGTGTCCCTTCACTTGACAGAAGAAGGCCTTCTCCGTGGAGAGGCTCGGACTGCCAGGTAAAGGCTCGTCCATGTTGTCCATTTTTGTTGTGTCGCGTGGAAGTCATGTTTTGGTTGTTGTTGTTCAATGCTATCTATTTTTTAATATTCTGTCACTGCCTAAGATAGAAACCCAGGAGGAAACAGCGCTGGGCTGTACCGAAACCGAGACGGCCTGATAAAGCAACCTAGCGGGTTAAAAGGCTCATATGGGGAGCGATGGAATTTATTTTCAGCTGTCACCAATGACACAAATTTTAAGGGTCCTTAACCCAAGTCTAATATTTCCGCCGTATTTTTTCGAGCGAGGTCTGATCTACCGCTTTTAGTTAGTCAATAACTGTGCGTATCACTAAAAAGAACAAAATGTCCGTAGGCTCCTATAAAAAGCAAGCACAAATTCTGCCATAGCGGATTGTCCTTTATCTCATAACATGGATTTTTCCTAGGTCTAAAATGTTGGACTGTCGCTTTAGAAATATTTTCCATAAACCTTTCTGAAATCGAGCCAATTCTGAGACTCCAAATAAGTATTATTGAAACTGAGTTGATTTTCTGAGTGTACAATACAGAGAAACCTATCGATGTATAATAGTAAAATAAACTGTTGTACCAACGCATACGTACGTAAGTACATACCAACAAGTGTTCATAAATATGTACCAGCTTGCTTATTAAAATTCATGCCTAAAGATGAAAATAAGGTACATATATAGTTCGGTTATGCTATTTACCTTTTCATTTGGCATCAATTTCTGCAAAATTACGATATTAAATTACCATAATGATGGCAGCGAAATGCCGCGTGGCACAAAACTCCATACACCATAAACCCGTAACCCCATCCAACTGCAACCCCAATGATCCGCAGGGCAATGAGCAAAAAAAAAACATACGATACGCGTGAAATGAAACGAACGCGTAGTAATAACTAACAAAACGAATTACCCGGCAAAACACGCCAGTGGTAAGATTGTGGCAGAAGTAAAAAAGTGCGAACCACCAAGAGTTATACATAGACCACCTGTGACCCCTCGCTACAACACCAAGATACTAAGCACAGTTATTGGTTGTTAAAGTAAGCCCACACCACTCAGCATCGCCAGTGACATGCAACTAAAGAAGGCCAAGCAGACGAATGAAAGACAACAGTCTATCGCAGGTGGCTGCGAGCGAGGAAAAGGGGCAAAGCAAAAAGTGAGGCTACAATTATACAAAATATAAGGAAATAGAGACGCAGATTGGACAGGAGTTGGACTGCTGAAATACTCGTCTATTCTCGTACCGCAACGCATCGTCCCAAAGGACTAGTAAATACTTGAGAAAACAACTTGAAAAGTTTGGTTATTTTCTTTATTCGTGGAGTGTTTTTGTTTTAGTTTTTTTTTTTTTTTTTTGATTTTCACTATAATCGTTTCTCATTTCAATGCGTTTGTTGCTTGCCACTGCTGCTTCAGCCGCTATCAAGCAAATCTTTTCCAATTTAGTTTTTGAACGTAATTTCTTTTTATAGCCATGGCTGCCGACAAATAGAATGGTGAATGTTACATAAGAATTTCTGACTCTGCATTACATTGAGATTAAGACTATGTTTAAGATGGAATATATTTTGTAAATAACGGTATCAAAAAGCAGGAGAAAAGTAATGAAAGGTGTAGATTTTGAGTCCGGCATTCATGAAAAATTAAAAACTAGCTCGCTAACCGGCGAACGGATGTTGTTTCGACCGTCTTTCTAGTTTTTTAAGACCCTTACAAAAAAAGGCACAAAATTACTTACTAGAAAATCGACTGCTTTGTAACTAAAAGTTGACTGCAATTTTTGATATCTAAGGTCTTTGGAGGACTTTGGCAGGACTTGGAATTGACCCGATACATTCGATTTGGTCGATAAGTTTCGATAATTTGATACGTATCGATAATTCAACACTAAAATCCGATAACTCAACAAAAATCGATAACTCCACTGATTTCGTTAGTGTTCGATAACTTTCGATAACTGTGCGTTTCGAAGGCTCGATAAATTTCGATAAATCAAAAATGTGTATATCTCGATGTAAATCGATAACTCCATAAATTTTGCATACCTCTATAAATTTCGATAGCTCGGCTTATCTTGATAGCTAAATATTTGCCGAAAGCTATAGACACATTTCAATAACTCGTTAAACTCTGGTAGCACGATAAAATTCGATAAGCCGTGATAAATGGAAAAATTTATATATCCTTGAAATTTAGATAACTCGATATTTTTGGGAAGTTCTAAAACTACGATACGATAAATTGACAAATTTCAATAAATTAATAAGTATCGAAACTTATCGAGCTAAGTTCAAGGAACTCGTTGCATTAAGATAACTCGATAATCTTCGTTAATTCTATAATGATAGTTCTATAAAAATCGTTAACTTGATAAATGTGATTAACTTGACAAATTTCGATAATCCCATACATTTTTATAGCTCGAGAACTATCCGTAAATTTTGACAACTAATTTTCTGTGATACGTTGCGATAACTCAACAAACATGAATAACTCCATAAGTTTCGATAACTATAAACTTTGATGATTCTATAAATTTCGGTAACACAACTTTCGATAACTACATTTTTTATGACTAAATTTATTAGATTCCTATCGAAAAATTTCAATAAGTTTTCTTACCCTTTCAGTTACGGTAATTCTTATGCAGTTCTTATTAGGGACACGATATCGAACGGAAAGTATCGATATGGTACTCATTTAAAGTATCGCTGTAAAAATATCGGGTACCCATTAATATCGGAATAAAAAGACTCGATATCCCAAATGTCGATGCCAAAATCAAAAAAAAATTCTCAACATTGGTGTTGTATGAAGGCCGCTGTGGTGTAGTGACTAGAAGTGTGCAAACCTCCGAGTGTATTTCTGCCAAGAAAAACAGCTTCTCATAAAAAAATACAATCGCCGTTTAGAGTGGCGTAAAACAGTAGGGACCCCCTTTATGGCACAACACCAAGGCCACGCGACAAATCCGAGGAGAAGCTCGGCCAAACACTAACATATTGTGTAAACGCCAATCTATTATTATTTTTACACGTAGACATGTTGACGTAAAACACCGAGGCCGTGGGTTCAAATCCCGCTACACGCAATCTAAACTATAGTATAAATTTCTCTTCATTAAAGCCCAATTTATATCGGGAAGAATTGTCAGTCACATGCAGCCTCATTTCGTAAGTCGTTAATTAGGCTAAATTGTACGAATCGACAACATTGGCATTGTCTACTGTCGTTCCGAAATAAGTAAACGACGAAAAGTGTCAGAAGCTATACAGTGCTGCCAAGTTTTTCCGTTTTAATACACTAGTCGGGGCACCGAAATTGCGCATATGGAAACTGTGCATTTAGACATTATTTCGGTTTCAACCGGAACTGTGCATGTATGCATTACTTCGTTTTTTTTCATATGCATTATTTCGCTTTTAAAACGAAAGTATGCATATGCATAATTTCGGTATTTTCTCATATGCATTATTTCGGTTTTTGTTATATGCATTATTTCGGTTTTCAACCGAAACTGTGCATGTATGCTTTATTTCGGTTTTTTCCATATGCATTATTTCGGTTTTGAACTGAAATTGTGCATGCATGCATTATTTCGGTTTTCTAACGAAAGTGTGCATATGGATAATTTAGTTTTTTCTAATATGAATTATTTACTTCTACTTAGTAAGGGTTTTAATCCCTAAGCGCGGCTGAAAGCCGCCTACGCAGAGAAAAGTTCTGCGCAAAAATACGTCCGCCCTTCTTTTCCGGCAATACAGAAAGGAGAATTCTACTTAGTAAGGGTTATAGTCCCTAAGCGCGGCCGAAGGCCGCCTACGCAGAAACAAGTTCTGCGCAAAAGTACTTCCGGCCCCCTTTTCCGGCAACACAGAAAGGAGAATTCTACTTAGTAAGGGTTATAATACCTAAGTGCGGCCGAAGGCCGCCTACGCAGAAAGAAGTTCTGCGCAAAAATACTTCCGGTCCCCTTTTGCGGCAACACAGAAAGGAGAATTCTACTTAGTAAGGGTTATAGTCCCTAAGCGCGGCCGAAGGCCGCCTACGCAGAAAGAAGTTCTGCGCAAAAGTACTTCCGGCCCCCTTTTCCGGCAACACAGAAAGGAGAATTCTACTTAGTAAGTGTTATAATCCCTAAGCGCGGCCGAAGGCCGCCTACGCAGAAAGAAGTTCTGCGCAAAAATACTTCCGGCCCCCTTTTCCGGCAACACAGAAAGGAGAATTCTACTTAGTAAGTGTTATAATCCCTAAGCGCGGCCGAAGGCCGCACACTCAGAAAGAAGTTCGTTTTCATGTATGCACTATTTCGGTTTTTGTCATATGCATTACTTCGGTTTTGAGTCGAAACTGTGCATGTATGCATTATTTCGGGTTTTTCATATGCATTATTTCGGTTTTTTTCATATGCATTATTTCGTATGCACAGTTTCCATATGCACAATTTCAGGGTGCCCACTAGTCGAGTGGAAATTTTAGGCAATGACGTGAAATTATCGATATGATTCGACCCTCGAAAAACGACTTGCATTCTACACGACTCTCGCAATGAGGGTGATTATCTTATTAATTTGAGTTTTAGACATTCGATACGATACTAGGGTTCTGGTACTCGATTCCAAAAAATATCGTTTTAAAACTATCGAGTAAAAAATATTGATATAAAATGCCAAAAGTATCGATATGGTATTGTATCGTATCGAAATTCGTGTCCCTAGTTCTTATTGCTTTCAGTTTCGTCGATGACAAAATTTATTAATATATTTGCCGTCGATTATATTTATATCACGTGGGTGTCGAATCAGTAACGAAACAGAACATGAGACTGTGCCATCATTTTCATGCAAGTGATTCTTTTTGTAACGGTAATGAGTTCTAAGGGAAGTCTACAAAATTTAATACAAAATAAATAATATAAAAAAAACTTTTTAATATACAACGCTTTTATAAATTCTCAGTCCCATAGAATTTGTTTTGATAACTTTTGATTTTGAAATTTTAGCAAAAGTCATTATAAACAATCTATGAAATTGAAAATGAAAAACGTGGAGCGCATGCAATACAAAGCATTCGATTTAATTGACAATAGTCAAACTACATAACGTAGACCTAAAATTGCTACAGCGAAAGTAGAACTTTGAAATCGATTTTAAGCGGTCGTTATTCATATACCCACATACATACATACATATATTACTTTTCATATCAATTCAAGTGTATTACATGCGCGCCACGCTTTTCATTTTCAATTTCATAGATTGTTTATAATGACTTTTGCTAAAATTTCAAAATCAAAAGTTATCAAAACAAATTCTATGGGACTGAGAATTTATAAAAGCGTTGTATATTAAAAAGTTTTTTTTATATTATTTATTTTCTCCTTTTTAGTCCTGTCTGAATAAAATTTTGCAATAGATATTAAAATAATTCAACGATATTAATAGAAAGGTGCACACACATGCATTTACATATGTATGTACATACAAACGAGCACCAATTAATTTTATTTAAAGAATTGGCGTGTCGTCTATTTCCGCTGTAGCAAACGTAGTACATAGGGCGACATCTAGATGTCATCTACCTCGCCATATTCACTACAGCTGTCGCCCTATGCACTATGCTTTTTTATAGGAACTTTTCAAAGCTTTGCTTTGGTGTCGGACACACAACATTGAAAGTTTCTGGATCCACAACATTGAAAGTTTCTCATTCAACATTGCAAGTTGATAAAAGCGTTGTAAAAAATAACGTTCGTCCTTCAGAAAAATCCGATATTCAGCACTGTTAGACAGACTTATCCTGTTTATATAAGAACAAATGCTATTCTTATGGTATTTCGTCTGCACTCCGGAATCTTACAGTAAATACATTCCTTCTGAGACTGCACGCCGTAGCTTTTGCTGACGACATTGCACCCACAGCAGAGGGTAAGCATCTCGAAAAACTAAGTGAACTTTTTTAAAACGTTATTGGTCTCGTGAATAGCTGTCCGAACGAGAGTGAACTCAAGGTCAATCCCACCAAGATCCAACGGTTCACGAGAAAACGTAAGACACTGTCTTTTCAGCTTATCTCTCTCAATAATGTGTGGCTTAACACCCTCCGACGAGAGTAAACCCGTCAGTATAATTTTTGACAGGAAGTTGAACTTGATTCGGAACTTTACGGAGCGATCCATGAAAACCATAATCGTCCTCTACGCCTATGATTTAGCGGTAGAGAAGCGATCCTAAACCGCAAATAGAATAGTGCACTGGATGTTCTTCGCTTTCTTTGAGAACCCCGTCCGGTGGTCGGCCAGAGAAAAATTCCTACCTACATGATAATTACATAAGTCCTACCCTCTACCCCAGTAAGGCCCTATAAACTCTACTAAATCTTCTTCCAACCGACCTATACGGTAAATATCAAAGTAACTGCAACGCAACAATAATGAATTCAGCTCACACATTGACAGACATTAGGTTCGGTCACTCCAAAAATTCCATCAACTTTACGGGAACGGAATAGATAGAAATGTTCCAATTAGAATTTCAGGCAAAAGCAAGAGGCCGAAGATCAACAGCAAGGTTGGTTGCTGAATTTATGCTAAAGACCTCTCAGCATAGCAGCATAGGGCTCCCTGGGCGCGGAAGAATTTTTCCAGGTTGAATAAGAAGCTATGTATAAACTATGGCTCAATAGTGCCGAAACTTGTCTTCATTTCGTTTCCATTTATTCAGACAGCCAAGTAGTAATTAGATGTCTACACTTCATCGAAAGTGGCTATCGAATGCGGGAATACTTTAAATGCGAAAGTTACCATTAACGTGGTATGAGTAGCCGGGTACAAAAAAAAAAAACTGGAATCTGCGCGCCAGGCGATCACACAAGAGGTGGAACCGACCTATGCTCAGAAAAACTTCGCTCATGATCCAGGCGTTCCACAGAGAACCCTCCCAAAAGTCGTCTAACTAGCTGATGAAATTTTTGGCTATTCTTCTTATCGTCCAGCATTTCAAGCTCTTAGCACTCAAGTATATCCTATCCCTCTTCTTATGATGGAATGTACGTCTCGCTTCCACTATCCGATCTCTTTAACGATTTCACATTGCTCACTGTACGGCCGATCACAATGTGGGTTTGTAGGCGGCATCCATAATTAGTTGTTCTTTCAGGCTCGCTGAAGCCCAATTACTTTTTCGGCGGCCGTATGTAAAGTGAGCAAGAAATATAGTACCACTGCCTTCATATATCGGTTTGTTGAAGAGGGCTCACGCTGAGCAGGTACGGAAGTCGAGCGGCGAACAAATTGGCTGTTGTACGTAAAGCCTCCCTTGTGCACATTATTCTTTTTGCTTCACAGAACACTCGGCTTATCTCGGGCACAATATGTTGATGGTCTGTGTTGAGGTTTGGTGCGGCTCTACAATACAATATTCGCCCTCGAATTTCGAATTGAAAAGCTTTGTCGGCGCTGGTTTGTATTCTTGTCACTACCCATTAATCCTGTGTCCAGAACCCAATCTAATAACACGAATTGTACACTAGACTTGTTTCAAACTTCTTTTGAACAGAGAAAAATAAGCTTTTTGTGGGTTGACAATGAGACCCCTATACCAAAATTTTATGCAGAATTTTTCATATTCACTCAAGTTTTGGATATATTTTCCGATAAAGTTATCGGTATCTTACTCTAGGTATCAATATTACTCGATAGCTTTATCGAAATATTTATAGATGAATTCATACTTTTTTCTTAAAAATTTTCGCTCAAAATTTTTTCTAATTTTGTTATTCATTTTCACATTTGTCGTAAACCTTTCAGTGACATAAGACAAATAAATCGCAAAACGTATGTATCACGCGCCTCACCAAACCATTTTATGAACTAATGGAGTTTCCAAAGAGGTACACTAAAATATGCAGAAATAAACTAGAATTACCATAATATTTTCATACACATAAATATACCACTGCCATTACAGTCACCCGCAACCAATTATAGTGCATTCATACACATTTCATGGCATTGTTAATTCCATTAGCGCCTCAATATGACTGGGTTGATATCAACGCATACACGTGACTTTGTCCCCCAGGTCTAAATTAGTGCAGAAGTGCAGCCAATAGTACCCAATACTCACACACACACACACACACACGCGCGCTCGCGTGCAGCTACATAACCCAAGAATTGTATGAAATAATAAAAGAAAAAATGCAAATCGCAGCTAATTGCATTTTAAAGTTGCCATCCATAAAATGTGCTTACGAAATAAATAACTATAATAGCATTTGGCGCACATCACGTCCTCCAAACAGCCAACTAAATCCACCCGCGCAGATATTTGTATGCATACACACACACACACACACACACATACAGGATTCAGATATACATATTTTCAAAAGCCTGCTAAATAGTAGTATTCTGGGGCCGCCATTTTTGGCAGAAATTAGCAGCGCCAGCGTAAATGGTTTTAATGTTAGTATGAAAGCGACTTCCACTCGAATTACATGGCAATATGTACATACATACATACATACTTGCACTCATTCAAACACACTTTCGTACACACATACATACATTCCATACCATTCCCATTCACATTCGCATAATCCTAAATATTTAGCCTGATGCTACTTGCGATAGCATAGGAGTGCTTTTAGTTGCAACTATAACGGATGCGTAGACATTTACATACATGATAGCAGATATATGTATAGACAAATTTATTCGACACCCGTTTATTTTAATTCGCTCCACTCGCTCAATTAGGACATTCATACCTATACTCGTACCGACTAATATTCATGTACACACATACATATACGCTCGTTTGTATGTATGTATGCAAGTGTTTTACTTTTGCAGGAATGCATGTAATTGTTCTTCTTGTTTGTTGTTGCTGTTTAAAAATTTGCAATTCTTGGATTTTGTAATTTCGCATGCGTTTAACGTGTTGCGCATAATTTCAACTAATTTTCTAATTAAAATGAAAATCGCTGTTTGTCGTACTTATCCAGCGCAGAGAAGATGGTGTATTTTATGCGACCAATTGAAATTAAAGTGCAAGCAAAATTTTATTGTTTGCTATTTTCTTTTGATGGGGTTATAGTTATTTGTCGTACAGTATGTACTGAAAAATAATTGCATACATACTTTATCTCTGGAGTTGTTAAACTTTTCGACAAAAACGTGTTTTTGTTCGAAAATGGTGGCACACTTATCTTAGACAATGCATTATCTTCAGTTTTGCATTAAGAATGAGATTTTACCGCAAAATTGTATTTAAATGAAAACTTAAAAAAGATATACTCAAAAAAGTAAGTAAGTATGTAAGTCATGTTATTTAAAAGTAAGTAAATATTGGCGTGGAAGATTTCTACACAATATTCCTTATGCACATATATGCTACTTTCTTTATGTATATAACAATTTTAGAATGAAATTCGAGTGTGCCAATAAAAATTGTAAAAATTTAATTTTAGTTTCTCAAATTATAGTCATATTTTATTCAATATTATTTTTTTCGTTTGGTGACACACTAATTTTATTACACTAAATTCATTTGTTTTGGCGAGAAGAGCATTTTCACCGTTTAATATTAACATTTTGAATTAACTTTTAAATTTTTAAAATTAAAAAAAAATGTAAATTTTAAAAATTTCAAAATAGCTGCTACAGATATTTATTTATTTTTTTTTTAATTCGTGTTGAAACTCTTGAAACTTCACAGATATGTTGTATTTGCTGCCAACGTCCGTTGCCTCTAATACGAACATTCTATTTGAAAATTTCCCCAACGTATTAAAAAAAAACACAAAATAGTGACTTCGGTGCTTTTAGGCGCAAAAAAAATGGTTTAATGCTAAAATTGTTCAAATACTTGATTTATATTTTATTTTACTTATTTCTGGAACTCCATTGATTGAATATATATATATGCAAGAACAATGCTTTAGCGTTTTTTTTTTTCTGGCGAGATAAGGAAATTACATTAACTTAAAATTAGAAAAGGAAATTCAAAAACCGACATAATTTTTTGTAATTACCAAAGCGGACACAAATTTTAGGCAATTTCAAAACTAAGCATCAATTTTTGAAGAGATAAAAACTGGACATATTTTTTTGATAAGTTAAAAGTTGGACATAAATTTTAGGTACACATTTTAAAATTTGTAAACTGGACATTATATTTTATGAATCTATGTATATAGTTCAAAAACTGGACGTACATTTTGGGTTTTTCAAAAATTTGACATACATTTGGGTAATATGGAAGTTAAAACAGAACACATATTTTTAGTCATTTTAAAACTGGAAATAAATTTTTGGTAATTTGAAAATTGGACATAAAATTATGGTCATTAAAAAATTGCTCATAATTTTTTGGTAATTTAATAGTTGAACATACATTTTTGGCATATTTTTTTATAATCTAAAGATCGGACATAATTTTTTATGCATGTATTTCAAAAACTTGACATCAATTTTAGGTCTTTTAAAAAATCGTTCATACATTTTTGGTAATTTGAGATAATCGAAGGTAATTGAATTGATTTGAAGATAATTGATTCAAGGTAATTGAAGATTTTAAAACTGGAAATAAATTTTTTATTAATTTGGAAATAGGGCAATTTGTTGGTCATTTAAATTCCATACATACATTTTTATTAATTTTGTAACTGAACATGAATTTTTGATAATTTCAAAATTGGACATACATTTTATGTAATTTAAAAATTGGTCATAAATTTCTGGTAATTTAAAACTGATCATAAATTGGTGGTAGATTAAAAATTTACCATAGATATTTTATAATTTTAAAATTGAACATACAAATCTGGCAATTTAAGTATTTAACATGCCTTTGTGTAAATTGAAAACTGCACGTAAATTGGATTTAAAGCTGAACATAAATATCTGGTATATAATTTTTGCTAATTTTAAGATTGAATATAATGTTTCGGCTATTTTAAAACTGGAAATAAATCCAGCAATTTAAAAACTGGACATAAATATTGGTCATTTATAAACTGGACAAAGAATTAAAATTTTTAAAAATGAAACATACAAAATTGATCGTCATAAGTGATCCTAATATTTCGCCAACAAAAGACGAATAAAAATTTTTGAGGGTAGAAAGACTAATGAATTCGCATGTACAATTTTGTACAGTGCAAATTTTGTGTCTATTTTTCAAACGACCAAAAATTACGGCCTCGTTTCCATAGCAAATAATTATGCCCAATTTTTCGTTGACAAAAATTTTATGCCACTTTCCAAAGGACCAAAAATTTATTTAAAATTATATGTTTATTTTTTAAGTTAACAAAATTCGATGTCCTGCTACTACTTTCTCATATATTTATGTAACAATAAATATTAGATTTTTCAGTTAAGAGAAGCCAGTCAACCGTGTTAGTAAATACCTCTCCCGCATGCCTGTAGTATTTTCAGGTCTAAAGGCGTCCCAATAACGTCCGAACAAATTAGGTCATGCGCGGCAGCCTCTAGTGCTCATTTACTTCATTAGCGTGAGTAGCATTCGGAAGCCTAAATTTTCTTTTGTAAAGGGATTATCGCTTTACATGTCTCCACTATTTAACCTTGTCATCCAACTTTTAGCCATCAGCAAAAAGATTACCCGTGGCCTAATTTCCCACAATACATACGACCCATTCCTTGTGGAGATATGTTTGGCAAAGGATCTACTAAGACCCAGTGAAAACGTGCCCTAGTCATTCTTGTTAAAAATGAACTCAAAGTTTCAAAGAATATCGAAGTGTCGTCAGTTTGAATAAATTTTGTAATCCGCGCCCTTTAACCGAACCCCACAACAGGACAGTGGTAACTTTGCCAGCACTGTGTACAGGTAATACGTTACACATAGCATTAAGAAACGGAGTGAGTGTTGAGCCTGTAGTACCCCGCTTATCCCAATGGGGGCAGCCCTCTTCTCTGGAGGCTCCCAACAGGCAAAAACACCATACTATGAACATTCGGCACAAAAAGCAATATTTGCTTTGTACTTTCTTCACCGGTTCAAAAATGTCTTTGTTGTTCGAAGTCTTACCTCCCTCCTCGTTTGAAAAACAAATAACTGCCATGTAGGGTTAACAGACATTTTCAGCCGTAAAATATTTCAGTTATTTGTCCAAAAATATAGGAAAGGATTTGTGTCCCCTACCCTTCATAACACTCATCACATAGAAAGTTCAGCATCGTTTTCGAGACTAGGGAGTGAATGTGTTCCAGATGTGGCCACATTGAGCCTTCACTTCTCTCAGATGGCATCACACTCCCTGAGAATATGTATTTAGTGCATTATCACTGGTCATCTTATATAGATGCCCTCTTAGTCCACTGGATATATGTTAGTATTTAAAGGTCGTCCTTTGGGAACCTAGCCACATTATGGATTTTTTTTTTTTTTTGTTGACCCACCCAGTAAATTTTTTCTCCGGCATAGTCCTATCGGGCTTTGTCAATTTATATCCCTCAGTGCTTTGGTCGACCTCCTGAGCTCCTACTTTTTTTTAACTCCCAGGAAAAACTCGGAGTCAATTGGAGTGATAGCTGCCGCCTCTATTGCGAGAGAGGCCGCTGCCACATTAAACCGGTGATGTGCACAAAGTTTGTTGATCTTTTTTTTAATATTGCACTTGCAAACAGCGTTATGTGATTTTATAATAGTAAGCCATAAATGAAAAAAAAAACTCTACAACACCAAGTAACATCCAAATTGTATATTTCTCTTTATTATCTGATCAGAACATCAACAACCGCCCTAAATACGGCCTTGGTTAGAGGATTCCTTCCCATATTCCTTTTGGAGTTTTCGGGCCGTCTGTGTATCAGAGCTTCGTTGCATAACTCTATTTTAAATCACTTTTCAAAGATTATGGTTCTGCCTGTATAATCTCTAGAAAATAGTGCTAACTGGAGGGCAGACCTTAGCTACTCCATGTTTTTAAATGATGAACTTTCCTTTCCCAAATGCCGCTGCGCGTAGTTCAGTGTAGATCTTTTGACGACCTGCTTTATAATTTTGTAGTAACAACCACTGAGCTAAAATATGGCTCCTTCTTTTCTATCCCAACCAGCTTCACTCTCTAAATTCACGAGGATTTTTATCAGATATCCGATCAGCTGCTTGATCCCATGTACTACTTTAAAACTTTGTAGGTTTTCACACTCAATGATAAGTATTTAGCTGGCCACTCATGATTTCACTCTTCATTTTCTGCGTGCAAATTAGATACGTGAGCGGATTTTCTTTGGTTTGCACATGCCTTCTTGCGGTGGATCATTCATCAGCTTGACCCACCGCTAAGTAAGTGCGCCAACCGAGACCGAGCTAATGGCGTCACATTTGAATTAGAAGCATTTACTATTGATGCGTTGTTTGGTTTTGTCCATAACGTTTATTTATTAGGTTCGTTCGCGTAGCTGTTAATTGTTCATGTTTAACCAAAACTTACAGGTTTTTGCGTTCGCGTACGCAAAAAACTTGCAAAGTAGGGGAAATTGAGAGAGCAAAGTGACATTTCATTTTGAGAGGAAGCTGTTAGTTTCTGTTGGAAAAATTTTTGCCAACAGCAATTTGCCAACAGGGAAACAGCTGATCAAAAACAGCTGGTTGGCATTTACGCAAATCACAAAATTTAATTTGATGGTTTGGAAGATAATAATTACAAAATGCGACAAATTAAACTTGTAAGAAATAAGTAGTTATTTGTTTAATCAATAAACTGTGTCAGTATAACACTTTGCGATGACTTTTCGTACGTTTTAAATTTTACACTTTTGTATGTAAACAAAAATTATATCAGCTGTTCGTCTAACTTGCAAGTTTCTGCAAATTTTCTGTTCGCGTACTATTTTGGATATTTCTCTCTTGTGAGCGAACAGATGACATTTCGCCGGAATTTGGCAGTTGGTTGGTTTCTGTTGGAGATTTTAAACGAACGCACCTATTATATGGTGGCTTGAGTTTTTACGACCGACTCCATCAAATCGCTTCTTTTTGCATTACTTCGCTTTGGTCATCGCTAAAAGGGCATGATTTTGCATTTCTTTGATGGCATTCTGTACGCGTATTGCTTTTACGCTCACTTATTATCACAAAAGCAATGAAAGTACATATTTGACATCTAGTTGCAATAAAAAGTCAATGCATGCTAAATGATTGCGTGGTTCGATTTTTGATAGCTCGTCCATATCTGTTTAGCAGTTTATTTGTTTATTCAGTGAAATGAAAGAAGAGTGAATGTGTATGTGTACGTGCAGTTTGGGTCATTGTCAAATGCTAAAAGACGGTCCGAAAATGTTGATGAGTCATCATGAATGTATTAATTTTATTATCCGCAAGTGTCACCTTCAAATGCGAGGAATGTATGGATGTGTAAGTATAGATGAATTTCTTCACTTATGTAAGTACGTTAGTTCTTTTTGAACTAATAAATGTATATATGTATGTATATATAGAAATGCCAGATTGAATGACCTTTGCTCGGAGTGCATATAATTTTTTAAGTTTTCAAGGCTTGGGTATCAATTAAAGTTCATTTGGACAGTTTAATTTATAAATATTTGTTTATGTAACATTGTTAATGAAATTCATTACTTACATACGTATATGAGCAAATCTCACTAGTTGTTACAATTTTCGACAAATACGGGTTTTTGGTCAAAAATGGTGGCACACTTATCTTAGACAATGCATTATCTTCGATTTTGCATAAATAACAAGATTCAGTAGCGAAATTGTATTTAAATGAAAACTTAAAAAAGAAATACTAAAAAAGTTAAAATAACAACTCGTGCGCAGCTCCACGTAGTTGTGTATGTAACGTATACGCCCCATAGCACCACAATCAGTAAGCTAACACGCTTACTCGTATGTCTTAACTAAAGTCATACTATTTGAAAGTGATTATATATTGGGGTGGAATATTTTTCTACAGTAATCTTCACACAATTTCACAATGAATTTCGAGAGTGCCAATAAAAATTGTTAAATTGGAATTTTTGTTTCGCATATTTATCATCGTCATGGCACACTAGTTTCATTACTCTAGATTAATTCATTTTGGCACGAAGAACATTTTCCCCGTCTAACGTTGGCATTTGGAAGTATTTTAGGCTCAATTTTAGATGACGTATTTAAATAGAGATTATTGATTAACTTCAACAATTCTTTTTCACATCATACATTTAAACCAGAGATGGTAATTTTTTAATTTCGCAAACACATATATGTAATTGGGATTCAAAATGCTGCTTGCTGCGACGTCGACACATGTATACTATCATCATCTTCGTGCGTCTTACGATAATTGACGATTGACTGCTGCTTCGCTCGTACTTCGGCAAAGCAAATCAAATCAGTTGCTGTTGAAAGTGTTCGGACGCATAGTTTTTGAAGTGAAACTTCTGAATCAAATTCGGAGATGTTTGATGGTGTTACCAGAGCCCGCGCTCTCTCCCTGATATACCTCAGGCTTTACCAATTTTCCTTTTATCCTCTCAGTCATGTACAAAACTCCGTGGGACTTATATCCTCACAGGTGACTTAAGTACCTCAGCAACCAACCAGCGCGAGGAGGGCGGATTTTCGTTGTCTTGATAGTAAATCTGATATCAGTTTTCCTGTGAAAATTGGACCGAATGCCTGAGGATTTGACTTTTTCGTTGCTTGCAAAAACTCCGACCTTCTCGTGTTGTAGGCCCTTTCGGTGCCATTATTGGAGCTTTGTCCCCCGTTTGTTGGCATTTAGCGACCTGCACTTATCCATACTATTTGATGTCGAAATTCCAAAGAATATCCACTTGCACATTCACGAGGTCCTCCTAACTATCCTTGATCGATGTGGTAACCAGACGACGACTGGTTTGTAGGCGTTGATGGGTGCCTTTTGGACACACATATATGCTCTGCTGAATCCCTTGACCACAACTCAGAGCCTTCGTCCATTTGTCAGCAATCTCAACAGCCTATGTCTACTGCTCAAAGCGTTGGGTATTTAAGCTCCATACCTCTCAGTTCGTTTAACTTTTGTGAGAAGAATTTGCATTCGGACTTCCCATATTAAATAGTAGTGGTGAAAGAGCAGCGTTTGCCCGGACATTGATCCGCTATAACAGCGTAAGACTGGGTAAGTGCGGAGGTCATCCATAATATGAAGCACTTTGTTTACCCCTGAGATTTATGGTTGATAACCTTTCTAAGTTCTTCGGTAGCCGACGAGTTGGAAGACTTTTATGTCTACTGAAGTAGATTCTTTCATGGATCAAATGGGTTGGATGGTCGAAAACTTTTCGAAGTTCTTCTGTAGCTAATGAGTTAGAAGAATTGTATACCCACTGAGGTGGATTCTTTCATAGAAGCCAATTTTAGATAAAAATTAAATGGATCAAATGGGTTGGATGATCACAGACCTTGTCGAAATTTTTACTGTGCCCGATGAGCTAGAGGACTGGATGAGATTCTTTATTGAGAACCAAGTCAAAATGAAAATTAAATGAACCACGCGGGTAGGAAGGTCGAAAATTTTCTAAGTTCTTCTTATATATATATATTATATTGAAACCATCGGAGCTCTTTCCGAGCTTTTTCTATTATTAGAGAATACGCTCTAGTTACCGTATTGCCATTGGGTATTAAGTTACAAAAAATTTAATAATTAAGTTGACTTCTGCCATTGGGAACCAGGAGAACCTTCTAAGTCAAAATCAGATTTAACAGAAGTAATTTGAAAAGAGGATAACCTAATAACAATAAGCGTCGCAAAATTAATACCACAACACTTCCCACTTCAGTGCTGGCGAAAAATTCTACACCAGGGAACAATGCAGAGCACGGGATTGAAGCCGCTGAAAGATGGAAAACCGTAAATAATGCAGTGACGCCGATTCTGATGCAACTGAGGACAGATGGACAGCGCGGGAAACGACGCACAGTGCTTTCCTTCCATATAAAATGTGGGCAAAAATAGAGTTCAAGATGGATTTAAATTAAAATTCGCTTCTTAGTAAAATTGAGGACGCTAAATTCAAAAATGTAATATAGTTCCTTCTGTTTTCAAAAGTGAGATGTCAAATGACAGGGCTTGGCTTGTATATGAGCAATTAAGGTTTAATTTTTTTGAAACGAGTTGCCACCTGTTACAAATTTTATTAAAATTATTAAATAAGTTAAATGGATTAGATATTACAATATGGCTATCAACTGAAATGGTTTTGAAAATGCTTTACCTCTAAACGACACGTAGAAGGGTTGCCACATGTACAAAAAATTAAATTCACTTTAATTAAGGGAATAAGGTAACTGAAATATGTATATCAATATGGGTTCAGACAAAAGAAACAATTGGGCATATTTAGCAAGAAATAACTGAAGAGTAAAATCATTCCTGACTTAATTTCAGAGTCCAGTAATTTAAAGGGAATGTAATGAGAACAAATCACTGATTGACGATGTACGTATTTGTAATAAAATAATAAATAAGATGTCGTAAACGCAGTCATTACTTTAGTTTAACTAAATTTGACTTTACAAACAGGTGGCAACGCTCTTCGTAATATTTGAAAGCTAAAACCTTCTTAAACCTCTTTCGTCTGACTCTCATATGGTGATACCTATCTATTTCAATTACCTTATTCCTTTAATTCCAATGGAATCTAATTTTTTAAACAGGTGGCAACCCTCTACTTATAGTTGAGAAATAAACCCTTTTCATACACATTTCTATTGATATCCATCTCTTAATACTTCATTTAACTTAATAAAAAATTTTAATTTAATTTTTTAACAGGTGGCAAATCTTTAAAAACAATAAACCTCTATTGTCTACAGGTCAAGCTTTTTAATCTGACACTTAATGAACTGAAAATACAACGAATCGTGCAGATTTGATGGCATTGACAAAAAATTTAAAAATAATTTTATGCATTAGCAAAAAACGTATTACTTCAAAAAGTGCAAAAAATGAGCAGGTTTTTATTTCTTCTTTCGAAAGCTAAAACAAGTACTATTTAACAAAATAATAAAAAATAACATAATTTTACATATGTATATTTTTTATTCATTCCATTAAAATTTACCATTTTTTAAATTTTCATTAAAAAAATTGTTTTTTTGGAATGCCGCAGGACACCCCCCCTATACTATCTATATGACAATAAAAAACGTCAAACCAACAATTTATATCAAAGAATGTATTTTTGACATTTGTTTCCGTGAAGAGCTTACGCATGGCTGTGCTCTTATTAAAATTCTTAGTATAAAATTTGTCGACTTTAGTGGCTTCCTGGCGGCATATAATTTATTTTTTTTTGGGAAATTTCTGTTTAAATCCTTTTAGTGAATAAATTACCTTTACAAATATACCAAACAGGTTCACACTTAAGACAACGAATTTTTTGAGTTTTGCCCACTGTGCGACGCCACTAATCTACATACGTCCAAACAAACTGACCGCACTGTGGTAAGGCTTTCGAAGCTTCCTCTCGAAAAAAAAATAATAATCAGCCTTATCATGAGTTTAATTTTCCCCGAAACGGTTCACTTTTGGCTTCCATGGGTTTACTATGGGCGGATGACAAATTTTCGGGTGAATTTTTTTTTTGGGCGAAACTCAGAATAAGGCATAATAATATACTGCCAAGAAATACCGTTAAATGTCCTTCAATAACTGTTATCGAATTAGATTCTTATTACTTGCAAAAGGTCTGGTGTCATAGATCCCGATAATCCTTCGGTCAGCTCCAAACCAATTCCTTGCAAACCAACACGGCTTAGTTTACACAAAAGTGCAACTCAATGTTCATAAATCCAAATACACACAAATACATAATTACACAGAATCGGGTATGCAATATTTATGCACTTATATGTATGAGGAAATAAAGTCCTGCAAAAGAATAACATAAAAAATTGATACCCGACCAAAGGACGGTCAATGAGCATAACTTGCGTTTTATTTTGATTTTTACTATCGGCTATCCTTTAACATCTTAGCGAGTGGTTGGCACATCTGTGCGAGGGCTGATGAAATTCAACTATATCTTCAGTTCTTTTCCACCTGGATCATGAAATTCGCATGCATGGACATACATACATAGATAAATGAGCACCAAAAATGCCTATTTACGAGCATGACCAATGCTCGTAACATACGCCCAGCCACCACACTTATACGTAGGTATGTATGTAGTACCCACTCACACACCTTGTGCGCCTGAATGAGCAACAACATACACATACTACTTAAGTAAATATTTACATATATACATACCGCCCACTCGGTGGACCACGGGCGCATGGTAATCATATATTTTGGTCATATCTTGTGGTCATAAAACCAGTGTGCTTATGTGCCTGTCAATGAGTTGCTTCATGACATTTCGTTTTGTTTTTTTTTTTTATTAGTTTTTCTTTTTTGACCGCCATCGCCTCAGTACTTTGCGCGCCGGATTTACTCGCTCTTGCCTACTTGCATGTGTGCTTTCTTAATAACACATACACACACTCAAGTCCTTTTGGGCCTTCTTTGGCCGCAGCTCGTTTACAGGACATGTTGCGTATTACGTTTTGATTATGTGACTCTCTACTACTACGTTGCGTGTAGATGGCAAATATTTTAGTGTCCATTTAATGTCCAATCTAAGATGAGCACATAACTTTTGATCGGATCGTAAATGTAGAGAATCAAAACAAATTGAGGTGGCTGCTGGCGACCTTTCGATGACGGCATGAGTGAGTGGGTGGGCGCACACGTACATACGTACACACATGCCTACATACTTACATACTTACATACTTAGTATATTTAAGCCAAAAACTCACTTAGTATTCGCAGTTGCCGATAGGTGTATCGATGCAGGAGAAGCATAGCATTTTTGTGGCTTAACTTCTTTTCCGCAGCACGAACATCTTTTGGTATTCCATTTCACAATGTATTGACTAGTAAGCACAAACAAAGAGTTGATTTAGTCTAACAGCGCATACTATTCCATGGGGATCATTTCTTAATTTTCAACTAGTTGATGGTTCATGAGTGATAATAAGTTATTTGATAGGTATTGTGCTAGCCAATAGAAGTGCAAGAAGCATGCGAAAATTATAATAGCACAGCACGTAATAAGATGAGCTTGTATGTAGCATTTTTTTTTTTGTTTGTTCTGGACTCTTTGAGCACGGAACATACCCGACCCGCACAAATAATTTTAAGCCAACTTTTATACGAAAGACATGGAAAATTCAGTACCTAAGCATAATTGAACAATAAGCTCCGATTCATTCTAGGTATTCGTTTGAAGCTATTGTCAATGATGGGAAAGTAGAATATTTCCTGCATGCCCCCATTTCCGGCATGTTCCTCATTTGCAATGGACTGCAATACAATTCTCCAGAGATCGAAAATAATCCGCTCCACTTTGAAAACGTCCCAAAATAACTCTTACTATTTAAGAGAAGAAAAAAATAACCCACAAAAGAAGACAGGCGATTTATTTTTTGTAGATGTGTGCTCTCGCTCAGTGGGAAATGGTTATTTGCATATAATTTGCGTTGTTGTTGTTCTCGGACACTTATCGCTGGGAGAGAAAAATAAGTGTTAGATAAATTTTTTGGTTTAAACTAACTCAAAATGTACTAAAATATAATAGCACCTGTACCAATATTTAATTCTATTTATACTGGCATATATGTACGAAAAAATGCTTAATATAATAAAATACAATATAATAAAAAAGCTTATTTTCAGTGTATCATATTATGAATGTGCACCCTTTCTTCTTTTCCTAACGATTTTCTTACACTTATGCACGTCCGCTTATATTTTTCTGTCTTTCAATAACCCACAAATGAAGACACTTAAAAATAAAAGGCCCTGCCAAAGTGTCTTTGCCTAAGGGAAATTTAAGCGGTTGATAAATAACCCACAGCATAAAACACAAAAAGATTGCACCGAGAGATTTGCCATGGTGAGAAACATATTTTGCTTGGGAGATTTGTGTTTGTGTCAGTGAGAAATTCAATACAAAATAATCGGGTTCTACACTTAGGAGGCAACAGCGCCAATCAATAAGAAGTTTTCTATCTAGGGGTAACCGTAGATACGAAGCTGACATGGAAAATTCTCGTCGATCTGAAGATAAATCTAGCGATAGAAGTTTTAGGACAGTGTCTGAGAGCCTTTAATACGCCATGGGGCCTGAGACCTGCTATGGTGTATTCAGACCAATCCACACGTTCTCTGCTGTAGTCTTGAGGTGTAGAACCATGGTCAAAACCACGGTTTCTGCGGTTAAACAGGCTACAAAAAAGCGTGTATATGGGCATTATGGACGCATGAGTACAACGTCAGGTTCAACTTTTAGAGCATAACTCCACAACAAGCGATCAAAGAGGACGCAATGAAATCGATGTGTCGACTGAACTTTTTTGCATTGTGGCACGACGATCGGAGTTCTGGGTTGTTTAGAAGGTGGTCACAGCAATATTGTTTGCTTTTGGCACCCAATGACCTGATACATGGAGTCTGCTTTGGAAGAAGAACCGTCGTTAGATTTCCTTTAAGGGAACAATGGAGAGATCCACACACTCTCTTGGGAAGCTAGTAAAAACTTTCTTTACCGACTGGGCCAACAACGCCTGGATGACATCTGGACAGTAACTTCAAATGCTTACTTGGAGGCAATGGCAACGGTATTTCAAATGGAAATCGTTGCAATACTGAAACTGGCAGACTAGATAAAATCGGGATCGGCAGTGATAGCCAAGCTGCTCTCGTAAACCGCTCGCAGCTCGTCAAAAATAGTACACGAATATAAGTTAAGGCCTGGCAAAATTCCTTCTCAGAAAAAGAAGAAGTGATCAACGAGCCCTGATAGAACTGATTAGGGCACAATCCATGGGAACGACATATGGTCACCATAGGCATCATCGACGATCCACTTATGAGGATAGTACAAAGCATTTTCTCCTTGCGCTGTCCGGCCTTCACCAGGCTTAGATTTTTGGGGGGGGCGGATATTTTGAGTATGAACGAGTTACATTCATCACCCCTAAATCCTGTCTCTAAGCGCCTTAAGAAAAAATAGGTAATACTGCCTGAGCGCTTGGAAAATTTATTTTTCTTGAGTTTTGAGGCCACCCACAATTCCATTCCATGGTTGTTTTTATTGGATCATGAACTTTCATCCATTTAAAATCCAGCTCAAACAACAAGTTTTCATAACGGTCGGTTTGCCGGCGATTTTAGTGGATTTTGCGACGAGGCACATTTCTCACTCGTTATGTATGTATGTATGCACGTGGTAGGGTAGTACGCATCTCTAGCAACTCGACTACGGAAGCGAAAAAGTTATTGGAAAAATATCATCAAGTATACTCGGTGTAAAAAATAACTGGCCATGCCGAGTGCATTTTTCATTGAAATCTAAGAAATCTCCCCGACACCAAGTTCCCTATTTCTAAGCTAAGTGTTAAACCAATACACACATGCATATACAGGTATGTATGTATGTATGTATGTATGTATGTATGTATGTATGTATGTA
>NW_023458557.1:84938662-84940745 GCF_013731165.1 Rhagoletis pomonella
GTATGTATGTATGTATGTATGTATGTATGTATGTATGTATGTATGTACGAACGCAAAGGTCCTTATTTACGATTATGCTGAGACATGGCCCTCATGGTATTAAATTGAAATTAACTAACAAAATTTTGAGCTGCGTCACGCAGTAACGGCTGCCGCAAATGCTAACTATTGGTGCTTTAATTTTTAATAAGCACAGAAACTTTCATTAGTTCGTTGCTCACCAAAGTCAATTTTGTAACCTTTTGTTATGAAGTTATTAAATATTTGTACAACTACATATGTACTAGAGGGCTGCATGAATTCATTCAAACTTCTAGCCAAACAGAGTACAGTAGATTTGAATATTTTACTTCACATACAAAACACTCAGCGTTTGGAATTTTGCAAGTTATGAATATACATTTTGTTTTATATTTTCTACCTTCAAATGGAAGAATGTAAATGAATGAATAGAAAACATTCAAATCATCCAAACTCATTTCGGTAAAAGTTTTTTTCTACAAACAAGTTTTTTCGTATATAATAGGAGCGCAGCAATACATACATACATATGTACATATGTATGTTTGTACATATGTGCATAAAAAAAATATTTTTGGATATTCATACAAAAAATTGTCATTTATTTCAATTCAATTTATTTTCACTTTGTTTGAATATTGTAATGTCGACACAAATATCAGAACAGCTATTCACTCAAATTCAAAAAAATTTGAAGCCAAAATCATTCATTCGTTTTGTATATGAATAATTCATAAGCCGTTTTGAATGCATTCATGCAGCCCTCTAATATGTACATAGTGCATACATACATTCACCGTCGTGACATTTACGCTATACGCTATACAACTTAGAACCGGTGAAATGATTGTTTTGAATGTACATATAGTTTTTTAAAAATGTGCTCATATATTTACATAGTTGTAGGGATGTGAGATGAAAAGGCAAACAGCTCTAGAATGAATAAATGTTTATATGTAAGAGAAATGCGAACGAAGCAGCTTGCAGCTCTCATAGGATTGTGGCGGCTTTTGTGATTGTGATTGAAGTTAGTCGTAACGAAGGTGTGTGGGTTAGTGTAAAACTATTTTACATACAAAGCGTGTCGAACAGCAAATCTAATATGAATACATGCAAATGCAATGAAGCGTACTTGTGTTGAGGGAAATACTTACTTGTTATTTGTTGCTGTTTCGCGTTTTTTTTTTTTTTTTTTTGAGATTTAACAAATGCGGCTTTTGCCTACTTGCTGCCATATGCGCACATTGTGTGGTACATTGCGTATGAGCGATACTAATAAGAAGTGAGTCGAAGCTGATTTTCCACTTTTTTCTAAACGTAAAAGTCTATTTCGCCGCTTTTAGCCCACACGAGAGCAATAAGACGGCCGAGTTCTTAGTTGGGGATAAGCGAAATACACCTGTTGGTGGGTAAAAGAGGAATAAATTAAAAAAAAAAAAAAAAAACATATGTAAGTAAGTATATTCGGCACACACGCGTTTTGCTAAGTGTTTGGCCGAACTTTTCCTCCAAACTATGCTGTAAGTTTTATTGTTGTCACACAGCAAGCACCGCCTTCGACCAACAATGCCTATGAAAATCTCTTTACGGCCGTAGTACACAAGAAGGCTTGCTGTTGACTGCTAAGGGGCGAACTTTTTTAAAAAGAAAAAAATTTGGGCGCACACAAAATGCGTTTGTGAGCACCTCTTATCACTTGGCTACAGTGGCAGGCAAGACAAACCAAACCACTTGTGTGGACAATATCTTTTTATTGCTTGCATTGGGAAATAAAAGAAATAAAATTTATTTCAATTTCTTACAATTTTTTATCTATTTTTCTTACTAGCACTATATAATTCAACGTTAGGCTTTCAAATGTTAGAGCTGCTGCTCAGTCGGTTATGCCGAATGTTATAGAATTATGCCGATAGTTTTTATCAGGGACCGAACATTCACTATGAAGGATATGTTCTGCAACTAAGTAAGTGATACATACCAATCGATTTCTTTTTTCACCGAGACTAAAATTTGAAAAAAAAAATTTATTTGCAATTTTTATGCAAAATTAAAAAACATAACA
>NW_023458557.1:84940755-84944469 GCF_013731165.1 Rhagoletis pomonella
GTAATTAAATAAAAGTAAAAAAATACTTGTTAAAGAGCGATTTTTTTAATAAAAGTTGTAACTCTTACGGTCGCTGGTTTTAATATCTTCCCTTTGGTTATCCTAATCGAGCCAGTCTCGATATTTCACTTTCCTGTGAGTTTTGGAAAACAAATAATATTTCAAGACCACTTTTGTGCCAAATTAAAAAAAAAAAAACACAGCGGTTCCAGTATGATCCCCACAATATCAGCTTTAACTTCTACCGATTCGACTCTTTTGTGTTTTTTTTTTAATTTTTCCTAAAAAACAAAAGCGTGGTACAAAGCTGAATTATATTATTCAGATAAAACATAAAAATTTTCCCTCAAAATTTTTTTTATTTTTATCAAACTTCTATTAAAAGGGCATCATAAACAGCTGCGGCTAGAAATTGTATAAAAATCTTGAACATCAATATTTTGTTTCCCTTAAGAAGACATTATTTAAAATTTTTTCAATATTAACTATTTTTTATAGGATCCCTAAAAACCCAAAAACTATGATTGCGGACCCATAAAAAATCGTTGGTAATAAAAAAAGGGTAAAAAAAACAATAGGGTGTTATTGGAAGTCTCCTGAAGAGAAGCAAAGTTTTCTGATCGAAAAATATTAATTTTCAAGAATTCCATACAATTTCTACGAAAACTGGTTTTTTCCCACATAAAATACATTTAAAACTTTGAACGCGTTGAGCGACCTCTAATTGGGTACAATTTTTTTCGGTATAGAACAATCCTAGGAAGGTACGTACTTAAGCTACTTCATAAACAACCCACATCTGGTTGGGTAGACGGGAAGGGCCCGGGCTAAACCAGAAGTGCAGCCAACTTCCCATGATTTGTTCTGCGTTGTTTCAGTGGCCTGAATTAAGATCACGGCAAGCTTAAAGGCGCATGAAGAAAATTTAGATTTTCGTAATGTTTTGGAGGTGTGTGATGAATATATATTTGTCGTTTCTTAGAAAAGGTTTAAAGCAGTTTCGCATGACCGATACTCTCTCCAAAATATAATACGCGGCTTTTCCACTTTGCGCCTTTTTAAAAAGGCGGATTTTCTAACCTTCGCCAGAACCGCAAGATATGAATCAAATTGAAGTTTGTCTTTTGCGTTTTAATAAGAATTTCCTATGTCAACTTTCTGCAACTAGCGAGCTTCACATTTCAAATTAGTTTAGTTATGGAGTACCCTAATAAATATGTATGTATGTTAATTATTTTTATTTTTCCACAGTTTTCGGCGCTCTGGAATAATACTACTATCCTTGTCCCAAAAGGTGTTACAATCGAACTAGCATTCATATACACATACATACAAACTCCCATACAAATGCAGTACATACGTATGTATGTACGAGTAAGTATAAAACAGATTTTGCACATATGTTCACCGTTTACAAGATTTTCCAAAATTACGACCAGCAAAATCTTCGTTCTTATTAGCAATAAATTGGTATAGAGTTTTCTAATAATAAGGGTCGCAAATACCAGTTATCAAATAAGTATTACGCTTTAATGGCTTTCGTGCGCGAAACCGCAACGCAAAGGGTTAATGCGTTTTATCAACACGCATAAGTTGCCTAAGAAGACAATGTAATAAAGATCTAAAGACATTTGCGGATAAAAAAAAAAAGGAACTCGACACTAAACCGTATGTACATATGTACGATTCGCCTATTCCGGTTTTATCTCAAATAAGTTATCCACGTTTTTAATTTACTTAGTACGTGGTTATCAGCCGGAAGGCAGCATTTCAGCGTAACGTGTAAGGACAGTTATTTGCCATCAATTGCAGCAGTGGCATGATCATAAAGATATACATACATATAAATGTATGTACCGTACGTACACGCATATAAGGATAAGTATACATTAACAGCACCTTTATTGCTGTCCAAATGTTATAATAATACTGAAAATTACACTTTTGGCAAATCAAACGCCCGATATTTGTGTGATTTTTTCAATGCAATTACTACACCCGTTGGTGGTGAATAGTTTACCCTTTTGCTAAAAGATTTCTTCACTGATATGAAATGTGATAAGCCTAAATTATGTAATTGTCTATTTATCTTGCTTGCCTTTGACTCCATCTCAACTCCATTTGAGCGCACTATTAAAAACAAACATATTTAAGAAAACTTCCAAGTTTTGGGCTTCAGAGTTTTCTTTGATTTTTTTAGTCTCCATCAGTTGACTTGTATTAGAATTCGGCTTTTGGACTCAGCGCTTTTTTTAGATGAACTGGACCGATTTCGCTGTTTCTTAAGTAGTTTGTAGTAATTTAAATAAAGAAAAACGGAATTACTTATATCTGCGAGACTTTTATGTAAACCCTCCCTAAAAACTTTTGGGAAAAGCTGCTGACTCGCAAAACAGACTGCCATGTGCGCGATATAGTTGAGGTAGCATGCTGGCAGCCTCAACCACCTTTTTTGCTTTCGCGAAATTAGAGAGAGAAGCAAATCGTAATTGTCACTTTTGGACATTATGATTTTGAAGTCGTAGGAGACTTGCAACCAAGCGTTAACACAACAATAATGTCAACGGTAAAATCCAACAGAGAATCACTTTTGCCAATAAGTGCAACTTTGAACTGAGTATGAATTTGAAAAGTAAAGTCTTCTCTCGTCGTACAAAAATCTAACTCTATAAGTCACTCATCATCCCCGTGTTGGCGCATGACGCAGAAGTATTCGAGATCTAAGATTTTTGTTTCTTTACAGCGTAGTTAAAAAGCTTTATGAAAAGTTAAATCCTTCGGTTGCAAATTTTTTTTTTTTTTTCTTGCACCGGTTTTTAATAAACACAGAAACTAATTTCATTATGTAGTAGTTGATTTTAAATTTGATTAAGTCTTGAGTGAGTAATCTACCGAGTTTTGTACACAGCTGGATTTCGAAAGAAACTGAGTTAGAACCTTTCAATATATATTTAGGTATAAGGTTGGGTTAGTTATGCTGGCGCTGTAACCGCCTAAGCGATTTTGGCCGAGTTCAGCAAAGCACGCCAGTCGTTTCTCCTCTGTGCCAAATGACGCCAATTGGAAAAGCCAATTGAAGCCAAGTTCTTCTCCACCTGATCTTTCCATCGCAGTGGGGGCCTCTCTCTTCCTCTGCTAGCACCAGCGGGTTCCGAGTTGAATACTTTCAGAGCTGGAACGTCGGTGTCCATTCGAACGACATGGCCAAGCCAGCGGAGCCGCCGTATTTTAATTCGCTGCACTATGTCCATGGCGTTGTCGGATGTTGTCATTGTCCATGCTTCTGCGCCATATACCAGCACGAGCATGATGAGTGACTTATAGAGCGTGGTTTTCGTACGTCGAGAGAGGACTTTACTCCTGAATTGCCTACTCAGTCCAAAGTAGCACTTGTTGACAAGAGTGATTCTGCGTTTGATTTCCATGCCAACATTATTGTCGGTGTTTATTCTGGTTCCCAAGTAAACGAAATTCTCTACTTTCTCGAAATTGTAACTGTCAACAGTGACGTGGGTGCCAAGGTGCGAATGTGCTGACTGTTTGTTTGTTGACAGGTTGGAGATACGTCGTCCTGTCCTCGTTGACCACCAGACCCATTCGCTTTGCTTCCTTAAGCAACTTGGAAAAGGCAGAACAGACTTCGCAGTTTTTGTTACCGATGATGTCGATTTCATCGGCATAAGCCAGCAATTGCCGCTCTTGTAGTAAATTGTT
>NW_023458557.1:84944479-84961387 GCF_013731165.1 Rhagoletis pomonella
CATCAGATTAAAGAAGTCACATGAAAGGGAGTCGCCCTGTCTGAAACCCCGTTTTGTGGCGAACGGCTAGGAGAGGTATTTCCCAATTCTGACGGAGCTGGTGGTATTGCTCAACGTCATTTTACACAGCCGTATGAGTTTTGAGGGGATGCCAAATTCAGGCATAGCGGCGTATAGGCAACTCCTTTTAGTGCTGTCAAAAGCGGCTTTACATAAAGTCGACAAATAGGTGGTGAGTGTCGATCCTTTTCTCGTATTCTTTTGGCGTATTGTGAATACCTGGTCTATGGTGGATTTGCCAAATCTAAAGCCACACTGATAAGGCCCAATCAGTTCATTGACAGTGGGCTACTCAAAATTTGGTTGTGCATTTTTAGATGCAAATATTTCAGGAAACACTAGACCAAACTAATCATTACACCCCAAAAGAGGGCTCCAGCAGATATTAACAAAAGCCGATCTTCTTTTCAGCTTTGATTTTCAGCTTAAATTCATACCTCAAAATTATATTTTTTACTGCATAAATTCAGGAAGATTATTTTCTAATTTATATTTAAATTTACGGGATATCATCTAGCCATACTAAATATGTTTGTATGCATATGTTTAAGACACACCATACTCGTATTTATGTACACTTGCATATATGTACATATATACGTTGTATATTTTGACAAAGTTGGCAATCTTGAACGTAATTCAATAAATTCACATCTGCAAGTAATACACCTACATACATACATATGTATTTATGTACATATGTACAAGTATATCACTAAGCTTCAATATGATTGCAATAACCAAATCGTTTGGCTAAATTAAGAACAAATGTTCGACCAGCTGTTGACTGCAAATAATGATAATGGTCAGGTCAGCTTTGCATATTTTAAGAAACATTAATATAATGCTATACAACGTAGTATTTGAATGAGTAAAAGACGTATTTGCCAATGGTGCACATATTCACATACTCGTACATACTCAAAATTACTGCAGAAGATTAAACAAATTGCAGCCAAGACAATTTTAGTTACATACTACTATATACATATGTATTTATGCATGTAAATGCATTCGACAGACTCTACTAAATACTCAACTTGATAGCATTTACTTACTTAACCAATGTAATGTATGGTGATCGCACAGCTATAAACAACATACTAACCATTAAAACTGTATTATAATTGCACAGATTTACTTTAACTAAATTATTGCTTTGACAAATTTTTATTGTCAATCTATGAATGGGGTATTTGTATGCAGTGCGGCAATTAGAAATGATAGAGAAAAGTGAGCAAATATTTTAGATTTCAGATAGGATGACAAAGGTAGAAAGGTGGTTCTTAGACCACGAAAAAAGCGCAGTTCATACATAGTTACACTGAGAAATAGCTTACTTAAGCCAATTTGGTAACAGTGTTGCCAGAACTTTATGAGAAAAAAGGCTAAATGGGCAAAAAAATAAAGCTAGAAAAAGCTAAATCAAAATTCAAGTTACTAATAATAAAAATAGCTAAATTAACAAATCAAATATTTTTGATCGTTATTATAACTTCATAACAGTGTCAATATTTCAAATAACAAGTAATTTTTAGCAAAAAAAAAACTGACTTCAACTCTCATATAAAAAATATATATATATATGTGTATGTCTCATGATCCACTGATCGGATGCAAAAAGAATTATCGAAATCGGTTGATGTGGTCCAAAGTTATGCGGTAACATACATAAAAAAACATAAAAAATCAAATAAAAATAAAAATAAAAATAAAAAAATATTCCGAAAAATATTTGGAAGTCGGTTAAAAATGATGCATTTTTGTAAAGAACAACTTATTTTGCACTTTTACCCGGTTAGTACAACTTGAGGGTAGTTTTCCTGGTCCACTTCTCCGCAACGCGACTCCCTGCAATATCAATATGGCCTGTTAGCCAAATGAGTCTGACCGGGGAAATTTTGCTTGACAACGTCGAGCGGTTGTGATGGTGGATGGTGGTATGAAAGAAAGTAAATAATTTCAGAATTTATTAGCAAATCAAATTACAAATAAAAAATTGTTTCTTGATTTGTAATTTGATCTTTTGTCATTGTTATTGTGGCCTATTAACATTTTTTTTATTTTTAATATTTTTATTGAGCTTTGTACCACGATTTTTTATTTGGTTTTGCCTAATAAACAATCGTGGTAAAAAACTCAATAAAAATATTGATCTTTTTATGTTATCTTATTTCATGTTAAATTCAGTGGAGAGGCACACTCATTCCTTTTATTCTCTTTTTCATGCGAAGCTTACTTATTCAACGAGCTTTTTAGTACTTGCGATTGTAAGTTATTTTAGCTTTCTCTACAAGTGGCAACTTCTGACAAATCTCGCACTTACCAGTAGAATATATTACATACTTATATAGGTACACAAACTATCACACCTGCCTACCCACGATGGAATTTATGGCAGCTTTTTTAAGTACCAAATGCAAATATTTAGCAGGATAAAAATATGTGTGTGTTTGTATGTAAATCGGCTAACCTGCATTTTAAAAAGTTAATTGATGTTGTGCTACGTAAATTATTGCTCTAAATTTTGAGTTCATACTGCGCTCGCGAATCCAAAACAACAAAATAGAGGGCTTGAATATCACCAAACAATAGATTAAGGAAAGCTATACCAAATACTGTAGGAAAATTCACCCTACATTTCAACTAACTGCATAGTCAATTACTTTTTAAAGAATCAGCTTGCTTTTACTAGCATTCCGGCAATAGCCTTGTAAATGGCATTCCCTTTTTCGTCTGAGTGCGTACAACAAAAATATTTTCTTTATTCATTACCTGTAAGGACTCTGGTTATCCCGGGAGTTCGAATTCCTCAAAACTGATGGGCTGCGGCGGCGACCTTCTAGAACGATGTTGTCCTTGCTGATGCTGAGACTCGTCCTACTCTGCTATGTACATAGATTGTTGAGCTTCGCTCTGTTAAACGCTTCGTAGAACGAATGGTCCTCGAGCGGCCTGAGCTGTCATGTAGGTGCCGTCTCACGTGTCGATGGGGCGAATCGTTTCGAAGCAAAACGTTATTGAGGTAACTCACACGGTGGCATCCTATGAGATATTGCTTCGATAACAGGTTGCTGTTCGCTTTCACTGGCAGCATCTGATTTTCTTCACGAAGGTGATGCTCGGAGGCCATGAGCTGGCTGCCTGAAGTTGTGTAGAGCTGAGTTCTGGCAGCTTTTTACATTTCTCCACTGTATGTCACTCATTACTGCTGCGTATTTTGCCGCCGATCGCAAAAGTGCTGTGGTGAATTTCGCGACCGAGAAAATAATGATAATTGACAGCCGCACAGATAGCTGGAAGTAGTGCTCTGCGTTGTCTAATCTGAAGTTATCATATTGCATCCACTGTTGTGCGCATTTTGTGCAAATATTTGCAGAAGTAGCCGTAACCAGATAAAATGTGCGAGGTAATAGTTAATTTCGCTGAATTTTGTTACGACCGGGGAACGGATTTTTAGAAACTAAAAAAAGGCAAAATAAAATCGCAAAATAAGCAAAGGAGACACTAAAAAACCGAAAAATAATCAAAGAATACATTTATTTTAGTAATGTTTACATACATACATATGTATATTACAAGTAAAAAGAGAAAAACTACCCACCATGCAAAACATGAGAAATAGGCAACAATCGTCAATGCCACTGTCAATGACAACAAAATGGCGACTCCCGAATTATTGCCATGGTGACAAATCGGCAACATCATTTCTTTCATGTCAATTTGGAATAAATAAGTTATCAAAAATTCTCAAACTTATAAATATCGCGCCAACAGTGTTATCCAAAGGCTCATAATTTATACCAACGACAGGATTGAAAAAATAGGAAGCCCCATAGCGAAAGAAAGAATTAGTTCCGTTTCTAAATTCAAACTTTGTATAAACAAATTAATGAAGTATTAAAACGAATAAAATTATTCCAAATATCGCCTGAAGCAATAATAAATCGATCAGTAAACGACTCATTCAGGTAATAAGAAAACGACTCGCCCCCGCCCCGAGTTGCCTTCGGCGGACGTTTTAGAGCGACTGGGAATAAGAAATCGATACGATGGCGATATTGCAGGCAATAAATTTGTTGCCGAGGGCGACACGTTTTCTTATTGCTGGCAACAAAAATTGTTTGGTGGGTATGAACTAATTTCATTATATGAAAAATGTTTACTTTGATTCTTTGACCATTTCGACTGCTGAGGAGTGGAAGATCGACCTATCTCGGCAGCCAGTTCGAAAACGCCCTATCTCAAAAAACTTTCACTTGCCACTGATTTGAGGCTGCGTGCTTCTTACCAATATTGGGTGTTCCGTACGGTGGCCTCCAGCTTTTTAGTTACCTTCTCAGCAAGTTTTTTAAGATAATGACAATGTTGAGGCGTATCTTTAGTGTCTATGTTTTATACTACAATTGAATATCGCATTGTCAGAATAAAATCACTTTAGTTTTAACTTCTAAAATCTTTAATACCTTGTCATTCTAGTTTCTCGAGAATGTGTGGAAAACCTTTCGCCTTCAAATCTCAGTATTAAATTTTTTATAAACAACCTAGAATGCCGTGCATTTTAGTCGTAGGGCAAGTACATATAAAAGCACTGCCCACAAACGCAAATGCTGCTCCAGCACTCAAGTATGTTACTCTCGTACAAGTGCAGCAATACAGGCCGCATCTGGCTAAGAGGCTACCACTTGGGAGCTACTATATATGTATGTATGTAGTGCACCTTTTCACTTTTCGAGCTTTATGAAAAACTGCAGTTGACTGTTTTGCTTTTTGCAAATTTATTAGCTCCCGAAACGCAAATGTCGTAAATGTGTCTAAGCTATTGCTTTGTTTACGAATAATTAGTTATGAAAATACCCTAAATACAAAATTTGGGTAACTCGCTAATAGATAAGCACTAAAGAGCTCTTCCTAAGACCATCATGTGAGTAATCATAATGAAGTACTGTCAAGCCTTCTTCTTTTTATTTAGCACTGCAAACATTTGTGGGTTTAGGCCGAGAATAAAAAAATAGCCGATTTTCTCTTTTCTTTGCAAAGTTACGCCAGTAATTCATTCCAGGTGTAGACATCGGGACTGATTCTATAAGTTAACCCGTTGTGCGATCAAAAAAAGCTTACGAGAAAGTTTGACTATACAGCTTTCTGACGCAACAGGGGACCTATACTACTACTACTACTACTCTGTTCACAAGAGTTCTATGCGATGCACAGTTGGCTCTTCACCACATCACAATATTTTCGCTCATGCGGACAGTACGGCACGGGCTTAGATACATCTCTCGCATCTTTGCTTCCTTCAGCAGCATTCTAAACGTCATTTCTTCGACTTCTCCCCACCTCCCCAACTGCCGAAACTTTGTGTCTTTTTCTTTGTGTGATCTAGAGGTATTGAGAGCAAAGGATTATAGTGCCTCATATATAGATCGTCTTTCCTGAAACCCGTTCCTTCGAAAGCTCGCCATTGTTAGCTTCTAGCTGATAAGGAAGCAGTACCAGCTTAGCCATTCTACCACGGTTAGTAATAATGAAGGAGCTGACAGTGTCCCTGGTAGCTACTTCACCTGAAATAATAAATTTCCCAGGTTTTCCACTATGTTGACAGGCAGTTATCATTGAGAGGTCATTAGGTAAACTACCCTTCGTGAAGAAAAGGGGATGGTTAAGGGAAGCTATAGCCCTGGAAGATCCAATGTCAGGCATTTCAAAGAATACAATCCTCCGATTTACTCTAAGAAAAGAGTGGAGCTTTATCGAGCATTCAATCAACATAGCTCTCCTCCAACCACATAAGGCTACCATTAATATCAAATGCGGCTCGCTTTCGATAAGGATCCATAAAAGTGCAGCCTAGAGAATTATCCCCTGTATGAAGGGTATGGATAGGATGGCGTGTATAATGAAAAAGGGATAGGCAAAGAATTTGGCAAGAGTTTTTCGCTACGGTGATGCTCGCATAGGGCGCCGGGCTTATTTTAGGAGATTCGACCTCAATATGGAGTTTTTCACTTAGTTCGCGACGATAGGAGAGAGCCGACAACCATATCGACACGGGAATGAAACGCGCGCCAAAGAAAACCAACATCAATGAAGAGGCAGCCACTTTAGTGGAATACTTTCCATTGGTCTAAGCTGGTAAGTTTCAAAAACTCTGATCGCTAAATTTCGGATAGTCCAAGCTTTTTGATAAACCACCAAGTGCGTTGTGCAAAAATTAGGAATTTGGGAGTGCTCTGAAGCCATGCAAAAATAAATCTGTATTTGCTTTGGTACCAAAAAGTCCGGTTAAATGGTTCACCTCAATTTTGATTCCAGATATGTAGATTGGAACGCAGATAAATCAAAAATGGAAGCCAGAAGAGGTGCGGGGGCCTATGGAACCGATATTGCCAATTTGATGCAGTCTTTCTTGCCGAGGTACAAGCAATCTGCCAGATTTGTCCTTGAAACGGATTTGAAAGGAGCCTTTCAAGCTCTTTTTTTCAGGCAGACAGGCGCCAAGCAGAACCCTGCCGAATAGCACGATCAACTCTAGCTCGCCAATAAAAGCTTTGACGCTCTTCAGCTCTTGGCAGCAAGAAACGTGGAATCAAGTGTCTGCGGGATTGAAGATAAAAAGGTCGCCGATAAACTGGCTAGGAAAAGCTCGTTTTTGTTCTTGGGGGGCAGTAACCGCTTTATGGACTCGGTCCTCCTCGTGAGTCATAATCAAAGAGTGGATAAACTCGGAAACACACTAAGTGCTTGGGGTAAGGTAGTGAACCCTAAATAGTCTGGACTTTTTGAATATCCTTTTGCTAGGAAACACATAAATCTTTTGAATAAGGTCAACATCAAGTTGCTTACTGGTTACCTAATTGGTCATAACCACCTGCGCTCTTACCTCCACCGGATCGGCCAACTAAGACGAGGAACCATCCCAACAAAAGGATATTTGATGATATTTGATTGTGCAACATTGGCCAAACTAAGATTACATTAATATATGCGGAATTTTTCAAGCAATTATTAGCTTTTAACTATTAGAAAGACTGATAGCTTCTTGGACCGTGGGATTATAAACATATCAATTTTAGATTAGAGATCTTAAAAGTCGCGGAGTGCCGTATCTCTGTTGTACCCATCCAATTAACTAACTAACTAGGTTATCACATCCAAGGTAGCTTCATAAGTAACCTTTGTATGTAGAATTAAAATATCCCCTCTTTCGCGTCAGAGTAAATAAAAAAAACCACGAACACATACATACATATGCGTAGGTACATCGTTATAATTGCAAATAAAAATATATTGGCAATAAAGTGGTAAACATAACCTGATAATTATATACAAACACATACTACATATGAGCAAAGATATGTTTATATACACCTGACGGCATAAGTTGCAATTAGTGCGCACAATTTCGGCCAACATTTGTTCTTAGTGCACACTTGTCACGATATTTTTGCTAATGAAGCTGACGCTGAAGCAAGTTTACTTTAGACGCTTCTCTGCACACTCCTAATTTAGTCTCATTGGACCATTAATTTATCAGTAGGTGAATACGTTTGTTTATATTATACAATATATACAGTAACAGGGCCGTATCAAATGGGGGTGTATGTGCGGTGTGCTGACCGAAAGATATAGTTATGAATACTTTATTATATAAAACAGCGTCCAATTAAAGGAGGGCGCGATCGGGCTGGCAACAACTTACATAGCCCATGACAGCCAAGTTTTTCCACCCTATAGACTGCAGGAAGTTGTAAGGGGGGCAAACCACAAAAGATTCTCGGTCATAATTGGGGCCGACTCTAATTCTCAAGGACTCAAGCGATTCCAACTCCTGAGTTGAGTGTATACTCGACTTTATACTTTTGTATAATTTTATTGTATTCACCCTCGTGTCGAGCAGTTTTTCTGACCGGTTTCCAAATTAGTTTTAAGCTTACTTTTGATCCTACTATTTTAACAACATACAGGAACAAGACTCGAACCAACTGGGCAAAATATAAAAAATACGCTATCTGCTTCTCACTATAAATCCTGCTGATAAAGCGATTCCTGCCACCCTTCCGTAGAGCAAAAAGAAACCCCAGTGATGGTATCCTGAGATTTTAGCACTGAGGAAAGACAGCAGTAGGCTCTTCAATCAAGCCAAGTGGTCTGTGGCAAACCTACAAGGATACTCTTAAATTTTTCGAAAAGGCCATACAGAGGTGGAAACGCGAATCTTGGCAAAACTTCCGCAACCACATAAAAGATAACACCGAATACAACAGGCTGAGATAAGTTCTGTCGAAATGAAATCTTCTTCAAGTATGAACTCTATCCAGAAGCCTAACGGTGGCTGGACGTCATCATGTAACGAAATGTAGGAGATCATTATGAGCACTCATTTCCCGGGCTGATATGATGACACCTCCGGCACTTCGCCCTATCCTAGGGTATGGGTATACGTCCCTACACTGAGGGAAAAATTTATTAATATATATTAACAAATAGAAACGTAATTAATCTTACTATAAACGTCAACGAAAGTACTGTACCTGCCTATAAGGCGTTATCTGCCCTCTACTGTGGAATCGAACCGTTAACACCGTACTTCTTAATCTAAAGGCCACCGCTTGTCAAGTCATAGCGTACGCGTGTCATAGCGTCAGCTATGTCCACTCAGAAATTGCGATTTTGCTTTCCGTTCAGCCATTGCTTAGCTCTGCTATACAGCGGTGAGTTCAACGCCCTTTGTTCGACGTGTCCCGTTTATTTTGTCGCTCCGCCACACTATTTTCTCTCACCCTCTGTAGGTGAAGCTCACATACAGCGTTCGCAATACCCGACAAATGCGCTGCTTCTTTAGCCAATTAGAATAACTGGTATCATGGCGGAAATTATAAAAGCGACAGTATCGGGTATACTGTTCTAAAAGCGCTGCAGACCCGCCTGAGATAAGCCTTTAAATTTAATCTTCTGTCCAGAATCACTTCTAGGTACGTTAATGAGGCTTTTGTGGGGACAACATGACCATCAATGCTACGTTCCAACTCCTCTATCTTCTTTCTGCTCGATATCGGTACTGCTTCCGTTTTATGGTCTATTGAAATCATCCCCTCTGTTGATCTACCCTTCCTTCCAAACTGATTGTCTGATATTCCATCCTTCTCGCATACATATTTACTTCCACATCGAGCCGTTTTGCAATCATATGCTCTAGAATTTTACCTAGCATATTGGCTTAAAGCTGGATGAATCCCGGAGTAGTTTTCCCTTTTAGGGTAATAAGACCAGCTTCGTAAGCTGCTATATCTGTGGAAAGACGCCTTCTTCTAGACAATTATTTTGAAAGTGTGAAGAAGTTCAGCTTATAAGGGGAAGTTCGGCCTTACACTAACACGTGAGTAAGCGCCAATCTATGTATGTATGTATTATTATTACTATCATTAATAAGCAAACAAAACATTTATTGATTCTGAGACGTTACGAAGTTCGCCGGGTCAGCTAGTTTATGTATAAATTCAGTTCTTCAAAGAATGTTCAATTAAACTTGGAAGTTTTGTTTAATATAACCAACAACCCTCACTCCCCTCTGAAAAATAATTCTCTACACAGCCCTGTACAGTAATAATATATATGTGTGTGTTAGTATAAGCATTGCAGATCCTTTGTCAATATTCATTATCTGCACTGTTTTGCTATGTTTATGCTGACTTGTACCATAAACTTGCTATAATGTCTCATAAAACGTGATGATAATCGTAATTGATACACTGAACATATAAAAAGGGATGGTATTACAAACTAGCTATTCGTACGTATTTATTGCACATGCATATACATAAGCACATACATATGTATGTATGTATGCATGCACATATACTATCACCCTTCAACTACCTGTCCGTCGTCTACCTATCTACCTATACGGAAATTGTAATTTAACGCTTGTTGGCTACAATTTCTTCCTTGCTCGCTTGCTTAGCAATCTGCGTAGAAAGACAAATTTTGATTTTTTTTTTTCACTTTTCTACGCGAATACTATGTATTAATTGAAATTTGTGCTGCAGTCGAATATATATACACACACACGCACGCGCATTTGAATATCTACATATAAGTTCAAATCTTTATGCATTTCAAGCGCACTCATACGCCTAGGTGGCCCTATGAAGAATCTTATTCATACGTACATATGTATATGGGTAAATCCATGTCAAATCGACAAATGGTTGGAATCTAACATTTTTGATTTGGATGAATTTGGGTCAAAACTTTTCTTTTTATTATACAACAAAATTCTACTAAAGGAAAAAAATATGTTTCGAAAGTTATGCAAAGTTCTAAATTTCATAAATTCCGGGATTTTGCAAGTTTATCTTTTAAATATCTCAAAAAATATAATAGTTACAAAAATGATTCTGCTCTGGTTTAAAAGGAGATATTTAGGGCTATAAAGAAAACAAACATACAAAAATAAATTCGAAGAATAAAAAAAAATACAAAAATTTTAAATATATTTTTTAATTAAAGTCTCCAATAATTTTTTTTTTTTCAAAGTTAAAAAATACATATCTTTAAAAACCAACTTCCTGAAAATTTCAGGATCTTTTATAATCAATTTTATGTACTGTGTAAAAAAATACAAAAATTAACATACGTTTCCGTAAACAATTTCTTAAATTTCAAAATTCTGTAATTCTTTTTATTTTTTTGTTATTTTAATTAATTTGTTTCTGTATAGCTTCAAATATCACCCGACGCGAACCAATTCAGTAGCTATAACAGGTTTTGCGATTTTCAAAAATTACCTTTTGAACTTCGAAAAAAAAAATTTACAGCCAAAATTTATCCAAATCAAAAATGCGGTCGAGATCCAAAAGTGCGGCTAAAATTCGAAGCTTTAAAGAAATCGTTCGCAATTTTGTATTAGCGGATTTTCGGTTCGCTAATTACGAATCCGCTGCCAAAAATGCGAAAAATTTTAAAATTTTTCGGTGTTCCAAAATTTTGTAATTATCAGAAAATTTAAAAAAGTGCGAAAACATTAAATATTCTTGAAATCGTTTCAAAATTTTTTATCAAAATAAAAAATACACCCCGTGTCATAAATATAAGCGCACCAGATTTTGACAAGCTTTAACAATTTATCTTTTTGTTATTTAATTTTAGTTATTTTTCTATAAAAAATATAGTTTATTCTTTAGAAAAGGCTGAATAAAAACGTTGTGCAATATTTAAAAAAAAAATCAACAAACCTTCGTAAAAATTTCAAACTGTTTAATTAGATTTCTTAGGAAGATTTTAAGTATGCAAAATATTTAAAAAAAAAATCAACAAACCTTCGTAAAAATTTCAAACTGTTTAATTAGATTTCTTAGGAAGATTTTAAGTATGCAAGTTTTAGGCAGCTTGGAGTTACCGCTGATTTTTGAGAATTTTTTTTGTTGACAGTATCACTAATTTTCTTCCATATGAAGTAGGTATGTTCCAAGCTAATAAAAGCGTGTTAAGGAAAGGTATATTTAAATTCCAATGGCAGCTGGCGGCAGCTGAATTTTAGTTTATTCAGTAGCTAAAACTTTTCTAAGTAACCTCCGGTAAAGGCAGTTTCCGACAGCGGGTTATTACTGTTTCATTTAACAACTCAAATTTTGTTAAAAATAAAAACCAAAAAATACCCTTAAAAAAATTTGTATTTCTAAAATATGTCTGTGACAATATCGATATTCGATCGATTTTACATATTTTATTTACCATCAGACGTAGATTCCATTTTGTTTTGTTGGATTTCCTTTACTCGTAGTACTTTTACACGTTTATAACTTTTCCCTTTGAATCTACAATAATGATGTGCTTGCGCGATGGCCACATTCCTGACTGAAAATAAAGAGAGGACTAAGGATGCCGGCTTTCGCTCTAAGAGCATCCCTTTAGCCAACTCAATGATGGAAAAGCCCTATCTAGAAACTTTTTTTCGGATTTTGGCCGCACTCTGCATTGGCCGATTTGACATGGATTGACCCATAGTTATGCACGAGTATATGTATGTACATAAATACATATGTACTCATAGCTACCTAAATAATAGTTAATCAAGTGAACAAATAGTCACTAGCGCACACCTTTATATCCATGCGTTGTAAATTACACGTACTAACTAAATATAGTGTATAGTGTCATTATTTTTTCTATGCTATCAAATCTATTGGTGCGTAAAATTTACTAAACAGTGTAATCAAACAATACAAACACACATTTGTTGTTTGGCTACAATTTTGGAGCATTATATAAATTTCAAAATAAATGCGGCAACAATGCCAACAGATGTTTCTTGTCCAATGTAGTAGCCATTGTACATAATACTACTACATAGTACACAGTACAACAAAATTTGAATGCAATCCATTATTGTATTAATTAACAGAAACAGGATCACCAATCAGAACCTTGATTAATGATGTCACTAAGGGTCGTAAATCTCGATTTGAACATGTGTAAATTTGAATGCAAATACTCGTATATGAGATACGCATCGTTAGTTGTTGCGTAGGCAACATTTCCATTGCATGTACTTTGGACTTCAATATTGTTGCATAGATATGTAGATATGTATATATGTGCGTCAGCCCAGTGCAATTATCTATACAGAAACATGTTGATACGTAAGCATAGTTACTTGCTTAGGCTCAACGTGTGTTCACTAATATGCGATTACTTGTTAGGGTAGACGATTATACGACTGCACTGGAAACTTTTTAACTTTTAAAAAAGCTAGTTTTCGAGTTTTGACAAATAAAGATTTAGGGAAGCCAAAAAAAAATTTGAGACTTTTCTCTAAATAACAACTGAGTTATAGAGTGTTTAGATTTCCGTAAGAGGGATGGCGTTTTATCCGCTTCTCCTGTAAAAGCACATTAGGTTCTAGTGAGTAGAATATCTCCTGTAGCTCCCGGATGATCGCTACTTGCTACTGGTTTCCTCTTCCTACTGAAGGAAATTTGCCAAAAAGTGCATCATAACTACGGGCAAACTAGTGAGTTGTTTTCTGTGAGATCTCTCGTATCGGTCGAGCTAACATAAACTGATCTAAATCGCTTGTGTTCCACACCTCGTTTATTCCATGTAGGCCAATCAACCGGTAGAGGCTAGTATGGTTTTATGAGAACTAAGAATTAGAGATTAACTAGGTGAGAAATATGTGCCTTCAGCACTAAACACGTCCAAACAAGACTAGCGATAGTTAAGTCCATCTCTCGTTTAAATTGCGATCTGCAAGTGGGTATAGAGATCCCCTTTGGATCACTGATTTGTGAATCAAACCATCACATATGTTATAAGTAGTATTCTGTTCATTTTTCGACATTGGATTGTTGATTTTTTTCTTTTAAAGTAGACGTAACAACTCTCCCCCATATCGTGTGTGTGTTCTTTTGGCTCATCTTTTACAAAACACTAGCGAAGTTTTGTTATTTTAAAATTTCATGCCCAATTATGTAGTTCTTCCCATCCATTAACAAAGGATGAGGCAGTAACCTTAAAAAAAGATCAGTCCAGTGCCTTCGAATTGACACAGTCGTTAAACTTAAACGTAGAATACGTGTTATAATTAAGAGCACATTTAATTTAAAAACTCTGCATGAAATATTCGTTTTGATTTTATTGAATTGAATTTGATAAATAAATATTTACAAATACAAAATATTAATAACGCACATCAAGTGCAATCATATGTTCCATCAGGTAATAAAAACATATGTCACACGTAAAGTTAAAAGGGACCTACGATCAGAAAAAATCTGTTTTCACTTTTTCATCGACCCTTATAGTAAACGGGCCGCTCTTTCCAATGCAATAAACCGAGTAACGAGTTTCAAGCAAGTTTCCGATCAATTTAAAAAAAAAAATCATCCGCCATATTGGATCCGCCATTTTGAATTTTGGAAAACTAACATCGGATTCGTAATCAGCGACCCCGAAAACTCCCGAGCGCCATCTGTCATTACTTCGTTTCAATTCTATTTCGTATCATACAGCAAACATTTGTTTTGCTTTTAAAATTAGCAGTATTAGTTTTCGGCTTCGTGTTCATTCTGGTGCTCGCTCTGTCTTCGCCTTCGGGCTTGTCTATAAATTAGCTAAATTCGACTTTTCAAACAGGTGGCAATCCTCCTAAGCATAGTAATTTTTAAGCAAAAAACAAAACCGACTTCAATTCTCATATAAAAGGATTAAGATTATCGTTAATTTCTTCAAAATTAGTATGGGACCACCCTTGAGGTACCACCTCTCCGGTGAAAAAAGAATTATCGAAATCCGTTAACGTGGTCCTAAGTTATGCGGTAACATACATAAAAAGAAAAAAAACAAAATCGGTGGAGCATCGGTTTCGTTGTCCTTGTCTGGTCAGTAATAATAAAAGACAATTGTAGTCGCCAAGAAGAACTCTCCTTTTCGGACATAGTTATGAATCTTATATCAAAACAACCACCCTAGCCCATGCATTTATACAAACATATTTAATAGCATTGCCTTGAGTATACGCATCATAAGCAGTTAGTACAAATACATATACATATGTAGGTAGTTACTCGTATGTAAATATTTGGATTCATTTGATTTTGAAATAGATTTAGATGCTACTGCACAGCTCATCCACAACTAAGATACTCCTATTGAATTATTACAGGCATTTACTGCTTTTAAATCAGTGTTTCAAATGTTTGATGCTCAAAATTTCGCATAAGAAGCTGCATAATGCTTTGCAAGTATCAAAGGAAAGCTAATCTTTTAGGAGCTATGAGTTGTTTAAGTTGCGAGTTATCAGGAATTGACATCACCGCAATCCAAGAAACGCGCTGGGCTGGGCATGGAAAGAAATACACATACATATGTGTATATGTATGTTCGGTCGTGCTACTTCTACTACAGCTGCCATGTAAAGGAGCGAAATTTATGGTGCGAAATTCTGTCTCCGAGTACTGTTGTTCCCCCCAAAGATGCTACAATGCGCATAAAAGGTAGATTCTTCAACATCTCGTTTATTTGCGCCCCCGCCCCAATCCTGTTATACTAGCGCATTAACTCTTTAAACGCTAGTGTTGCATATACATATGTAACGCTCAAATTTCGCGCTTTAATATTCTTGTTATGAAAATTGTTATTACATAACAAAGATTCACGAGTGTTACATATATGTTTCAGGTCGTACAGACACCCCTTTGTAGAGGTCGAAACTTTTTATTATGGGTTTTTGAACATATCCTCTCTTTTAGTGTCCTCCAAAATTTGGTTCCTCTCAATTTCCTCTTTTGCTTTCGCGTTTAATGAGCTAAGGAGCCAGAGTGGGAAGGAAAGGAATGCTAGGTCTCACTGTTAGAAAATTCAGTCTCTATGTCAAAACGTCTGATAATGCACTGAAGTCAATTGACTTTGCCGGGGCCCAAATCATGGTAGTCCGCAGCGGTATATTCCGGTCTGGAAAGATCCATTAAATTATATACATATGTAGCTGCCACCGGGTCATGTTGTGATAACCTGAATTCACGCTTCCAGGGTTTTGGACCTGCGTACACTCCGATGGACAAACATAGACTCGGATCAATATATTGTTGCATCTAAGATATTTACACGCCTCCATGCAGTACTAAATCTGCGCCCGATGTGGCAAAAAGAATCCGCCTACATGGCCACAGCTATAGTTTGGCCAGTTGTCTATCAAGGTATAGTGGTATGGTGGGACACCCTTGGGAAATGGGTAAACTTAAAAAACAAAAAAAAAAATACATAAAGTGCAAAGGCTTGCTTCCACACTCATAAGTGGTGGAGAAAAACACTATCTAAGCACTGAATGTCCTACTGAATTTTCTTCCGATAGACCTACATGCCAAACAGCCAAGATGCAGAGGAGAAGGAAACGATTCAGCACCTGCTCTAACCAGACGCAGACTCTCCACTCTTGACAGGCAATTCTTCGAAAACCTGCTGGTCGTTAGATGCGTGGAAATCAGAGATCTTCTAAAATTCCTGCGAAGTTCAAAACGGTTTAAGCAGGGATTGGGAGTTACTGACCCCACTTGCGTGTTTCTTATAGATGACCGCGACATACTTACAAACTATAGCCATGCTGCGATCGGGCGCAACGTGACCTATATATGTGTGATCAGAGGGGAGGGATCTTTAGTTTTACGGCGGTTGTATTTTTATGAGAAGCTGTTTTTCATGACAGAAATACAGTCGGAGAATTGCCATTGTCAGTCGGAGGGGCGACAAATATTGTAAAGTGCTAATACTTTTCTAGGTCCTCCAATAGGTTTAAAGGCAGCATCTGACAGCGTGTTAGTACTGTTTCATTTAACAACTCAAATTTTTTTTAAAAAAACATACCTTTATATTTCTACTTATTTCTAAAAAATATGTGTTACAGTGTTGATATTCACAAGATTTTCTGCGTATTTTACTTACCTTCAGACGTACATTCCATTTGCTTTTGTTGGATTTCTTTTACTCAAAGTACTTTCACACGTTTATAACTCAAAATAAAGATAAGACTTAGGATATATTACGTTATTGTGAACGGTTTTGATTTCTGAAAAAGTCCCTTTAGCCAAATCATTGATGAAAAAGCCCTATCTCGAAACTTTTTTGTTTATTGAGGAAGAGAGGTAAAGTCCCCTCTCGTCGTACAAAAATCACACTCTATAAGTCACTCATAATGACTGTTCTAGTGTAAGGCGTACAAGCACGGACAATTAAAACATTTCGATGAGGCGGCTCTGCAGAAGATTTACGAACCTTGCGTATTGGCGACGGAGAATACCGCCGACTATAAAAGGTTGAGCTTTTAAACGATAAAATGGCAGATTAAAA
>NW_023458557.1:84961397-85003468 GCF_013731165.1 Rhagoletis pomonella
CGACTATAAAAGGTTGAGCTTTTAAACGATAAAATGGCAGATTAAAATACAGCGAATTCGCTGGCTCGGCCAGGTCGTACGAATGGACAGAAACGCTCTGAAAGCATTCAATGGGGGTCGTGATGCTGCTAACAGCGTAAGAGGAAGAGGAAGGACTCCTCCGCGTTGAAAAGACCAGGTGGAGAAGAATTTCGTTTCAATTGACAATTACAATTGGCGTCAACTGGCTCATAAGAGGAACGACTGCCGTGCTTTATTGAAATCTGTGGTTACAGCGCCAAGATAGTAGATGGATAAGAAATTGTTTAATACCAAATACTTAACAAGGAAAAATGTTATTGAGTTTTTTTTTTTGTTAAGGAACATCTCTACAATCATTTTACAACTGCAGTTATCATCTCGTCACATAGTGTATTGACAATTTTTTTTTTTTTTTACTAATAATACAAAACTCTCTCAAATGCTACATGTGTTGCAATGCAATTCGCAAATGAAATCGTTTTTATGTTGCTAATTTCTGCGGTTATTTACGCTAAACAAAAATACTTAAGTGCAAAGGAAAAACGCTACAATAATGGCAATTACATACATTTTCTTTTTCTTCTAAGCGAAAATTTCTTTGCATGCACTTATACACACTTTTCGTTAATTTTGTGGAAAATTTCATAATGGATATTGGATCTTTTTATACACGAACAGCTGTAGCGCTTAAATGCAATAGTTCTAATTGAAATTTTCAAATATACACAGATGCATACATATGTATATTAGGGTGGTCCAAAAATACATGTGAAAAAGTAAAGTCGGAATTTTTATGCTCTCGCCCCGTAGGATTTTTCTATACCGAACGAAAAAATATTCCTATTTTTTATTTTGAAATCAAAATATATTTACAAAGCGCTCAAAGTTTTTCATGAATTTTATACAAAAACAAAAACACTTTTCATAGAAATGGTATAGAATTCTTGAAAATCAATATTTTTCGAATTATTTATTTAACCATTAACCATTTAACCATTAACCAAGTAGATGCCAGAAAATGCAATGGGGGATAAATAAAAAATCCTTAGTATTAAAAAATGGTTAACTATACAATTGGATATTGTTATTGGAAGTCTCCTTAAGAGAATCAGAGTTTTCCCGATTCAAAAAATAGTGATTTTCAAAAATTCGATACCATTTCAACAAAAAGTTTTTTTCTCATATAAAATACATAGAACACTTTGAGCGCTTTGAGCGAACTCTAAATATATTTTTTTTTTGATTTCCAAATAAAAAAATAAGGGTGTATTTTTTCAATATAGAACAATCCTAGGGGATGAGAGCATTAAAATTGCGACTTCACTTATTTTGGACCACCCTAATGTGCATACAGTCATATAATAGAATAGAGAATACATATGTATGTATGTATGCGCTGCATGCAAAAAACACCAAATGGCGCCATAAAGCCAATCAGTAATCAGCGAAATAGATTATTAATTTTTGGTGGTATGCAAATAGCATCAACGCAGTGGAGATTTGAGACTGCAATAAGAACAATTAAAATTTTTATGTGTTAGTCACTTTCCAGTTATTGCATTGCATTTTATTGCGAAGTACTTATGGTACTTGAACATACATACATACATACATAGTAGCACATAGAAAGAAATATTTTTAATTCTGTAAATTTAGCATTTCAATTTAGAATTCATGCAATGGAAAATGGAAAATCTTAAGTAATTACTTGCTTAAGCTATTTAATCATTACTAGACGCAGTTTAATCCGAGTTCACTCCTGCATGTTTCTGATATTCGATAACACAGGACAACACTGATTTTGGTGCGGCAAATGTTAAAACTGTTTTTGATAGACTTTTTTGTGCCGATTAGATTTGAAGAAAAACGAGATCAAAGTGTCAAAAAATTAAATTTTTTGCAATATTCGGGAAGCTCTAGCAAAGAAAGAAAAGGTGATAGACCCCAAAAAAATTTAATCATTAATCTTTTGGTTGATTACGATTAATTGATTTTAATCGTCAATCGCGATTAACAATTTAATCGTTAATTTTTAATCATTAATCAGATTAACATTTTGCTAACACTGCCCTCCGCTGAGGCTTATATTAAAACTAAATCTCTCGGCAACTGTCCCTGAAAATACCATCCCTTCACCCTGACCTGATGGTGACTATATATACCCGCTCCCTTGCACATACCTGGCTACGCCCATGGACAGGCAGTTAATCGAGCAATTAGCCAAGCTTTCTCGATTAAGGATCGGTTGTTCAATGTCTGATTATCACTACCTCCCGGTTAAACATCATTACTGGTGTTTTCGGCATCATGCATATAGTAGCATGTGATCGATATAGCAGTCGTTGTATTTAACCTATGCTAACCTATCCTATTCGTGTTATCCGGACATTGAACACACGGACCTAAGACGCAAATGAGGTCCATTTACCATACAAAATTTCCATTCTTACTTGCTCGATTAGTGCTTAAATAAGTTCTAATTGAATGCAATTTTTAATGCAGCCCTGCGGGGTATGTGTAATTTTGACTTTGAGGTATGTTTGTTGAAAAAATAAAATGCCATTCAGCCGTTTGTTCCTGGTTCTATTTTACAGCTAATATTTCATCAGGTATGGAAAATTGAAATTTCAAATTGTATCTGATTTGCGGTAAAACTTTACCTAAAAGTAGATAAATGTTCCTAAGTAAATATGTATTTTTATATGCATATTAGGGCGGGTCAATTGGTATGGGAAATTTTTTCCACTATGCATAGAATTACACGTATATATGCTATATGCTCATAGTAAAAAAATTTTACCCGCCCTAATGTACATACATACATGGGTATATCTCTGGAACTTTTGAGTTTCGACATTCAAAATAAAAAAAGTTGTGGCAAACTCATCTAAGCAAGTTCGCCTTAATCTTTCAACTTCCTTGAAACATAAATAAAAATGTGGAAACTCAGTAATCAAGCTCGGTAGTAAAAAAAAGAGAAATTCAACAAAAATCTGAAGAAAAAAGAAATAACACAAGACTTCAAAAAATAAAATTTATGAAAGGCTCTTTTGACCATACTAGATGATCCATATGTTTTTGAGGTCGCTGAACACGAATTTGAAGTCCGTTTTGATCCATCTGGTCAGGGTTTTTTTCTAACCTCAAAAAACATGGCGAACTTTATGTGACGCAATTTCGTTTAATAAATATTGACGGATCACCATGTACCTCTAAAACAGTTCTTAGTTCAAACATTAAAACCTTATTGCAAATCTACAGGCCAAGCTCTTTAATTTGATATCTCAGATCTGATGACCTGTAAGGAAATGCAATCGCTTATTATATCTGTATATGGTGGCAACCCTAATCAAAAATATTTTCAAATTCTATTTTAAAACTCTTTAGTTTCCAACGAATTTTTTAATACTTCATATAACTTTGGTAAAAGATAACTAAATTCATGACCTTCATGAATCTTTTTTTTTCTAGCATTATGATACATATTTCAATTAACTAATGTATTAAGATGATTTTGATTGATATCCATCTTTAAGTAATTCATTTTAGATATAAACTATTAATTTGCATACTTTTAAATAGGCGGCAATCCTCTTCAAACAGCGCAAAGCCCTCAGTTTTGCTTGACACCCACGTTTTCTTATTTCACATACTTAAATTCTGCATAATTTTACTACGTTTGATTTTTCATTCAGGTGGCAACAACCTTCAAAATATTTCCAAGCTAAAAATTCTTTAAACTTCTCTAGCACGACACCCATACTGTAATGAATATTTCAATTATTTAATTTGCTCAATTGAAATTGAATTTTATTTTTTAAACCAGGTGGCAACCCTCTTACATGTTGTTAAAAAATAAATCCTTTTCAAAACTATGTCATTGATATCTATATTGTACTAATTGATTTAGCTTTTTAAATAATTGGAATTTATGTTTTAAAAGGATGGCAACTCTTTTCGAAAACGTAAATCTTTGGTGTACATTTACAGCCCAAGACCTTTACTTTAGCATCTCACTTTTGAAAATCGAACGCACCGGACCTGATGGCTTTGATTGCTAAATCATTTTTACTTAATTTGTTAACAAGTGGCAACTCTTTTGTAAAAAAAAACCAAACCTTACTGCGCATTAACAGCCTAAGGCCTTTAATTTTACATATTCATACAAACATAGTAAAACTTTGAAAATTTCAAAACTCTGGTCATCTTCATAAAAATATCGTCCAATTCTTTCATTTTTCCATCTAAAAAAAATTCAAATACGCCTCCTGTAATCGCCTAAGTTTCAATGAAAATATTGAGCACAAAATTAATTTCGAATTATGGTAACAATTTCTATTTCTAATAAACTATAATGACACTCATGGCAGGATGTCATATTTTGTATTCATCGTAAATAGCCAGCATATTTTTCGTTGTTTGCTTCCTACGCACAGTTTGTGTTTGTGTATGTTTCTATCTTTTTCCAACCCTCCGCCATGACCAGCGTTCTAAAATTTGATTACATTACAGTGAACTTTAAGTACTGTAAGTTTTCGCCATTATTATCAATGTGGTTTTTTTTTTTTTTTTTTTTTTTTTTTTTTTTTTTTTTTTGAAATCGCAGGTAAAGGTAGCAAGCAATATTGGCAGCTGTATGGTCTGGGAGCAAAACAAAAGTCTGGTTGATAGGCGTTATTCACTCCCCCCAAAAGTCATTTTGCGTGTGCTGTACTAATTTGATTTCGGTTAGAAATTTATGAAGTCAATTAAATGGAAATAACCGAAAAGTTGTTTAGTTTCTCAATTTTCATAAATTTGAATTAAATGCAGGCGATGAAGAAGAAATTGGCCGCGACTGTGTCGAAAGTGCAATAATTCTATGTATACATACGTATAGGTAGGTCGATTCTTTTGAAGTTTATAATATCACAACAGAAATGAGATTTTATGTTGATTAAAAAATTTACTTAAAATTAAAATTGATGATAGCGAATGATATCATAATTTTATAAAAATTTGCTGTAGCACGAAAAAATTAAAAATGTTGGTTCAAGAGAAGCATTTCTTTTTTGAAAGCATTGGTTGCGATTGCCATGTAAGGTAGTGGTTACTTTTTGTTAAATTGAAAGAAATCAAAACAAAAACCGTAATTACATACTAATGCAGAGTTTACACCTTTGACTGAGCATGTTAACTTTATGTCAATACAAGTCGGCGGCGATAAGTTGGAGTCACCACGCAGTTATAGTCGATAAAAACGTCGTGATGGTTAACCATCAGATAACAAGGTATTAGGGACTTTAAGATACCGTATATGCATCCGCTTCACGCAAAATGTTCACAGCGCCTGCTCATGATTAACAAAATATATATCAGCCAGAGGCCACCATAAGAGGAAGAAGGGCCAGCACCTGGATTCCAACATTCCCTACCGCTAATTTTGATCGCCAAAAATCTCCAAGTTTGGCTGATTACAGATTACAGATGTTACTTTTTCATGTTGTTTTAGGCTCCGCTGCTTTTATTTAGAGAATTCTCAGGACGAAAATTTAGCGTAGCGATTATCCGAATTCCACAGCAGATAGATTTTTCGCCAAATAAAGGCATGGTCATTCTGCCTCTATTAAAAGAATAAAACGATTACTCGCGCGTATTATGAAAAGTTCGGGGTTAATTCCATGTACACAGATTTTAAATCGGAAAATTCTGTATATTGCTGACAAACATTTCTCTTCCAACAAGATAGCGAAAAAGTTCAGTTAAAAAGAAAAATTGCGTTAATAATCGATGAATTTGTGATATGAAGTGGCTGGAAGAAACGACCACGGATGAGGCGGTGGAAGGTCAATCGCCCAGTAGTTCCTAATTAACCTCACATTTAGGTTTTCATAAACGGAAAAATTTGATTTTCATTAATATTGGAAATGTGGGAACTCTTTTTCTAAACGCTTACAAAATAATTTGGTGTAAATGTGTATGACACCTCGATCTAATATTTCAATTAACGACTTTTAAAACAGTAAGCAACTCACTTTAAAAATATTTTGTAGAAAATGCTTTCTTTATCGTCTTCCGTCGCACACTCATTTTGTATTGTTTCATTTAACCTCTAATTATAATGAACTGGAACTTCTAAATTGGCTACATTTTTCTTTAAAAATATCTATAAATATTTTATATACATTTATTTAAACCTTTTCTCAAGAGTATTTTAGAATTAGACCTTACTGGAACCACGCTCGTGTGGCACCCACATTAAAATGTTTAATTTGGCTTGTCGATTTTTATTTTAAATTAACTAGTAAACATGTGCCAATCCTCTTCGAAAATCCCTGTTAAAAATTTCCCTCTTGAAAGTCATATTGAAATATTTGATAAACATTTTTTAACCTTCAAAAATATTTTCGAACTAAACCTTTTTGAACCACTTTCGTTTGGCACTTACATATGTTTGTACATATGTAGTTGTAATATTTTATTTAACGTACTGGTTAATTTGATTTTAACTTTTCAAAAAGGTGGTGACTTCAAAAAAAATCCCATGTCGTAACTAGTGTTGGGCAGTATCGATAGCAAAAGTACTCAGAACTCGATTCTCAAATGTATTACAGCCTGGTAGATACAAACTTTGAAGAAAGAATTGAGAATACAAAGAAAAGTTGGAAAGCATTCACCATTCGTATTAATGTAGTAAAAAATAAAAAATGAAAAATATGCAAAATTTATTTTGTTCTACTGGTAATACTTCGCGATTTGTTGGTTGGTACAGCATCTACTTTCCTATGTAAATGATTCACTTATTTTCTCCTGTACACGGCGAAAGAGGCTGTGAAAACTCAAGAGTTCTTAGTCCGCTTTGCAAGTGTCCGTTTATTAAACCAATTTTTGAGGTAAGGGCGGGCCGATCGAGGTGCACTAAAAACTCACATTCGTTTCCACAAATTCGTGGCCCACCTGCGGTTGTCTTGATCAATAAAAATAGCTATGAGCAATATGTGGTTTATTTGAAGATAGCTTGCTTGACAACATGGGTGTTGCTACCAACTTTACTATTTAGTTCAGGGTCATCGTTGAAAATTGGAATGGAACTTGTAACACTACCTTTCACTTCCCAACAGGGCTTGTTTTAGAAAAATTATTATCAAAGCAGGCAGGCAAGATAATTGCCTTGTACAATTTCTACTAGACTAAAGCTTACTGCTATAAGGTCCGTGAGAACTTCTGTAGCTTTTCTGGCTGTGGACGGAAAGGCCTTTCTGTTTTGCTGTTGGACGTTTACTTGCCCAGCGTTAGTCACCATACTAGAACTCCGATGCTCCATTTGTGATAAAAGCCACATCTTTTACCTCTAACCTTTTTTTTTTTAATTTTACGGTTCCCGTATAGCTCGTAGAAATATAATGAAAACTTGTAAATACTTGAGATATGCATCACCTGGGGATTAGAGCAGACGACTTGTGTCGGTACAAGGATTTGATACCAAAAACCCCACGGCATCTCCTCTTAGATTGCTATGCGATTGCGAGAATAAGACTAACACATCTGGGAAGGATGTGGCCAGAGGCTACACATATACATTCTCCACCTTCCTCGAAAATGCTTGGATTCATCAGAGTACTGCGGCTGGATGATGTCTTATGATGAGCTCTGAGTGGACAATAGAGCTAAGGACGCAGTGCACATCCTGTAAACAAATCTAATCTATATATCTGTAGGTACTTTTGAGGGACATACATATGTATATACGTACATACATACATACATACATACATACATACATACAAAGTCAGATGCAAGCTCCATTTGCATTACCTAAAGGATGACACAAAAAGAGGTGCTAATTGCGCGTAGATAAATACTTAGATGCGAGTACTTGTTCCCATAATTATCGCAAACAGATTAAAGTGAAGTGTTTAATTGTCGGCTATAAAGTGTGGCGCTTATCTTAGCACGGATTACTACCGAACTATTAACGCAATAAAGCGAGCCAAAGTGGCAATCGGCAGCAGCAGCAGCTGCAGCTAGAGCTGGAGCTGGAGCAGTAGATAGAGGCAGGGCAGGAAGTTTGGCGGCGATAAGTTAAAAAAAGGCTAGCGGCAAAGAAGATGACTACCAAAGATGTAAAGCGGTAGAAATGAGTTCAACTACTCGTACTAGCCATGGCGATTTTAATTATTCGCGAAGCTATGCATATTTATTTCAGGCCAGCTCAATGCTCGGATATTCATGGTGGTAGTGGTGGCAGTGGTGGTGTGGGCGTTTAAAAACTTTTTGAAAAAATGCTTAAGTTTATTGAAAAGAAAATGCGCTGCGTCTTAGCTGAGGCGATAAGGAAACTTCCATCGCGCATACGTAGGAAGTTTTTGGTATAGTACAAAGCAATTAGCCGAGAAATATTTTGAAAATTTATGCAAGCATTTATGTGCGGGTAATAAGTTGAAATAAGCAAACTCCAATGGAATAGAATAAAACAAATTAATTACATGAATTGGATTTAGTTGATAAATGCTGCGATGCAGTGGTAGATGCTTACTAAATGCATTAAAATCGAAATAGAAAAGTACTCGTACTCTGATGTAGAATGTTTCAATATGATTCTGGCTATGGTAGTTCTAAATATATCGCTTCAAAATGTTAAAAAAACGTATGTGGGAATATGAGATTTTTAACCCTAGAATAATAACCTTAAAAACATACTTTTTTGGTAATACTGCCTGATTCCGCTGCTGCTATAACTAGCGGCTCGTGGTTAGTTTTGCAGGGTTAAGAAAATGTACTTTTTTTTAGAAATATTACAGTGGTTTGTACGGGAAAAGGCACCATATCCCCTAAACTCAACTAGTTGAGTCTAAGAACCTAAGAATTAAGTAATTTTATTTTTTTTTTAACCAGATTAGGTTTAGTCGAAAGCTTTTTAACGACATAGTTAGACGCATAAAAACACAACGATTGCGCTGGCTTGGGTGTACGCATGAATAGCGACGCCCCGCTGCCCATAGGTGGACAACAAAAGCAAGGGCGCCCACGAAGACAATGGAAGGATCAAATGCAGACGCAAGTCCGCCACCGAAGTTATTTATGAAAAACTTTTTGTTGAAAACGTCAGTTCGTAATATTTATTAAGGTGCGTAAAAAATATATTATGAAACAGTGTTGGGCAAAAAGGTTTTCTTCACAGCACTAAATACTAATGGCCTTATTCATAAAAAATAAAGTAGCTTTATAAAAGGTTTATGAATTGAAAAATATATGAAAACGTCAATTTATAAAGCTCTTTAAACCTACTTTATTTTTTATGAATAAGGCCATAAGTATACACATATTTGGTTAGTTTCACCCAACGAAACACCACATAGAAAAGTACTTAGAGACTTTGGCTTCACTAAATACTCGATACAAAAATACTCAGTACTTAATAAGTACGACTAATGACTAGATTAAGTACTAAATACTTCCTACTTAGTACAAAAAAAAAGAATTTCTTCTTCAGTTTTTTTTTTTTTTTTTTTTTAATTGGACCACTTCGGAATTTTCGGACTGTTTCGGAATTTACAGATTATCCCCAATATGCACGAAGTAAACAGTTTTCACATTTCTCTCAATCTTGGAGAAATTCTTGATTCTCAAGTGGATAAACAACTTTTTTCCCAAGATTTGACTAAAAGTTGAATAAAGTTTGACTTCAAATTGATATCCAGGCTTTTCTCGAACCTTTGGGACTACTTTGGGATATTCGGGACTATTTCGTGCTTTTCGAGACTACTTCAGGATTTTAGAGGACTATTTCTGGATTTTTGGGACTATTAGGATTTTCGGGATTCTCGGGAATTTCTGAGCTGAGGTGGGCCGAGTTCAAATGAGTTGAGGTGCGTTCAATAGTGGTGAGATGAAATGAGGTGAGTTAAGGCGAATTGAGTTGAGTTGAGGTAAGGTTATTTGATGAGTTGTGGTGATTTAAGGTAAAATGAGTTGATATGAGGTGAGTTAAGGTGAGTTGAGTTGAGACGAGTAGGGTATAGTAAAGTATTTAGCACGTTGCATATTTAAAGTACCTGAGAAAATAAATTATAAGTTCAATCTGAAACTTAAAACACAACAAATCAAACAAAAGTCGAACCCGAACAGATAAGCTTAAAACTTTGTATATCAGTTATAGTGAGTGAATTATTTTTTATAACAAAACATATATAGGCCTCATTCTGTAGGTCCTTCCGTTTGCAATTAGTTATGTAGCTATGTTTGGCCAGCACTGAGAATAACTGCGTCCTTTATAAAACTCAGCGATGGAATTATAATATAATAAACAAAAGAAAAATAGCCGAAACTGGTCTAAATATCACTTAACTTAATCAGCTGACAGTAAGGGTATTCATATTGAAACAAAATTAAAATTGATAGTTTAACAGGTAACGTTTTTATACTCAGCGAAACGAAATTTGTATGTTTATATATATATATATATATATATAGATATATATATATATACTAGCAGACCCGGCGAACTTCGTTCCGCCCAAAATAAATTTTTTGTATTGAAACATTTTGGTCTAACATTTTCACCAACAGTTCACGTTCATGATTTTCAGTGACGCATTTATCTTCTAATATTATGGTTTGGTGGTTGTCAGAAGGCATATTTCCATTGCCGTCTTAAATAACCTAGCAAAACTGTACATGTGTACAAAGAAACGTAATAGTTTCAGTGCGCTTGAAAGGCGCCACGCCCTCTTTTCAAATAGCCCAACCATACCATTTTCGAGTAATCTACCATGGGAGGTGCCACGCCCCTTTTTCCAATAGCCCCAATTTTTCTTCATAACCACGCGACTGATTTTATATATCTTGTACATACCAAGTTCCAGTACTCTTCCATAAACACATCCAGAGATATGCAGTATAATTTGTTTTTTTTTTTTTTGATAAGCAGCAAACGAAATTTTTCTTGAGAAGTTTTTTACTAAATATCGAAATTTTTTATTTATATTATACATACATACGTCTTCCAAGAAGCCCTGCTTTAAGAGTGGATTCATTTATCTGAAAGACTTTTTTGTTTGACTTATTCGTAAACCCTTTCTATATTACTGATGCATTCAAATAATTATACTCGTGTAACTATTTCTCACAGACAATGAACTTTGCGCGCATTTACAAAAGCGTTACACTTTTGCATTAGAACTAGGGTGGTTCATTTTTTAAACGCAAAAAAAAAATTTTAATTAAAAGCTTGGCTTTAAATTAATGTAAACTTTAAGAAGCTTTAGTAGAAACTATTTCGTAAGACAAATAGCAAGTTAGCTCGAAAGACTACAATTCACCACTCGTGGTGAAAAGCAATTTTGAGAGAGATTTAGCTCGCGTTTTTCCAACAGTCGCGATTGAACAAAGCGCCAGCGTCCAACGAGGATTCCGAGCTGGAGTCCTCAGGCGGCGGAATTTTTTTTTATTTACATTTTTTTTTTATTATTTAATTTACTTTTTTTATGTAATTTCTCTTCCTTTTTTACATCTTTAATTTTTCTTTCTTTCCTAATTTAATGTTTTTATTTTAATTTTTAAAGGGGTTTCTTTTGAAATGAAAATTATTTAATTTTTTTTTTTAAACTATTTGTTTCCTCTTTTAGTTTAATTTTCATTTTGCTTACAGATTTAATTGTTTGAAAAGAAAAATATTCTAATTTTTAGATACTTATATCATTTATATTTTATTTAATATATTTTCCTTTTGTCAATTTTAATTTCTTTGAATTTTATTGTTCTAAAAAGAAAAATATTATAATTTTCGTTTAATTTTAAGAGTTTGTTTTAAAAATTCATGTTTTTTATTTTCTTAATTCAACAATTTTTATTAAAAAATGTTATGGAAAAACAACAATAATTTTACAAAGGTGGAATTTGTAGCTGCTATTTCGGAGAACCCAACATCTACTTATTAGACTTCTTCAACCGTGAGATATGAATCAGCGTCTTCGGATTACAAAGCCACAGAGCCCACTTAGCTAAGTTCGCCACGTAAACTGTTGTTGCTTTTCCACTTTTTCATAATATGTTAACCAATCCACAATCAAGAGTAGCTACTTTGCTGCTATTCCACAGTATTTTTTCATAAAAACCGGTCTCAAGCTCAGTAAAATTGTTGAATATAATTGTTATAAGGCCATAAAATAACAAAAAACAATTTTTTCCAAATTTTTAAGTACTATATTTTTTTTGATTTTATATTTTTCTTTTCTAATTAAATCTTTAGATTTTGTTTTTAAAAAGAAAACAAATTTTTTTTTTAATTTCATTTAATTTTTAAAAACATTTTTAATTATTTTTGCTTTATTTGCCTTTCATTTCTTTATTTAACTATCTTTTTTATTAGTTTTTATAATTTAAACAAAAATATATTTATTTGACTTAAAAATATATATATTTTTTTTATTACATTTTTAACAAACTTTTGCTAAAAGGCGAACGGCAAACGCTAAGACCTCCTCGTTAGCAGATCTTTTAATTAGTCGTTCGAGGACAATGAAAAGCTTTCGAGGTAGCTGCCAGAATCGACAATGGGGTGAGTTGAAAGATAGTTGCCAGAATTGCCCTGTTAGGTTGCGTACTACCACTCGGCAGAATCCAGGTTCACTTCCTGGTCGGAAGAGTGCTTACATAAATAATAAAGAAAGTGTTTTCTATTTAATTAGCGGCCGACATGCAATTGAAAACATCCGATTATACTTTTAATATGAAAAAGTTTTTCTTCAAAAATCATCTGTTATTTTAGGCTATGAAAAATTTTTATTTTTGTGACAACATCAAGACAAGAATTCGGAATAAAGCTCCGCCAAATACTTACCCAAAATACGCAAGTAGTATGCCAACTGCAGCTGACTTTTTATTGACTATGTCAAAAGCTGCAACAATTCATTATCCGAACAACCCTAATTAATGGTTGCGTTTAGTAAGTACAGGCTACATATCCACATAGGTATTATGCGATTTGTGCATAAGTGGATGTTCGTTCATATGCATTTATTGTATAATCAATTTTTACATATTTACATATGTACCTATATGCATACATATTGACAAGCGGTATTTGGATGCTACCATTTTGTTAGTCTTAATTTTTTTGTTTGTTTGTTTGCATATTCTTATGTGTGCAACCTCTTGAAGATAATAATAATTTAGTGCTGTTGAAATGACTTTTGACCATCACATCCACAATTGATATTTCCCTTATAAGCAATTCAGGCAAACAAAGTTTGAATTCTACATACTCGTGAATGCCAAACTTGCTTTGTATTGCGCCAGCTCGAGTGTAGGTGAGTGCTGTTCATGCATTTAGTTTGAATACTAACAACAAATTTATAAGTGTTTTTGTTTTTGTATGAACTGATGCATTTCCAAAAGTTACTGCTTCAGTGAGCTTAGGTTCATTATATGAAGTTATTATTTATCAAAAAGTTATCTGCATCTAAATAAAATGGGTAAAATTGACATTCACACGTGTGAAATAACTGTTTAACGGTTGAAGATTTATTTTAGCAATCGCAAGATCACTCTCCGGAGTTACCAGGATCTTTACTCGAAATTTCAACAGTCACAGCTCATATAAGTATGCATGTGTGTATGTATGTAAGGCATCTAATACCGGTATTCGGGATGCCGGGAGTCCCAAGCCCTTTTTATATGAGTCCCGAAATCCCGGGATCAAGCTCTCTGGATCCCGGAATATAGTTTAATTCACGACCAAATTAAAATAAAACGAAATTCAGGCACTGTAATGGCATAAATGAATTATAAAATGCAACCCTACAACTAATCAAATAATATATTACAATTCTAACACTACTATTATTCTACGTTATAATATATATAACATATTTATGAGGCATTGTTTTTCATATCGGACACCAAATTTGGTGTCACTGTTGCGATTGGCTTCACAATTTTCCTTTTTTCTTCGGACACATTATCTGTAAAATTTTGGATTTTTTCGTGATTCTGACTAAATAATCATGTACTTCTTCAAATTGTTATATCTCGGGTTCTATTCATCGTAAAGACTTCATTTTTGTCTCTCACAAAATAAACCACCTCGTCAAAAAAAAACAAAAATTATTTAAAAATACTTCTTGGAAAACTCCCATTTTTTTAACATATTTTTTATAAAAAAAGAAAAAAAAATCTTCGAATACGTGTTGGCTATTTCATTAAAAAATTTGAAGCGAATCGGAGACATGTCATAATTTTCTTTTTACGAAATCCGTACATAAGTATACATATATATGTTGATGCATACTAATATTACTACACATATAAGTATATGTATAAATACTGTATGTGAGTGTAGAGATAATCTCTTATTTTTTTTTACCTCCCTTTTATTAGCTCGGAATGTAACTATGTAATATTGATGCGCCTAAAATATGCAGCGATTTCTATCCTCAAGTTACATAGCTGATGACAGTACGAATGGAAGTTATAACAGCGAGGTTTAAGTTTTTTTACTTTGACTGCGAATGCAATATGAATGAATTTCAATCCCATACATGGGCGTAGCCAGGTAGGGGTAGGGGGGTTCTCGAGCCCCTCCCCTAACTTTCAAATTTTCCTTATATATATATAAAATAGTACCCTGAAATGCCAGCTTAATAGGGTCAAGCACCCCCCCTAAATTTTATTCTGGCTACGCCGATGATTCCATAGTTTTTAGTTTATTCAGTTTGTAATTAGCTTTTTAAACTGATACAAAATAAAGACATTTATATTTCTTTGCTTAAAAACACAAATTTAATTTTCTTTCTAGTATTCGCACTAAAGCAAGACTACAAAACTAGTTTGTTAGCATATTTTAATTAATGGTAATAATATCCCAAAATATCACGGAATCCCGGGATTACCAATTTAAGATCCCGAAATCCTGGGATTCACAAAATGGTCCGGGATTGGATGCCTTAGTGGATGTATGATTAACGACCGCTTACAATCGATCTCAAATTTGTACTTTCGCTGTAAAAATTTTAGGTATTTGTTATGTAGTTTGACTATAGTCAATTAAATCTAATGATTTGTACTGCATGCGCTCCACGTTTTTCGTTTTCAATCTCATAAATTCTTTATAATGACCTTTGCTAAAATTTCAAAATCAAAAGTTATCAAACGAATTCTATGGGACTTAGAAATATTATTTTCTACTTTTTAGTCCATTTGTAAAAGCTTGGTATATTTAAAAAGTTTTTTTTTTATTTATTTTATTCTATTACTCTATCGGTACACTGAGAGAAAAATCAAACAAAAATTAGTTAATATTACGAAATTCAAACTTGGCAAAGAATCAACGTGATTTTTGGTTAATATTAACAATGCCTTGGTTGATATTTTCAACAATTATTTGGTAATATTAACCACAATTTTGTCTGCATTAACCAAACTTTTGATTGGCGATTTGTCGTTTGAATACGTTTATGTTCTGCACGTCACAGATGCTTTTTCATAATTCGAAGATACTAAACAAAAATTTTTATTATCATTTTAATATGTTGCCTCTGGCGGGATTAGCAAATATTAGCAAGCATCCCTACACACTCAGCTACAGCCGCTTTATAAATTTGTCCTTAAATGTTCAATTTGAATCAATTTTCTTCGTCGCTTAATTTGCTTTTGCACTTCACAGATGCTTTTTCGTAATAAAGAAAAAGCAAAAAACGGAAAAAAATAAAAATTATGTGTTGCCGCTGACGGCATTCATACTGCTGGAAGCCAACAAATAACAGCAAGCACCTCTGTTCGTTCAGCCACTGCCATACATACGAACTTGTTCTCAATGTCTTCGTCTTGCTTTTCATCGATTACGTTGCAATCGTCTCGGTTACGTTTAAATCGGCTAGAATGATGACGCCGGTCTAATTTTCGAAGCATTCCTTAATTAAAAATATCCTGGCCAGGATTTTTTCAGCCAACCCACTCGCGAAATATGTATTTCCTAACTCGCTAAAATTTCATACAAAATAGATTTCATACATTAAACAGATGGGTGAAGATCGTGCCTTATTCGGATCATAGACTAATACATATATTTGCCTAACGCCTACGAATTTTTCTGCGCTTTCTAATTGAAATGAGTGAAGGTATATACTCGTACTGTAGCCTACAAACTTCTTATTGGTAAATTTTGCTAAAGCGCCTACTAGGAATGTTCTTGTAAATTCTCTAAAGGAAATCATTTTAGACATCCGGCTCAGGGGAAATAGCGAAGAAACAGGTTTGAAAAGTTTTCGCCCAAAAACTTCCACACAACCCAAAGTGCATCTACAACTGCCGTTTATACCGAAATCTGACTTTTGCTACTAGTACTATTTATTGATGCAAACCGAGCTGCCGACCCACAGACGTAAAGTTTCCAGGAAGTGTTAGCGATTATGAGTTGTTGCGTGGATGTGTGTACATAGGTGTATGGGTGGTGGTTTAAAAGGAATGTATGTACATTAGGGCGGGTCATTTTTTTACTGTGTGGGTATGGCATAAGGGTATTATACGTAAAATGGAATCAACATTAGAAGGCAATTAAGATTTGCGGAGATTATGTATGTATAATTGGAGAAAATGTAATTATTTGAATAAAACTGTTAATTAATTTAGAAATGTGTAAGAATTTTGGTTGTATTTAAAAAAAAATTCAAAAGAAGTTAAAATATATCTACATGTTTATCTTTCTAAAAATTTGTTTATTGTCGCGCCTTCCGGCGAATGTTTTAGGACAGGACATGGTAAGGCTACAAATAGATTCTTCATAGAAAAACAACCTTATAGCATGATTTTATAAAAAATTTTAACACTGCTAAGGAAAAAAACCCTATTTTCGTAATTTGGCTAGCTTGAAATTGTTTTTACACCCATCGTTTCTGCGGCAAATTTGCTTAGAATTTCATATGCCATACCCGCATAGTCAGAAAAAATCTTCCATACAAATTGACCCGCCTTAATGTACCGACATGCACACATAAAACTTAAAAAGGAACATCCATATACGTATGTATGTACATTTATAGAATTTCGTGTATGTAGTGTAGTTTAGTCATGCGGTTGTTTGCTTGGCACTTAGTGAGCGCTTAATGCTTTCGTAGCATGTGAAGGGTGTACTTTATAAGTTTAGCGACATCTTAATTCCTATCAAGATAAGAAAGCCTTTGACCTTTATGGATTAAAAGACTTACTCCGAGATATATAAAATAATTGCAATTTAAATGAATTTGAAAAGTGTGAGATTGCGTATTTTTATCAAAAAATCACTTCCGCACTTAATGAATATATAAAAATTAAACTTGTTAAACCGTGCGACAATAACTTTTACACACACAAAAACTAAAGTGCTAAATATTGCATCCGACCGTGGCCGTCCTTTTGTTTAAGATGCGATTTTGTACCATAAATATGATATTGAAAGTTTTTCTGACGATGATTTTTTAAACATGATTATATTATAATTCAATAGCATATTTTTAAGAATTTTAAATACAAACTCAAAAACGTAATATAACTCAATACTACGTGAATTTATTAAATATTTTTCAAATTAAACACATTTATTTAAATTTCAGGGGCCATATTCGATCGGCCATTTTGTTTTTAGTAATTTTGTTACAGATTCGAATTTAGCGACCCCAATAACTCTTAAATAATAGGTTAATAATATTATTATTTTATAACAAAATTATTTTGTTTTAGATTTTAGGCGCCATATTGGATCGGCCAGTTTTTAAATTATAGGCACAAAATGGCAATCAAATATCACTGTGCGCAGGCGAAAATTTTTAATAAAAATCCCGCAATTTTTTATTACAAATTTTCACTTTTTAAAAAAATATTGTTTTAACTTTTAAATTTATATACTTTATATTTCGTAATGCCTCACAAAGTATTTTTGGGTAAAATAACTATTTATGTATTTACATTTTCAACGATCTGGCATTACATACTTTGCGGCCATCGCCCAACAATTGTATATTTACGATTGTTTGCGAATAAAAACTTATTTAATGAACACTTAAGTAATCATTAATTGTTAAATATTTGGTAAACAAAATGTGCATTAATTTTTTTATGAAGAAAAGATTGTATATTAATAAAAAGAAAAGTGATTAGTGCAGTGTTCATACAAAAAAAAAATTTAAATAATGGGGAAATTGTAACAACAAATAACTTTTTTAGCATGTTAGCATTTGTACACAACATGTCGGTCAATGAGCCTTTCCTTAACAGCCCCTCTGATCTTCATTAAAAATTTCTCTATACTTTGCCTGATATCGGAAATGGCCCATTATTGGAAATCTCAATTATTTTTCAGAAAATTAGCTTCTTGAATTTTTCTTGAACCAAATTGAAACTTGGATCTATGCGATCTTTTTTAAAGAATGAACTATGGCCTCAAGCTCAACAAAATTGTTGAATATAATTGTTGTAAGGCCATAAACAACAAAAAAATATTGAAAAAAAATTGCTAAAATTAAATAACAAAAAAAAAATAACTTGCTAAAACTTTCGAATTGACTTCTTGCACATTTCTGTCCGGAAAAAAGTCCGGGCTGTTTCGGGCATGAAGAAGAATACGATCCAAAAGTGGAAGATATTCGCTCTCTAAATAGGTTATTTCCCTAAAAATCCGGACCGGATCCGGTAATTAGAGAATAAGCGAAAAGTTTGCTCTCAAAAATGGAACATAATCCAGAAGTACAGGAACGCAAATAACCACATTTCGTGCCCAGAATTTGTTAAACAACTAGTGATGTACTGAATTTTCGGTATCCAATACTCGGTACCCAATAGTTAAAAAAGACTTCGGTGCCCAATACTCCCTTTTCGGTACCCGATACCGATTCTTTACATTAAACCTTCGGCGTTATATGCATTTCAAGTTTAGAAAAAACTTTAATTACTAATTTATATGATATGGGCTAAAACACTTGAACTTATCGCAACAGAGAAATATTATTTTATCAGTTTTAATCTTAGTTGATCCAAGGTCGGCCGCTGTGGTGTAGTGGTAAGCAGTGCGCGCTTCCACTCCGCTGCGCCGAGACGTAAAAATATTTCATATCATACGTCAACAAAACCGACACCGATTCGAAAATTGTCGCTAACTGGTCACAGAATCTGTCGCTAACTTGTTACAGAATCTGCCTACAAAAATGATATCGTCCGATTCAGCTGCAACAAAAATGCTTCAAACAAGTAAGAGTTTCTCTGCATTATGACTTCGAACCGACATATATACATCTTTCATTTGAATCAGTATTAAAAGCTCTATTGACTCCTACATTCGGGTTTTTATAGGCGAGTCTCCCCTGAACCGTATTTTTCCCATATTTTTGACCTGCTGATTTGGTTGCTTTTATTCGAAACCTAAATGTTTCGGTACCGAGTATCGACAGTATTGGATACTTTTTAAATCGGTACCGAATATCGATCAATACTAAAAAATATTGACTCAGCACATCACTAGAAACAGGCAACATGTAAACACAAAACAGCTGATATGCACTTTGACGCTTCATACATTAGGTTCGTTCGCGTAGCTGTTAATTGTTCATGTTTAACCAAAACTTACAAGTTTTTGCGTTCGCGTACGCAAAAAACTTGCAAAGTAGGGGAAATTGAGAGAGCAAACTGACATTTCGTTTTGAGGCGAAGCTGTTGGTTTCTGCTGGAAAAATTTTTGCCAACAGCAATTTGCCAACAGGAAAACAGCTGATCAAAAACAGCTGGTTGGCATTTACGCAAATCACAAAATTGAATTTGATGGTTTGGAAGATAAAAATTACAAAATGCGACTAATTAAACTTGTAAGAAATAAGTAGTTATTTGTTTAATCAATAAACTGTGTCAGTATAACGCTTTGCGATGACTTTTCGTACGTTTTAAATTTTACACTTTTGTATGTAAACAAAAATTATATCAGCTGTTCGTCTAACTTGCAAGTTTCTGCAAATTTTCTGTTCGCGTACTATTTTGGATATTTCTCTCTTGTGAGAGAACAGATGACATTTCGCCGGAATTTGGCAGTTGGTTGGTTTCTGCTGGAGATTTTAAACGAACGCACCTATTTTTACCCGGAGAAAAAGTCCGGGCTGTTTTGGGCAGTAAGAAGAAGACGCTTACGATCCAATACGTTCCCATTTTCGCTCTCTATTACCCATTTAGTTGAGTACGGGAATGATTTCTGGGCTATTTTGGGCATCCGCGGGATCCCGCGTTGCGTACGGGAAATAACCTTATATTACCCATTTTTCTGGCGTAAGGAACGCTTTCTGGACACCCGTGGGTACCCGCGGGCTCGTATGGAACAAACCTATTTTAAACACAATTTTAGTGTGCTTTATTAGTTAGCTTTACAAAACACAAATACGGCGGCAAAAACATAAATAGGAACGGGACATTTTAACAAGGTTTGGCTAATCTTGTTTGGTTTATTTAATGTTTATAATTTTCGATAAAAGTATACATAGTTCGTTATCTAACAAAAACCTTGCAAGTCGACATTTCAAACATTTTACAAAAATTAGAAAATTTCGACCAAGTTTCGATTTTTTTTATTAGATTTTGAGTATGCACTTTTATAGTCCATCAAATTTTAGTAAAAAGTGCAAGATCAAAATAACCTGAGCTTACCGTTGATTGTTGGCATTTTTTTGTTGAAGATGTTGTCCATTTTCTATATACTTTTATATACACGATCGCACAAATAATTATGAATAAAAGAAAAGCAATGATAAAAGATTTCTGATAGTACTGCGATTGTGACCACCATTCATCGATATTAGTGACAAATTGAAACTATCGATAATGCCATCGATAGTTTTGCAGCTCTATTTCAATTTATTCATTGTCAAGGGGAAGAAAGCCAGCTTTTAAGGAACCCAGATTTATCGCTTTCACTGTAGTCTCAAACATGGAAGCCAGTAGTACCGAATTTCTCCAGAAACATGTGTGGATGCCTCCTCGAAACCAAGTATCTAAAGTTAGTTTTCTATATTTTATGTTTACAAATTTTTTTTCTTATTATATTTTATATTTTTTATCTTATTTTATTTATTTGGTTTCATTTTATCTAGTTTTCTTTAGAAACCAAGTATCTATAATTATTTTTCTATTTTTTAATATTTATTGATTTTTTTTCTTATGTATTTTATTTTATATATATTGTTATCTTATTTTGTTTTATTTTGTATCATTTTATCTTGTTTTCTTTTTTACTTTTTCATGCGTCCTCGAAACGAATTATCTATAGTTATTTTTCATATAATTTTTATTTATTAATTTTATTCTTAATTTATTTTATATATATTTTTATCTTATTTTATTTTATTCGATTTAATTTTATGTAGTTTTTTTTACTGTTTTCATGCCTCTTCGAAACCAAGTATCTATAGTTATTTTTCATATATTTTATTTTTATTCATTTTTTTTCTTACTATATTTTATTTTAATTTTTATCTTATTTTATTTCAGTTTAATTTTTTTTAGTTTTTTTTTTTTACTTTTTGTCATGCCTCCTTGAAACCAAGTATCTATAGATATTTTTCTATGTTAAATATTTATTGATTTTTTTTTTTCTTATTTTATTTTATATATATTTTTGTCTTACTTTATTTTATTTGGTTTAATTTTAGCTAGTTTTTTTACTGTTTTCATGCGTCCTCGAAACCAAGTATCTAACGTTATTTTTCTTACATACAATTTTTATGATATTTGGTTAACTTTTATTTAGTTTTTTGTAATTTTTTCGTTTAATTTTATTTGTATGTTATTTTTAGAAGGCTCCAAAAACAAGTTATGAATTCATAATCCTTTGTTGGTTCCTGTGCTTAACATTTTTCTGTTACAAGCAACCCCGTTTACAGAATTAGGTAAGTTTGAACAGTGCGCTGCTGTGTTAAGTGCTTGTTCGGCGAACAAGCAATATTTCGTGAAAGAATATTCGAAGCAGTTAACACAGAAACACAGAAAAATAACTAGCTTTAAAAACTTTACATTTTTATTTAACTTTCATTAAGATTGCATCTACAACAACTCCTATAAATGATTAAAACTAATATATCTTCATTTTAGAACTCAATGAATCACTGCTTTGAAGAGAACTTGACCTCACTCAAGTGATGTAGTTTTGTAAAATATCCCCATGTAAATAAATTTATGTAGGTACACATGTGCTCTATATACATATGTACATACATACATGCAAACATATGTAGTATATACACATGAACGAAAGACACAAGATCACGCCATCCCGAAAGAAAGACAAAAGTTATTTTCTAGCTGTTGAAATCTCGACGCCATCTTTGTTGTAAGAAGTAAACAAAGAAGAGCACAAAAAAACCCCTTAATTGTTGAACGCATGAATAATCATTTTTATTATGCAAATTCTTCTATAAATCATGTCGTTGTGTTAACTTATTCTTTACCTTACGTGTGCACACCAAATATATTTGGGAAAATATGGTTACATTAACATTGCGATGTCATTGGACCTGACCACCTCTAGTCCAACGCTGCATAACATGGGACCACTTCTGGCCCACCGCTGCATAACATGGGGCCACCTCGACAACTACTCCTTTTGGACCATGGCACATTCGGCAGCCGAATCATGTTGCCGATGGGGCACGAAGAGGTGGTTCTCAACACACATATCAGTTTTTTACGTTTGAAGTGGTCCAGGTAAGCATAACAAATTACTAGTATGCAACCTGGTTCTTTTGCACATACTTTAAAACTACGACATAGTGGACCACGTGCTCCTCAAATTTTTGAAGGGTATTGCGTCAGCATTTGCTGGAAAGTTAATATATGTATGTGTGTGAATACGAACAAATTCTGAACATTTTGAGCGCATAGCACATGTCAGAACACATATATGTATATGTTTATACAACTTGTGTGATCCCAGTAGGAAATATAAGGACTTAATGTTATCAGCAACTTGCTCTTCACGCTGTGGTACTTAAGAGCCAAGCATACCCCACACAAGCGGCTCACAGTGGGGTGACCCCTACAAGTTAGCCGGACAAAATTATTTTATGGATTTCAACTATAGAAGTTTTTAAAACGAATCTGGAATCTTGTTTCTAAAAACAATAGGAAATTCAATTAAATTTAAATTAGTATGTAGTAACCTTCTGTGTTAGGTGAAAAGCAATAATATAATAATTGTTATTATAATCAAAAGTTTCCTCTTTTCAAAACGTAGTTACTTGTATTGGTTATATTTTCCAAGTAGTTCATAAACTTCATAAACAGTAATGTTATCAATTTTACAATTAAGTCAAAAGTTAAATAAAACCAACAAAAAAAAAAGCTTTCAATTTACCTATCCCCTCGTTCACCAGCAAAGTGCATTTTTTTCAATTTTTGACGCAATTGCGCTTATTATATTTTTTGTTTGTTATTTATGGCCTTTATAACAGTTATATTCAACAATTTTATTGGGCTTGAGGCCGTTTTATATGAATAAAAGGGTGTTTAACCAAATTGTATTTCTAAAAGAACGACTTTCTTTTAATATGGGTAACTTTTCACTCAAACAACAAACTGATTTCTCTTTTCGAGTAGCTTTTTGAACTGATATCCAAACTTCGAAAATCTCCATTCGGGGTACTGAAAGAATTTTTAGTTTCATTCTAATCAAATACTTTTTCGGTAAAGCGATTTTCGTATATTTTTATAATATTTTCAAAAATAAGTTCATGCACCGTATTATAAAATATTTTTTATCACTAACAATTGTTAAGATTCGAAAATAACTTTAATAACTAATTCATTAAACAAATAGCAGGAGCAGAGTTGCTAATTTGATTTTTTTTTTTTCAATTAATTTGCTCTCTAAATTTTCAAGCTTTGTTTACATTCATTTTTGTACTCTATTGTAACTTACTGTATTTTTGAATGCTATTCTTTTATATGTACGTTCAGTTCTACATATATAAAACCATCAGAAAGTGCAATTTCAATAACGTTATAATATTTATTGCCAAATAAAAAAAAAAACGAATACGTTGAAGTAGTACTTCCAAAGGATATCACAATTTTGGGTTCTTCTTGATCAAATTCATACTTCATTAAAGTTAAAAAAAGACTTCAAAAATATGCACTTTTGTTAATAAGTAAAAGTTAACATGACTTTGGTTTCAAATATATAATTTTCATTCTCCCACTTCTGCACGTAAGGAAAACGTCAAAATTGAAGTTAAGAAATAAAATTATTACATTTTTGAGGTCAGCGGGTATCTGTTGACTTAAACCATATTGAATTATTTCAAAATGTTACAATGAATTTTATCCGGCTAAATATCTTTTTGCTTCAAGTCATACTTGTATTGGGTATTTGAAGGGAAATTTGAGCAAAATCAAAATTTTTTTCATTCGCAACGAAATTTTCCCCAAGTGAGGACGTGAGGGAGAGAAATGGAACAACAGCAAAGTTTTTTTTTACATTGTGAAGCGGAAGAAATTTAAAATTCGTTGCTTGAACGAGTCATGATTGCATGGTTTATGGCGAAATGAGAAAAGTAGGTTTAAAGTATGTTTGACAAGCCGCTTGTGTGGTGTATTTCGATCTTAGCGTTGAGAATAGCGTTCTGTATTGTACTGTCCGAATATTACGGAACCGCTTTAAGAGGAAACTAAAGCTTTATGGAAGTAGGAATTTAGAATAGGGGTATTCTCGAATTCTTGCAAAGCCCTTGCACGGTGCACGGTTTGAAAAACTGTCCCATAGGAAAATTGGTTTTTACCAAGCAATCCGTGCATCGTGCAAGGTGTTTGCAAGGCTTCGATAATACCCGTAATATATATTTAGTATCAGACATATCGTCACCTGGGTAAAAGATTGTCGTACGCTACTTTTGGCAGGTTTGAGGATTCAAGATTGATCTTTGGAATGCAATTTCGCAAAAACACGACTATAGATTTCCTCCCAAAGTCTCAGAGAATGTTACTTGTTCACTAAGTTTATAAATTATTTTATTTTTATTGGTCATTGTTATTTATTTTTGAGATTATGAAGGTTTTTATTTAGTAAAATTTTTTCGTACGCTACATTTGTCAACTATTTTCCAGCCACTTTATATGATATACGACAAAATGTGATAAAATTGTATACTAATTAAATTAAAGATTGTCAAAAATAGATAACGTCATTTGAAAGATCTTGGATTAGTTTAGTATGACTGCATTATTTACTCAATTTGTGATAAATTTCCGATAAAATTTTAGTCAATATCTCGGAAACTAAAGTGGTTATTCAAAATATGATAACCTGATACCAATCGAAAGACCTTATTTAAAAGATATAACTGCTTTAACCTTTTAACCAGGCGACGATATGTACATACTTCTAAGCCGCTTTACCAAATACGGTATTTAGAATGTAGTGTAATCGCTCGCAGTAGTGCAGCGTTCGGTGGAATCTTCGGCGTCACATTATTTTGCAACTTCTTTTAGTAAGGCACAATCGGAGGTGTTCATTGTTCTTTACTAATAATATTAATCATGAAACAAATTTTGATACCAGAAGATGAAAGAAAACAAAAATTACCTCGCAAGGTGCTTACCTAGTATTTTCCAACTGGGTATATGACGTACATACACATTTTTTATTGTTTCTTTGACCGTACACAAAATTAACATTTTGAAAATTTTGGTCATATATATCACCCTGTACAAAATTAACAGTCTTCCAAATAACAGGAACGAACAAATTTTCGCTAAGTTTTCTTCGTGAAACAAACTTCCGTGTCGTGTAAAATATCAGGTACGAATTTATGTACCTTTTTCAAAGCATTTAGAATATGACGCAGAGCACGTAGCACGTTGTAGATACATATGTATGTATGTACGTACATATGTATATATGAAATGATGTTTTGTCGTCATCGCTATACTGTACACGTTATGAAGGTCCAAATAGACAAATGATAACATATTTCCATGTTTAAAACCACTAATTTAGTATACTTTGCAGTACATGCGTGTATGATTTATTAGTGGGAAAACATTTTCGGAGATTTAAAATGTAATTAAACTATTTTATTTAAAAACTCGGTCTTATCGCGAATTCCGCATGTGAACCAATATTTCCAAAAACTAGGCCCTATCGGAAATTTCACGTGAACACAATTTTCCCCAATTTCTTTTTGCTTTGCATGTTAAATTATGGGAACAATTTGTTCGCATGAAATTGGCGATAGGGCAGATTATAAAGTAAAACAAAAACAATGTTTCCCTTTTTTTTGTTGTGTATGTTAAATTATCGAAACAATTTATTCCTATGGAATGGGCGATACCCGTGACTATTCTTGTTTTTCCCCAAAGTAGATAACTGCCAAAAATTGACATTTGAGAGTTACCACGCTTTTATGAAACATATTCAAATTTCTATACATACACATACTGACAGGATATACCATATCATCCAATTTTGAACAACTTAATTTTTTTATTTTCAATTTGATTATTTTGAAATGCTTGCAAATGTTAGAAAAAAAATCATGGTCGACGAATTGAGAGAATGAATTTACCTTGTTAGGGGATATTCCCCTTGTGTGCAAATCACAACATACTACCTTTATACGCACGTATTATATGCAAATAACAATTTGCAACATGGTAAACTTTGCCGTATAAACGCTGAGTTAATTTTTTATTTGCAAATAACTAAATCACGCAAATAAGTATTGATTAGTGGTACTATTTGCAAATAAGGGCAAGACGCCACCATTCTTAGGTTTATTTTCTTTTTCGATGGTCATCTTATTGCCTTTTTACAATCAAGACATTGTCATTTTAAACTTTATTTTCTTTTTCGATGGTCATATTATTGCATTTTTATAATCAGGCAATATTAAAAAAGAATTTTTCACCATCGAATAAACAGTTAGCTAGGTATTTGCAAATCATTTTTATTTGCAAATAGCTTACGTATAAATGTAGCAAGTCGCTTGCCATTCAACAAAAACCACATGATTATTCATACATAACCCAACAGATGCCCAACAGCAAGCCCAGTGCTTTTGCAAATTTGCATCATGTTGTCTACTTTCAATTTCTTCTTCTAGCGCTGCCAGACTTCCATTTTCATCCATCGCATTTAAATGCAAAAATATTTATAACTTAAGTATTTGCAAATAGCTTACGTATAAACGTAGTAACAGTCGCTTGCCATTCAACAAAAACCACATGATTATTTATACATAACCCAACAGCAAGCCTAGTGCTTTTGCAAATTTGCATCATTTTGTCTATTTTCAATTTCTTCTTCTAGCGCTGCCAGACTTCCATTCTCATCCATCACATTTAAATGCAAAAATATTTACAGCCAAAATAACAATCAAATTTGCTAGCTTTGACTCGACCTCAAGTCGAGTAATTTATTGAATATTTGTTTGAATGTACAGGTTTAGCCTTTTTCATGGTAAGAAAGATATTGGTTTGCCTTCAATATTGAAAATAAAATGCAAACCTTATCTCTTCTTTAGATGTCAACTGTAAAAGTATAGTCGTTGCAGATTGCATATTATGGAAGTTTTGTCAACCTCGCAAAAAAAAAAACTGAACACACTTTCATAAAATCATACACATAAAATTCTATGGGTGTACACTTCTCTGGTTTTTTTGTTACTGAATATGTAGAATAGTTTAAGTGTTATATTAAGATCTAAATTAAGCCGCAACTTCTGTTGCCTCGGAACCATTTTGGTTGTCTTCTTTAACTGGTTCGTCCAGCTTGGCTTTTTTCTCTGGTGTTGCTGTAGTGGATTCTTCTGGTTTAGAATCGGCTTCGGCTTCGGCGACTTTTCTCTTAACAGCTTCTGCGGGTGCTGAATCTAAAATAAAATAAAATGGTTTATTATTAGTACAGTATGTACATTTCAAAATTAAAGTTTGTTTTATGAATGCATTACATACCAATCGATATATACATAATCATAAATTGATGTGTGGACTTACCAGTTTCTTCGCTCTCCGCTTCATCATCTTTGCCATTTTCTTCGACGGGAGCAGCAGCTTCAGCTTCAGCCTCAGCAGATGCTTCTTTTGGTGTTTCAGTTGTAGATTCAGCAGCTACTTCGGCAGCGTCACCGTTTTCTTTGGCGGATGCACTGTCAGCACTACCATTTTCAGCGGCAGGTGCTGCTTCTACTGCAACATCTTTTTCTTTCTTTGCTTCTACTTCTTCAGCAGCGACTTTCTCGACAATTGGAGTGTCTCTAAACACAAAGAATAGATAAAATACATATTAGAATATACGTTAAGAATTTAAATGCACTTAGTTCAAGTATAATGAATCATAGCAGTCATGAGTAGCGGAGCTAAAACGAACGCAATGACTTAATTTGAATTTCACATTTAAGCAAAACTCGTTATTTGTTTAGCTGTAGCGAAGCGTTAAAGAATCAAATTGAAGTTGGCAACAAAACATGAAAATGTACCAAGCCCGTCCAGAAAATCACCAATGGTATTGGCACAATCGCATACTTTGTGCGCAACAAAATATACGAACGAATACATACGAATACGGCAAATCAAACGAATGGAATATAAGCGAAATGCTGATAAATGATGTATGTACGTGAATAGAACTAGTTTAGCGCAACAGAAACGCGCAAGAAATATGCAAAGCAAATAGGAAAAAATCAAAGAAAAAAAAGTTTGCCGTGATAGCGAACGTTCAAATATTGTACTTATACATGGCATTGCGAGGTGGAAAAGGTTTTTGCTGTATGTATCACCTTTTCCGTTTGCTTGATTTAAAAAGCCGACTGCGTTGAACATGTCGCGCCAAAAACGAATGCGGTCTTACGGCTACGCGGTATTTACATGAAAGAGACAGAAAACGACGCCGAATGCCGCTATTTGTTATATACACAAAAATTTCCATATTTCTTTTAACACACTTTTAAATTTAACACATTTCTTGAAACATAACTCGAACTATACTATAAGTACATGAGATTTACGAATTATAATTGCAAAAGCAAATAGCAACTCACTTCTTTTCAACAACATCGGCCATTTTGTCAGTGGTTTTTTTTTCTCTACGAGCAGGAATGAATATTGAGCGCAAATGAACTGCGAAATTTGTACGTTTTATGAATAAAACACAGGAGTTTAGCAAATGATTCTGCTAAATAAATCCACGATGCAAAGAAACTTGAAAATTGACCAACTTTTTTTTTATGAAAAGATGACTGCTTGACGAACAAAATATTAGAAGACAAACACGTCCGAATCGTAGAAGCAACTAACGCCGAATGAGACGTTTCGGACTTTTCAGCGTTCACAGGTAGATACACGAAACACACGGATGCATTTGAAAGGTCTTCATAGCAAAAAATTTCAAATTACAAAACTTGGGAGAAAATGATAAATTTTAAGCTACACATCGTGAGGTGATTGCTCTTTTTGTGTTCATCATTATGAGAACAGTTATTTTAACGTAAAACAGCATAAAACATTAAGTTATGCAGAGTATAATGTACTGGACAACATTAAAAAAAAACGTGTTGAGTGCTTTGCTACATGATGTTGGGCCGTATGAATAATAACTAAGCAATTGCTTTTTCTTATAATTTCATACATTATACTTCAATTTTGTTTAATAAATCGAGAAAAAGGTCCGAAATTTTAAGAAAGGCAGTTGCTTTTTTTATTTGTGCTGCCCTTTGTGATTTGTTGTAATTACTTCGTTATAAAGCCATAACCATCGCCGTGGCGGGCATTACGCCAAAATGAAGTGTTTGTTGTAACTCATACCATTGACAGTATGGATATCTGCGTACAATTTGTCAGTGTAATTTTTTACTTATATACTTATACCTTGTTAAATACACCTTGCATGCATCTGTACCGCCAAGTCGGTTAAAGTTTCTCACTATGCTTTTGATATTTCCGTTAAGTCAAGTACTTGAAACATGGAACTTGCCTTGTGTAGGTGTTGATTTTTATATTGAATCTACGATAGTGTAGGAAAAAGCGTTTGATATGGGATTTTCTAACACTAAACGTATGCCTTTTTTGGGATATATGTCAGGTATTTCACACTCACAGTCCTAGACTTTTAGTGCAATCCTCGAACAGACCTTCTAAGTTACACACAACTCGTATAAAGAGGTAATGGTAACACTGAAAGCTTACTGGGAACGAAACGGAGAAAATTCTGCGAAAAGCTAGTGCAAGGGACCTGCATGAAACGTGAATTACATGTGGTGAAGGCGAGCGAGCGAAACAAAAAATGTGTAAATAGGTGGAATTTTCGGTACAATAGAGTAAAAAGAAGCGTTACTTTAAGCACCGCATACACGCCTCAAAAGTCTGTTTAAATTAATTGAATATCTAGCTCGCTATAACTTTACGGCCACAGGTGCTGGTTGCATGCTGCAAGTCTATAGGTGCGGTTAAAAGTTCCAATGCAAGCACTTATTCTTCGCATTTTGCTGTGGGAATGCGAAATCGATAGTCTAATTACCCATGTAAACAGCCAGATAGTCCTCTTTGCACATTTTCGGAAATCACTTTCAGAAATATAAATTGCAAGGTGTAACTGCAACACCCGATTTACATGATTCAAGTACTTGAAAGCAATTCTTGCTCATTCTCTTTTTTGTTTCCTATTTGCGTTTACACGCTTCAATTCTGTTGAATTCAAGTTTTTGGTTCTTTAAATGATGGCAAGTGGTGTCAAGAGATCGAGTGTTGCCGTGGCTCGTGATTTTTGGCTAATTTTTATAAAATTTTATAAATGTTGCATCACTTATAAAGGCTGCATTTCTTTATTCATTCTGAACGTTTGGAATAAACCTTTTTGTTTACTTATTCTTTAGAACGTTCTTGGTGATATGTTAACGTATATTTCAAACACATTCTGTTTATTCTGGCTGTGAAATGGGATTATCTGGAATGTATAAAGAAACGCAGCCAAAAATATACTTGTAATTAGTTTATTCTCCTGACATACTCTATTTAAATCTTAAATCATTCGATATTTTGTGAATGTTTTGTGAGCATTTTAGCATTTTTTCAATTTTTTCAGGTCAGTAATTTTGTAGGCAATATGCGTGCGTAACGTAACAGTGTAAACAGAGAAAAAGTAGTATTGGAAAGTGAGTTTGACGGACTTGTGAAAAGGACTTGCACTTGCCACGTCAAACAGCCACTTATCTATCGAAAAATTCAAAGAAGTTTCTGTGACTTAGCTTTGTTCCCGTGCGATATTCTATCATCCCAGTTTTTGGGTTAAAAGTACTCTTCCGCCGGAAACCTGCGATTTTGTGTTTTACGTTAACATAGCTAATAGCTCTGATCCAATACTTTTCGTGAAAAATCCTGTAAAACTGTCAATAAGCAAATTTACTCTCTGAAGTGAGAGTAAAAAGTGAGTAACAACAAAAAGTACGGGAACAAAAAACCATTTTCATGTAAAAACGTCCACCAGTGATTGCTTGACACTTTTCATGATTTTTCCAGAAGAAAAAGCTCTATTAAAACATTGTGAATAAAATGAGTTTTTGGAGTTGGAAAAATAAACCCATTAAAATAAACCCACATATATATCATCCCGCGCCACCCCCCGCAAGAAACATGAATGTTTAAAAATGAAATTTTTGAGAAATCAAGTTATGAAGTTTTTTGTAGGCTTAACTCTACATTCAGTATATAATATCCAAAGGGTAATCAAGTCAACCCAATACCTAAAACATTGTAAATTTGCATATTCGTGCTCCTAGCATAAGGGTGACGATATGTAACATAGTAATTACTACTTTTATGAACAAATTGCTTCGGAAAATAACAAAATAATCATCTGTTCATAAATTTCAAATTTTTATTTGTTTTACATGTTCTTGCATATTTCTTCTATTTAGAGCAAATGTCTTAATCTCGGAAATTTGGCTACTAGCATTTGATTTTTTTTACGAGAAAACACGAAAACAAGACTAACTTAATTCAAACGCATGCCGTTTTATTTGTTGTTCTGCGTCACCTGAAAATGGCTTGCGTGCATTTGTATTGTTTTTGCTAAGAGAAACGTCAGGTCATATTCGCACGCAGAACAAAAATTGGAAATTGCATTAGCTTTTTACGCACGCGTTTTAATTTCGGTCTTGCATTTACAGTTTAAGTTTTCGTTCTCCAATTTGGTCACGTGCGAGATGTCAAAAACTACTTAAGTAAGTAAGCAATTTGTAAAGTAACATTTTGCATGACGCTGTCGTTACGACCCTCCGCTCCTCCTTCAATAATCATATCTGAGATTCTGCCATATTTGTGTATGGATTTTTATGTTATTCTCAATTCTGCAAATTGTTGTTCTCACTTAACATTTATCGGTATATATAAATTGTTATTATTTACTTAAGGTCGCCTTTCCATTTTTATTTATTTAGTAACGTAATTCTTCCATTCAATGCCACGCGAATTTATAAAGTTGTCGATTGTTCAAATGGCAAATTCGTTCAAGGTTAAGGATTCTTAGCTTTAGCAGGGGCTGGATTCTAAAACTGTTACTTTATGCGTAGGCTAATTCACGAATTCATTTCATGAATTAGGGGTAAAATTGGATGCATAAACACCATTTCATGAATTCAATTATCTCCGAAAGTTAAACATGAACTCGGCATCATTTCATGAAATCGTGAAGGATTTAAATGTTTTTAAACACCGAAATTGTAATTATATACTTGGATGTAAAATAGCCTATTTTCCAAAATTTTTAAGCGATTAAATATGGCAAAAATACATTTTCGAAGCTATCTTACAAATGCTTATATCAAGATATAAAAAGCCCACACAAATATTGCCACTGATATAACGACAGCTGGGCAGCAATAAATTTTATCCTGTGGAGACGGCCAGTAAGGTTGAATGCACTATTCGCTAGATTTTGTATATTCTATTTGGTCTTTATGCAAAATGGCCGCACTGTTTGCACAACAGGAATCGAAACAAAGAAACAGAATGGTACAAAAAAACGGCATGGCGGCGCATTCGCACACTAGAATATTCGGAACAACATGGCTCAAAACAGGAATGAAACATTTAGAACCCTCGTAAGGGTAGAATACACTATCAAATTATTTGCTCGCAGCACATCATGCTAGTGGTATCTCCCCACGACATTCGGGTCTATGAAATCGGTACAACCCAGATTTACATATGTTCGCCAATCTGATAATTACTGAAAATTATCAGGATTTGGCGTTCGCGCACGCAAAAAACTTGCAAAGTAAGAGAAATTCAGAGCGCAAAGTGACAGTAGATTTTGGGGGGAAGTTGCTAATTCTTGCTGGAAGAATTAACAAGCAAGCAAACAAGAAAGGTGTAAAAATCACTTACCTTCATATATTTCTCTATGGGTCCGGGCGAATACTTCACGACCCGGATGGTGACGATTGGGGTATCGCTCTGCATAGAGTCTTTGAGCAGCTCTGGCATTACAGCAAGCTTCACCGTAAATTAGGTGAATATCCGCATATTCATGCGACGTATACTGCGTGTTCTCTGTCATAGTATTAATAACACAATGTTCGAAGGGTCCAATTTCACAAAATCCACTTTCACTAATTCCGGTAAGTAACACAAAATAATGTCAGGAGCAGGTAATAATGTACCTTTGTACTATTTAGCATGTCATTTGACGGTAAAAAGAGCAAATTCAATTTAAATCTATTAAATACATTCTAGCGTGTCTCAGTTCTTTACCCACAAAAGCGGCTATAACTTTTTTTCTATTCAAAACAGTAAGTGTGGCACCTTTCTGAAATCTTTATTAAATGAGCAATTTTTTTATGTAATGTAAAGTTATAGCCAAGGCACATTAAACAGGTAGTATCAGTAGAGCAAAAACAACATTTGCGTGTATTTTGCTGTTGCTTCTGGTATCGAAAGTGTCAAAAACTGTTCTGAATTTTTTCTTCTAAATCAAAGCGTGCCATGTGAAATACAAAAAATTATAAAAAATAAAAAACTGAAATTGGAAAAAATAAAAATTGATGCAACTTTCTTTCCTAGTAAATTTGTTTGCTTCTGGAAGCATTGATCCATCCTTTACAAGGGCCAGTAATCAGCGGTTGTGCTGCTGAGTTGGGCGAACGTTCCAAAAGCTGCTATTCAATCGCTTGTTTTGTATGGAAAAAGATTTCACATGCAAATAGATTTTAACAATTCAGAATTTTTGTGAGAAAAAATTAAAAATATTTGACATTTTCGAGACCAAATAATTTGAAAATAAATCAAATCAGCTGCTCTACTGATACTACCTGTTCAATGTACCTTGGTTATAGCTCAGTACATTTTTTTCACCCGAGATAGTCAAAGTTGGGGAAGAAAATATCAAAAAGTTAAAAATCCAGAAATAGTCCTAATTTCATGATGGTTCCTTAATGTATTTTAACTACATTGCATTTGAGTATGGAGAGGCAACTATCTGGAAGTATTTGACATAAAAAATTTAATAAGTATTGCCCGGTTTGTAGTTGCAGTTAAAGAAAACACATGAAAATATTTCGTTATTGAAATATTTCAAAAACGGTGACACTTTTACCTGAAAATTTTTTGTTTATCAGTGAGCTCACCCCCCACCTACCTTCCCCAAAAGTTTGGCACGTTACTTCTGGGACACCCTGTATATATTTTTTTTTATGTGCCGCATAACTTTGGACCACGTCAACCGATTTCGATAATTATTTTTCTATCGGAAAGGTAGTGTCTCACGGGTGGTCCCATACTAATTTGGTTTAGATCCGATCAGTGGATCATGGAACGGTATTCCTAAATTTTCATATGAGAAGTCGGTTCTGTTTTTTGCTGAAAAATTACTTGTTTATGTTTTAGTATGTAAACAAACTTACAAGTTTTTGCTAATTTAATGTTCGCGTACTTTTTTGGATATCTTCAAATCTTGGAGATAATTCGTTACTCTCCTTCAAGTTGCTGCTGGATATATGTCACTGGAGATCTATTTGTACAGATTATATATCTGGCAAAGGTCTGTCACTTCAACAATAGAGGCCTTATATTGGATTCATGGCAAATGCTCTTTTGGCTGGTATTAAAAATTGATTTATTGATAAAAAATAAAATAGGTATGTAAATTTAAAAACCTTATACAGGGATTTTTTTTTCGAATATTAAAGAACTTCAAATCTAATTTTACTTTTAAAGAAATTGGATGATTGCCTCTTAAGAGGAAATGGGACCGATAAGCAAAGCAGAATGAGCAGGTAGTAGGAGACGAGGGGCAGATTTGAATTTGTTCGTACATTTATCTCCCAATATTAGTTGTGTTCCCCAACTTCTCTGGGTTAAAACCTGTAAAACTGTCAAAAGGCAAAAGAAGCCAGAGAACCGAGTACGGGAACGCTTTCTGGTAAATTCCTGTAAATTCTTGCGAGTTAAGGCTTTTATAGCCCAGTTATGCATACTTAGCTTTGCATGAGAGCTGTCACATAAGAATCTGTTAAACGGGCTTTGCGTGTAAGCGGTTACCCAACGCATAGCACTTAATATACAGAATTCTGTTGGGTTTTGATTTTTACGTAAAAATGGTATAGCAGTGCAAGTGTGCATAACTGGGCTATTAGTTATGCATACTTGGCATTGCATAAGAGTTGTCACATAAGGAATCTGTCAAATGAGCTTTGCGTGTAAGCGGTTACCCAACGCACATCATTACATATGTAGAAGTGTGTTGATTTTTGATTTCTACGTAAAATGGCATACTATGCAGTGCCCTTAGGTAACGCGCTCCTTTGTACTTCAAAAATTGTCCAAATATTTGTCAAAAGACTGCGCCTAAAACCATCCTGCGAAAAATTGATTTAAACGCTTTAAAAACATACATACAAAAAAATAAAAAATTTTAACATCTAATTTTAGGCCCTATCTTTTACAAAATGTCATCACGAAGGCTTTTTTGAATAAATTAAATAAATATGGTATTTATTTAAGATGTGCATTTAAAATATTTTTTTTTTACAATATTTTGCTTGAGCATTAAATGCTTGCTAATTTAATATCACTACGCGCATAAAAGTAAAGCGCTAATTTGCAGAAATATATATATTTCAATGTCCAAATTTTTAGCTTCTATGGCATATCTCTTCGTACGCTTGGATTCATTTATCGTCTAATTATCACTTTCAGGTTTCACCTTTTCAATTTCAACAAAGCGATTGCGTTTATACTGATCTTTGTAACCAGCAATAAAGCGCAAGCGACCTTCATACTGCGTCTCTAAAACAGTTTGTACCATAGGTGGATGGTCTTCTCCCAATTCCAGCCATAGCTTGCCGCCAGTCCTCAAATGTTCACAAGCCAGGTTGAAAACTAGACGAGCAACACGTAGACCATCCGGTCCACCATCCAAAGCATTCAAGTTTTCATAGCTACATAGAAAAAGTTTAGATTACTTTAAAATGTGGACAAAATAAATTATTGTACGCAAACTTACATTACTACTTCCGGTTGCAACAAAGGAAAGTCTTCTGTTTTTACATATGGCGGATTGCCAACTATTAAATCGTAGGTTTCGTTTACCAATTCTGGTGGTACATAGTTGTCTTTTTCCATAGTGTGATGATATACGGTAAATCGTTTATCTAAGCCCAGCATTTCGGCATTTTCTCTAGACAACTCTGTTGCTGCTTTACCACGATCAATCGCAGTGCTGCGCACATTTGGAAGTGCATTCAAAATGGCTAGAGATATAGCGCCAGAGCCACAGCCCACTTCAAACATGTTAATTGGCTCATTAATATCACGATGCGCTTCAATTACTTTAGAAACAAATTCTTCCGTTTCAGGGCGTGGAATGAATACAGAAGGCGAAGTCTTCAGAGTCAAGTCCATGAAGTCCCACTCGCCGATTAGATACTGAAGTGGCATACGGGCACAACGTGCCTCACATAATCGCTCAAACTCTTCAAGTTGACTATTAGTAAATAACAAATCGTTGTAATCTTTAACCGTGTTCTGGGCAGATAAATAAATTCCGCACAATTACACAATATATTCTAAGAAAATTTAAGTAACTTACAAATTTTCGACCCAGTACATGTGCTACCAAGCATTTTATATTAAAATCAATATCACCGACATCCGCTTTCCGTAGTTTTTCGGGCCAACCTTCAAGAGCTTTGGTTACCATAATCGATGACGCCTGCTGTGGTTGTTGTTGTTGCTCCCGTGGCGGCGTGGAACCGCTGGTGGCACTAGCTGTTGCATTGATGTAATTGGCATAGCTGGCACGGGAAACCTGGCGCACTTGTTGGCGTAATTGTTGCGCCATCAGCCTAAACATCGTAGATAACTTTTAACGCCTTCTTCCTGTTACGAATTTCCAATTGAAATTTCAATACTGCTTCTTGCCAAGGTAAACCAAATATTGGCGGAAGTCAGCTGGAGTAATTACTAATTGGATATCCGATATTCGGTATTCACTCAATATGGCGCGTTACAGTGTTGCTTCTTGATTTCCTCTTGTTTTTTTTTTGTCGTCAGGAAGTTTGAGTTTTATTTTAAAACTTATTTTTTTTTTTTATAAAAATTACAATGCAAGGACCAAACATAAGTCTTTTGAAAAATTTAAAACTATTCTTGCAGTGTTTCTTTAGAGGAAAATTAAAAATCGAAACAAAATTTTTTCTGGCACAAGACAAAGCAAAGGTACATATGTATATTTGTGAAGGGCATTTTTAATTTCATTCAAATAAATATGCATAAGGTTTAGAAAATCGGTATAACTATTTCAAAACAATCATAATTTACTTTTTAAACCACCAAGAATAGGAGCATGCATTAGGGGCGCTTTAAAATGTCTAGAATATTACTATAGCGTGTCCAATTGCCTGCTACATTGAGCTAGGCTCATTTCAGTATCTGCTGTACACAGAAATCACTTGCCTTCTGCTGTCATCGAAACATTAAAAAGTCAAAATTAAAATCAAACTATTCTTTATTACATAAATTGCTCAGTCGAGCTTAAATAAAAATCCATTACAAATTATGGAATGCTTTTTAATACCTTTACTACCCCCCAACAACTGCAGACATTTACTAAGCGAGGTTCTAGCAGTGGAAATATTTTTCGGTTATCGAAGTCTAACACTAGTAAACTATTTACTGTTCTTTGAAGTTAAAACGTCGTCCTTACTATCATGTGAGATAGTGATATTTCTACCAGGCGAAATGGCCGCGGCACTCTCAAATTTGGAACTGTCCAGCTTACTATATGAGTTTACAATCTCTGCCGGAGGAGCTTTATCGTCGATACATTCCGGTTTTATCTCATCCTCTTCTTCGGTTTCGGACTCGTATTTCTGCAAAGATAAGTGGTGAATAACAAGATTAGAGTTTTATTTTAGACCAGAACAAATTTAACATTTTACTTAGCGATAATTTCCATTAATCGGGAGTGCATTTTTTGGTTTTCAAATATGTACTTAAATTTGACTTGATTTTTAGAAATTTCATATATTTAATCATACAAGCAATAATTGAATTAATGAACAATTCATGATAATAATAATTGATTATCTTCCTTTTAAAAGCTCAGTCTTAAATTACCCTTTCTCCTGTTTTGAGCAGTTTAAGCAGTTGGAGCATATTTAGGGTAATCCTGTAAAACGAAGGAGAACATACAGTGATTGACAATGAAGCAAAATTAGGATTTTACAAAACAAACCATACACATTTGTATACTGTCAAACAATGCACAAAATAAAACGTAAGCAAGGATAAAGAAACAACGCCTGTATTTTCATTTAAATAATAAATCCAATCAAGCCAAATTTACTAACTATATAAAACTATTATAATGAAGCAGTAAATTACTAAGACTTTCAAAACAATATGCGACAACTAACACGAAGTTATTTATAAAGCTAGTAAAGCTAAATACTTATCATTCCAAACACACCTTCTGAATATATTGGCGACGCGTTGTCATGGTCAAATGCAAAATGCAAGTAGATGCATCGTCAAAGATGCACGGTATTGCCTCCTGGCAAACAACGCCACTTTTTTCCACCTCACAGGCACGGAAAAGTATCTGTTTTTTATCTTCCAAAATGTGCTTGCGACAAAATTTGCAACATGGCATTGCTCGTTCACCGCACTTCACACCACCTTCAGTAAAAATACATTTGTTAAAGCTGGGTAGCTTATACGCAGAGCCTTCGGTTGCGCGGGAACGTTTCTCTTTGAATTTCTTATACATCAGTGATTCAACGCCATACCGGCGATGGTACGTATTAAGTGCCTTAAGTTGATCATAAAGTTTACGCTCACTCGGTGAGTCTTTTAGCTGGTCGTGAATACTACCTGAAGTTTCGAAAAAAGCAATTTAGACAATATAAAAAAATATAGGAATACTACTTACAAAGTATTTCACGTTCTTTGCGTAAGGCAAGTAAATAGCGCCGCCGACGTTCTTTAAGTACCTGATGCAAATGGTTTATTTGGTCAATATAGAGGCCCTGCAACTTGGTTAGCTTTGCTTCTGAGATACGTATAGCCTCTTCTCGTGTATAAATGCCGGCATGTCTACAAAAGTTTATAAAAAATGAAAAAATGAATGAAAAAAAATAGACGGAGGAAGAAATATATATGTATGTATGTAATTACAAGTCATCATCAACGCATAGCTCTAAATATTTTCGGAACTGTAGTTTTGGTAATACATATTTCCTTAGTTAACTCTCCATATAGGGAGTGCTATCCGGAACTCAAAAGCCATATCTTAAAATATATGAGATATATTAACATCTTTAGTACAGACCTCTACGCCATTATCTATGTAAATTTAAAAGCTTTTTTTCTTCTTATCAAACAATTTTAATTTGGCCAATAGGGCGTATGACATTGATCGTGACGAGCTGCAAATTTTAATACTTCTTTTAGTATTCTTACTTGAGTACATCCTCATTTTGAGAATCAACGCTTTCATCGTCCGATTCCTGAAACTCAAATCCGCGAGCGGTGTTATTAATGCTGGGCGGGTCATCCACATCGCTTGAGCTGTCTGAAGCGTAATCCAAAATGCGTCGTTTTTTGTGCAGACCCGATAATGCAGTGTCAAGGCTATTTATTTGATCGTGTGCGACTGTAAGTAGATTTATTAGATCTATGCATTTTCGAATCAAACTTAATTCTTTATCTTCAGTTACCAAATGGTGCGACATGCGGTGATACCACGTCAATTTCCTCATCTTGATCATCATCCATCTGATCCCATTGATTAACCTCCACGTTAATATGATGGGCCAAGCTATTTAATAGTGCTTCATTTGTATCTGTACGCTTTAATTTGCCTACAGAAGCATGCGTTTTCTGCAGTTGTGCTTGACGATTATGCTCAAAACAAAGTGTTGTCATGGCTGGATCTTTTTTAAGATCATGCTTCTGTAAAGCATTTGTACATTTACGCCCATTCGGATAGATGTAGGTGCACTGCCGGAAATTTCCACGGGGATCACGCAAAATATGACGCATACAATATTCTTGGCCATCAACTCTCGGTAGTGAACATTCATAAGTGGGATTAGAGCAACTTTTTGCTTTGTTTTCAATTTCCTGATGCAATTGTTCACGTAGTTCTTGCAAGCTGCCGCCATAACGCAAAAATTGGCGCTGACGCATATGTGAACAACTGGCTGCCATTATAACAATCGAGATATTATATTGAATTATTATTGAGCTCTTGCTGTACACTCTGTAGGTTTTATTAAAACGTTGTATTTTAATATCGTCTGCTAACGTTTACAAATTGCGAAATTGAAAATACGTACATAGGTATGTGAAAAGCATTTACATATCGAAAATAGTCGATTTTTCTTAGTCGCCATATCGATTTTGCCTATAGTGTCTATACACCCAGTCTACACCTGACATTTGTTGGCAGTATGGGAAATTGAGGGAGCGAGCAAGAATGATAGAAGAGAAGATTGAGCGTTGAGCCTTGCTGGGACGTCATGAAGGAAACAGGGCGAACAGCAGACAAAGAAAAATTAGCAAAATGACATACAAATGATAACCAAAATTGCGAACATTCACGTAAAATAGTAAAATAAAAAATATTGGTTAGTTTATTATGAGAAATATTAGAAGAAGAAGTTAAGTAAATGTGCCAGGCATATATGTGACGAAAAGCAACCTAAAGTTGCCTAATTAGAAGAGCTGTTTACCAAAATATCTTAATAAAATCGAAGTGATTTTGTGTTTTCTATTATAAGTTTTATTGCTATTAAAAATTTTGTTTTTTATTTTATTATATATTACTAAATATCAAAAATTAATTAAAAAATAATAAAAACTAGTTATTGAAACTCGCCACCGCGTAGACGCAAGTGTAGCGCTGCGACGAATCGCAACATTTTGTGTATATAGGGCGCTGCAAAGCCGTTCCCGAAATGTTTCTTTATTATTGTATTGACAGCATTTCATCACAATGATTTCGTTTCTGCTCCAAGCAGCCTCCTTTAGCAAGTTAATTAATCAATCCAGCTGAGATACTGCCGCCGTTTGCCGCAGCAGCCTTAATTGCAAAGCAATGTAGTGCACTAAAACGTTTGCTGCAATAGCCTCAATTGCAAAGCTATGGAGTGCAGTAAAAAGTTCTCTCTATTCTCTAATATATTAGGTGAAAAATGAAATACAGTTCAATGCGGGCATGAACGTGAACTATATAGTTTGCCTAATAACTTCGTTATTACTTCACCTCTTGCAATAGTTAGAGAATTAAAATATCTTTCAGAATTCTAGAATTAAAAGGAATTTCCACTGTATAATATCCACATTTTACAAGCTCACACTCAATTGTGTGCGTATGCAAAACATTCGCATGTGAACCACAAGTTTTGACAGATATATGTGAGCGTGCATAAATATACAAATGAAATTATTTGCCTTTGTGAACGTTCACACTCACGCTCGCATTGAACTGTGTAGCGAACTTTTATACTAGGTTCACATATAAGTAGATTATCCGCATTTTCGAGCTTAACACCCTAAACTGTAATTATAACAAGAGA